>NC_056061.1:52195000-52514166 GCF_016772045.2 Ovis aries
AAGGTTGCATATTGTCACCCTGCTTATGTAACTTATATGCAGAGTACATCATGAGAAATGCTGGGCTGGATGAAGCATAAGCTGGAAGCAAGATTACTGGGAGAAATATCAATAACCTCAGATATGCAGATGACATTACTCTTAGGGCAGAAATCAAAGAAGAACTAAAGAGCCTCTTGATGAAAGTGAAAGAAGAGAGTGAAAAAGTTGGCTTAAAGCTCAACATCAGAAAACAAAGATTGTGGCATCCGGTCCCATCACTTCATGGCAAATAGATGGGGAAACAGTGGAAACAGTAGCTGACTTTATTTTCTTGGGCTCCCAAATCACTGCATATGTTGACTGCAGCCATGAAAGTAAAAGATGCTTCTTGGAAAAAGCTATGACCAACCTAGACAGCATATTAAAAAACAGAGACCTTACTTTGTCAAAAACTTGTCTAGTCAAAGCTATGGTTTTTCCAGCAGTCATGTATTGATGTGAGAGTTGGACCATAAAGAAAGCTGAGCACAAAAGAATTGATGCTTTTGAACTGTGGTGTTGGAGAAGACTCTTGAGAGTCCCTTGGACTGCAAGGTGATCCAACCAGTCTATCCCAAAGAAAATCAGTCCTGAATATTCATTGGAAGGACTGATGCTGAAGCTGAAACTCCAATACTTTGGCCACCTGTTGTGAAGAACTGACTCACTGGAAAATACCCTGATGCTGGGAAAGATTGAAGCCAGGAGGAGAAGGGGGTTGACAGAGGATGAGATGGTTGGATGGCATCACTGACTCGATGGACATGATTTTCAGTAAGTTGTGGGAGTTGGTGATGGACAGGGAATCCTGGTGTGCTGCAGTCCATAGGGTTGCAAAGAGTCAAACATGACTGAGCGTCTGAACTGACTGTGTGACACATTCAATAAATACTGCTGTGTTAAGGCCGTGGACATATTTGGACAGTCAGTGAAACTACAGAAGATCCACTGTTGGAATGAAAGTTCCCAGCAATAACTGCAGAAAAGTTCCTTGTGTCTATGGGCAGAATCAAACTCTCCAGACAATTACAGTTGAAAATCATTTGAAAATATTAAGCAGCCAATATTTTTTCAGATTAACCAACACAATAATACGGAGAGAGATGTTAATATTGAACCAAGTTAGTCTGGAATCATTTAGCTCTTCCTTGTAACAAGCAATATATGAAACATATGACATACATGTATAAAATACTAATAGTCAAAGTAAAACTCAACCTCTATGTCACTGAGCCAAAATAGTCAATGTAAGAAAATATACAGATATCAAGGTTTTCACGTGCACACAATGCTTCCTTATGATGATTTTGTTGGCAGCATATATGTTCTTTTTATTTAGAAAGATTCTGTTTGTGATTATAATCATCTTACTAGTTGTTCATGCAAATAGAGTTATTGGGCACTATGGTTTAGTGTCTGAAATTATGGCTTGACCTGCATTTTTCTATTGCTGTTTTGGATCTCTAAAAACAGTATGCCTTGAATCACGGTGGTCTTATACATTTAAGGTTTATATCCAACAGGTAGGTGATACTTATTCATTCATTCACTCAAAGAGTCTTACAATTAAAGAGGAATACAGACATATCAAAGTTTTCTAAGCAACCAGATAATTATAATGCAGATACGTGCTATGATGGAAAAGTCCAGGTGTTGTGAAGTTTATACCCATAGAGGCTGGGAAAGGCTTCACTAAACAGTGATGTTAAATTCAGCCCTGAAAGAGAATTAGAAGTTAGCGAGGTGAAGGGTACAGATAAGGGAGGGAGAGGTGGAGAGGCAAGCACTTTAGAAAAGGCAACAACATGTGTGAAAGCACTGCAGTGAGAAGCAACCGCAAAACCATCATGGCTGCCGTGAAGTGAGCTGTGGGGAAAGCAGTTTCATGTGAGGCCTTGAGGGTCATGTTAGGAATCCTAAATGGTTCTAGAAGCAATGGCTATGATAAGTTCTAAGGAGCTGGTTATTACTGGGCTAATGGTTTATAGAGGTTACCTGGGCTGTTGCAGAGAGATGAGAAGGTGTGGTGAGAAATTAACTAGGAAAAGAAGCCTATTAACTATGCTATTTCTGCAAAGGAAGAACAAGATGAGTTACTGGATGTAGAGGTAAAGAGAAAGGGAGGTATCAGGTTGACCAGCTTTTTTTAAGAGTCTGAGGGTTAGTACAGCCATTCACTGAGATAGGGAATGCTGGTACAGAAGGAGATTTGGAGGGATGATCAATATAAATATGTTAGTGAGGTACCCAGTTGAAGTGTAGACTGGATAGCTGAAGTGGGTCTTGATCTCCACAGTAGTGGTGTTAGTCGTTAAGTCGTGTCTGACTCTTTGTGATCGCACAGACCATAGCCTGCCAGGATCCTCTGTCCATGGGATTCTGCAAGCAAGAATACTGAAGTGGACTGCCATTCCCTTCTCCAGAGGATCTTCCTGACCCAGGGATCGAACCCGGGTCTCCTGTGTTGCAAGCAGATACTTTACCGTTTGAGCTTGTAACAGGGAAGACCCTTAGAGTTGATAAATACCCAGATAGGCTAAGATCTGAAATGTCCCCTGGAATTAGTCACTTTAGAAATGCAAATCAAAACTATCAATACAGTGAGGTATCGCCTCACACATGTCACAATGCCATCATCAAAAAAATCTACAAACAATAAATGCTGGAGAGAAGGCGGAAAAGGGGTCCCTCCTACACTGTTGGTTGAAACGTAAACTGGTATAGTCACTAAGAACAGCAGGGAAGTTCATTAAAAAACTAAAAATAGAGCTACCATATGATCCTGCAGTCCCCCTTTTGGGCATATATTCAGAGAAAATCATAATTTGAAAAGATACCTGCACCACAATGTTCATTGCAGTACTGTTTACAATAGCCAGGACATGGAAGCAACCTAAATATCAATCAACAGAGGAATAAAGAAAATGTTGTATATATATATATATATATATATATATATATATATACATACAATATATATATACAATGGAATTTTACTCAGTCGTAGAAAAGAATGAAATAATGCCATTTGCAGCAACATGGATGGACTTAGAGATTGTCATACTGAGTGAAGCAAGTCAGACAAAGGCAAATATGATATTGTTTATCTGTAGAACCTAAAAAACAGTACAAATGAATTTATTTACAAAACAGAAATAGAGTTACAGATGTAGAAAACAAACCTATGGTTATCAGTGGGGAAAGGGAAGGAGGGATAATTTGGGAGATTAGAACAGATATATACACACTACCATACTTAAAAGAGATAACTAATAAGGACGTATTGTATAGCATAGGGAACTCTATTCAATACTCTGTATGTGCATGTGTGAGTGCATGCATGCTAAGTCGCTTCAGTCATGTCTGACTCTTTGCAACCCTATGGACTATAATCTGCCAGGCTCCTCTGTCCATGGGATTCTCCAGGCAAGAGCACTGGAGTGGGCTGCCATGCCCTCCTCCAGGGGATCTCCCCAACTAAGAGATAGAGCCCTCATCTCTTAGATCTCCTGTATTAGCCAATGGGTTCTTTACCACCAGTGCCACTTGGGAAGCCCTCAATGCTCTGTAATGACCTATATTGGAAAAGAATCTAATAAAGAGTGAATATATGTATAACTGATACACTTTGCTATACAGCAGAAACTAAAACAACATTGTAAATCAACTATAGTCCAGTGAAATTTTAATATGTAAAGTACTAAAGACTCTGACTAGAAAAGTTTTTCTGGAAAAGGTGGTTTGGCAACATTGACAAGCTATAATAATTGAAGCTAATCATGACTTTATTATTTGCGAAAAGAGTCACAGTGAGTTTATTTTTAAAGAGTAAGAAAGGAAAACTAAATTCCTCTTCCTATAGTTGCCCATTTTCAAAGTCTGGGGTGAATGGTCCTACTTCTTTTCTCTTATTGTAACACATTTTCATTCCAACCAATTCATTTTTCAGGTAATTCTAAACTTTAACAGTGCAGGCCTAGAATGATTTAAACTGCCCTCTAAAGTTTTATTTCCTGTTAGATTGCTATTTAATTGCTGCCTTGCTGCTTCTTAAGTGGAAGTTATACCTTCCAACTTTGAGGGTCAGGTTATTGGCTTCCATTTATTTACTGGGTTTCAAACCCAAACACAGGGCCAGGCATGTAGCTAGACAGCTTGAGGAAGCGGACGTAGGGAAATCGTGGGAACAGTGAGGCGGTTAAGCGCTCCCACGCCAGGCTAAGGGTCAACGGATTCTCAGCTTCAGGTGTTTGCTGACATCATGCTGAGATGTGGGCCTCCCCCATGTTGCTAGATCTGTTTTAAAAGACGAACCAGATATCTGCATTTTTGCATGATCTTTCCTAATTTTTAATATTTTTGCAACTAATTTTCTTTTTTCCCCCAAAACCCTTAAAGCCAAGAAAGAAAGTAAAACAGAACCCATGTCTGCCGGAGCTGTCTGGTTAATGGGCGGTTCCTTTGCGCACCCTGTCTTAGTATTTCCATGCAGCAGCCTAGTTATTGCTCTAAAGAGCGGTTACTCAGTACCATCGTCCCACACTCTTGCCAGTGGGTAACATTCAGCACTCAGTCTCTTAAAATGTTGGAAGTTTTCGATAACTGTGTAAAACAAACCTTGTCACATTCCTCTGTAATCAGGAATTTTCCTCTGTTGAAAACGCCTGGGTGATGATGAAGCCTCAATACCTTGACAATCCATCTCTCTTGGGGCTGACTATCACAGTGGGTCCACAGCCTGCCCTGGCTCCCCAGCGGCACTCGGTTGCACCCCTGCCATGCCCCCGCCTGCCCCGAGTCCCGGAACCAGGATGCGCTCCTGCTCCTGAGACGCAGTGTTGAGGTAGTTACTTCCAAAAACCTATAAAACAGATGTTTTTTTTTTTCTTTTTAATATAATGTTTTCAGACTAAAAGAGAAATTGCATAGCCCAACTCTTGCTTTAGGCCAATTTGGAAAAATTGCTTTCACCTTTTCCTCTCCTGTCTTCTACCCCATCACAAGCTCTGGTTATGGTTCTCTTCACCTTAGAATAGCAGTGATAAAAACTGTGTATCTTACAACCTACCAGCACTTGACTGGTACTCCAGAGGGTCATGGAGTAAATAGATGTTTGATTAAATGTGTGTCTGAAAATGCTAAGAGCCTTTGAAAGATAGTGTCAGAGGGCCAGGCTGGTGCTTCTCGGGAAGCTGGTTGTAACAGGTCGTGTACTTTCTTCTTTCACCAACTTCCTTTAACGGCTTGATAACATTTCTAGAAGTCTGTCTAGGCAAACGGTGTGAGTGAGGTTTTGCACGAAATCAAGGCTATTTCCCCTCCCTTTCTGAAGGTGAGGTCTCTCAAACTTTCTAATTAGAGAGCAGAGCAGGAAAGAGAATGTCTGAGTCACTGTCTCCAAAGCTAGTAAAACCAAACTCTGAAGAAAACTAAATAAATAAATAAAATATTTCTTTGGAAATGCCCACAACTTAGTCACTCTGTTAAAACACAATTGACAAAACCTCTTTTCCTTTCAGGCCTCTCCTAAAACAACAGTTAAATCCTGTGAGTCAAGTTGACCAGTTTGTTGGATATAATGGGGTAATTGCCCAGACTGTAGTTAAACTGTTTCCATTCTGATGATTGATTCTAAAGGTCTCAAGGTAGATCCAGAACTCCTTTGGACAAGTCTTTGAATCATCTGTCCACCCAGAGCACAATGTTGCCAATAATGATGATTTATTTTTTAAAAGGGAAGCAATGATTTTCCTATTGAACAAAAAGTTCAGCTTGGAATCAGAAGATCTGGGGTGGAAATGTGGCTCGACTCCTTATTCGCTGTGTGTCCTTGGGCTCCTTATCTAACCTTTATAAGTCTGTTTTCTTACTCATACAATTGGGACAACAATTGCTAGCTGTCAGGGCTGCTGTGTGAATGAAATGAGGTAATATATCCATTGACTCATTCATTTATACTCCAAATAAACTATTTCTCAGTATAAGTTGACACTATTTGATCTTAATGAGTAACAAGTTACAAAAAGAAAAAAAGATGATTATTTACTTTAGTTCCTTTCCATTTTAATAGATTTCTATCAATATTGTAAGAAGCATCCTTCCTTAAGAGTTATCCTTTCTTGATGCACAATGCCCCTGCCTTCCATTTGATTTGTGTTTAGTTCATTTTTTTTTAATGATGGTCCAGTGGTTAACGGAGAAGGCAATGGCACCCCACTCCAGTACTCTTGCCTGGAAAATCTCATGGATGGAGGAACCTGGTAGGCTGTAGTCCATGGGGTCGCTACAAGTCGGACACGACTGAGCAACTTCACTTTCACTTATCACTTTCATGCATTGGAGGAGGAGATGGCAACCCACTCCAGTATTGTTGCCTGGAGAATCCCAGGGACAGGGGAGCCTGGTGGGCTGCTGTCTATGGGGTCGCACAGAGTCAGACATGACTGAAGCGACTTAGTAGCAGCAGCAGCCAGTGGTTAAGACTTCACCTTCCAATGCAGGAGATCGGGGTTCCATTTCTTGTTGGGGAGCTAAGATGCCTCTAGGCCAAAACACCAAAGCATTAAACAGAGGCAATGTTGTAACAAATTCAATTTGTTACAAAATTAAAAAATTTTAAAAATAGTTCACGTAAAAAAAGTCTTTAAAAGAAGTATCAAATTAGTTTTTATATTCTCTGGAGAGTTATTCTCTTTAAGGATATACTTTCCTTCATTTTCAGGGAAGTAGAGTCAATACACCCTTTGGAGGGTCTTTCCTCTCTTCTGACTAAGCCTGGCTTAGGAGTGATTTGTGCCATCATCCATGGGCCTGCGAGGTGAACAGCTGCCCAGCCTATGCACACAGGCTGGTTTATTCTCTTTGATTTTCAGGGGTGCTAGTGCCACATTCCTCTTTAAGAGTATAGTCCAATGTTTCACTTTCCTGATAGACACAACGTTTTTTCTGTATCTTAGATGATTGTCCTAAGCATATCCTGGGAGCTGAGTGTTCAATTTCAATCCTGTTCATTGTTTTGATGGCATTTAGTTGAATTTTGGAGACACAGGATTCCTAGACTTCCTTTACTACAGATATTTTCTGTCTCAATCAAATTTCTTGTTGCCAACTTTGAATTTCATGCTATAATTGACTGAAAGTGACTCTGTTTCTTCTCACATACACACATCTGAGGGGAGACTCAAGAGAAGGTACCCTTTTTTTGACCCATCTCAGGTGGTGACAATACAAAGCACAGTTTGCTATTTCCTCTCATTGCTCTTCAGGAGTCATTTTGCTGGTGTTGAGCTCAGAAATCAGACTTCAAGGTGACAACTATGAGCTTTAGAGTTGGGTAGTGGTTTTGGTTTGCTTGTTTTTCAATCTTCAAAATCCCCTTTCGATCAACATCTTTACTTTTTTGTTGTTGTTACTTAAAAAATTTGTGTACCCATTCACCTATGGATCTGCATTCTATACAACCTTTTGGCTGTGGGAAAAGACCTGAAAAATGAATTCAAACAATGACTATGTTATATTAAAAGTTATCAATTTTTATCAAAAGTAGAGGGAAAGAAGAAATATCTTTCCGTCTGTATTTCATGGCACATTTCTATCCAGGGATTCTCTGATGTGTTGTGACATGTTAAAGACATATCACAGTTGAGTCCAAACACTTTTCATGGCAGAAGAGGAGGAAGAGCTGAACAATGTTTTTCACCTCTGTTCTCCCTTCTCTTGGAGAAAAACTATCTACAATTTCTGCATTAGTCGGAGAATCTTTTTCTTTCTTTACTTTCAGAATGTGACAGAAATAATACAGTTTTTTTTTAAACAAACAAGCAAATCATTTTGATGTCAATAGCTATTAACCTTTTGGCAGACACAGAAGCACATGAGCATTTGTTGAGAAGCAACTATGTACAAGGTATTGTACTGTGGAAAGTATAAAGATAATAGGTTCTTGTCTTCAAGCAACGTGTCTTCATGGACAGACGTTAAACGTGCACTGTATATAAAACTTCTATCCAAGGCAGTGGGTAACACATGACATATGAATTCTATGACGTTTCCCATAGGAGAGGATATATTGCCCCTGGTAAGAGAGGTTATTATAGACTTCTGGGAGGAAAGAGCCCGGAGGGCTTGGTAAGAGTTTGACTGGCAGAGATAAACATTATTCCAGGTAAAAGAATAGAATTATCTGTGTAGAACCTAATGACTGAATGAATAACACAATAAATAAGTTTCATATAGCTGAAAAACTGAATTTAATGTAAATGCTAGGACACAGTTTATTGTTGCTGCTATAATTTAAATTTCAGTGGAATTCCTATTCAATGATGATGATGAAAAGAGTGCATAGTAATACAAAAGTCACAAATACAAACAAATGATGATGCAATCCAGATGATCAACCCTGGCCTCAATTGCTTGTAGGAGAATTTAAAATTCAGCACCCAAAACCCTGAAATTCAGCCAAGTTCCCCTTAAAGTGTTTGCTATCTCTAGGTTACTGTGGGTTGAAGGAATTTTTTATTCTGAATATTTTATCATAAAATACTTTAGCTCATACCCACAATCCATGCTGGATATAAGTTCATAAACCCTGAGGGAGATATATATCCAGTAAGAGAAGATTTGTGTCATCCTTGGCAATTTTCTTTTGGATGGAGAATAACCTTCTAACAAGATTGCTGGGCACCAAAACCATGGAGCAGTGCCGTGTGCAGGAGGAGTAGCTGGCAAAGCAAGGATCCACAGCTACTGGAATCATCCCTGCCATTCATTGTAGGCTGCCCAAGTGCTGGGCACTATGCGTCCACTCTACAGGCACTATCGTTTGCTCCTTGTGGCACTTCTAGGGAGGTACTGCCATACACAATGTATTTTTTCACATATCAAGAAACAAAGGATAAGAAAGATTAGGGAAACTGCTGAGGCTCTTAACAGATTCAAACTCAGATTCAAACCCACAGAGCCTGTGTTCTATCTATTTGGGATTGTGACGATTCTAAATATCATATTATTTGAGAGGTACTTACACTTGCTAAAGGAAAGCCTTATTGCTAAGGAAACAAACGAATCCATCAATAGTTGACACTATTAACAAAAATGTACGTGGGAAATAACTGTCATAAGGTAAGATCTGAAACAACGCAGTAAGGGAGAAGTTAGTTTCTCTCCTCTGCTTGTGTTTGCATGACATGAAAGAAAATTACCACACCTATCCCAGAGTTTTGTCAAATCCCTCAGGCTGGTTGGCAGATAGACTAGGTTTTATTTGTAAAGATTTTCACTTGAGGAGATTTATTTTCTAAACTCTTTCTACTGATGGCTCCAGAATTCTAAAGTGAAGGACAAGAAAGAGAAAGAGGAAGGAGAGAGGATGAGAAAAAAAATCATACTGGTTTTTTAAATTCCTTCGTTTTATCAATAAATATTTTCCTAGTCATTATTTTTCTTCTTCTAATGTCCCAATTGTTAAGAAATTTGAAATAAAATGTTAATTTCCCCTGCCATTTCTCAGCTCATTCCTTATTTCTAAAGGAGTGAAGCACAGTATCTTACAGAAATCATTATCGACCATCTCACATACTGTTTATTAAATGATCTCAGGTAGTTTATTAAAGTTAAGCATCAGATGTAAGTGTGATTCATCAGACTGATGAGTCCTAGTTTTCAGCTCAATACACTGACAACAGTATATTCAATATACTATAATATATTCACAATAGATAATGACTACTGAATTCCAAGGCTTTTACTTAGCCTTGAGCCTTAAGGTTATTCTATAATTTTTCTCTTCCGAATATGCTTGGTCATCTATAACCACTGATGTTTCCTTCTATTTTAAATACTAAGTCATCTTTATGTATTTATGTGTTTACACACCATTTCTAAAGTGTTGGCTGCAGAGTCAATCATTTGATGTGTCTGGTGGGGAAAAGCAAACTCTGCATGTATCATTCTCCGTTTCTCAAGAAGACAACTAATATTATGAATAGGAACTGTTGCCCAGCAAATGTCCAGCGTTCACTTTTGCATTTGCTCTTGTCATTATAGAAGACATCTTGCAGACTTCCCTCATGGTCCAGTGGTTAAGAATTTGCCTGCCAATGGAGGGTACATGGATTCAATCCCCAGTCTGGAAAGATCCCTCATGAAAAGAAGCAACTAAACCCATGTGCCACAAGTACTGAAGGCCTCGCACTATAGAGTTGTTGCTCTGCAACAGAAGAAGCTGTCTTTCTCATTGCAACTAGAGAAAGCTCAAGTGCAGCAGTTAAGACTCAGGACAGCCAAAATTAAATAAATTTTTAAAAAGAAGTCACCTTGTCACATGAAGACCATGCTAGAATGGTGTTGAAATAATTCCCATTTAATAAAATATTCAAATAAAATATCTGCATTCAGACTTCTATGAATTAATTACAATTTTCATCTTAAAAAATACTCAAAAGACTTACAATTAAGTCTAATAGAAAACTATCCAACTGGCTGAGAGAATTGGAGAGAAATTGCTATCTTTTCAAAGTCCTATAGGAACAGTACTTTGAAAATCCAAAGGCAGAATTGAGGTATTGCACACTAAAATATTTTTTTTTCCTAAAAAAACAATTCAGAACAACAAGATATAGTTTCATGCCAAAGATAAATTTTTTCTTGCTTGCATGCATACTTAACAGGTATCTGAGCTCTCTGGCCGAGATCAGGGAACTGTGGGTCATAACCAAAGTATGTGCTGGATGAGCAAACTCAAACCACCAAAAGGTATTTCCATGGACCTGAAAAACATTTTTGAGGGGAACATTCAGAAATATAGTTCATTTGGACCAGATCTTTTTGATTTCCAGTTTCCTTTTTTCCAAGTCATGGAATGAATTCTTTGATGGAACATACCAGGTTTGCACAGGCTAATGAAAAAGCCACATATACTTTTTTTTTATTATTAATTTGAGGCAAAACTCCTGGTTAGGCTGTTCAAAGAAGACAAGAGCCTTGCAATTAGGTTCATTAATGTAGCTTAGGGTCTGGTTTCCTTTATTCCATGGCTTCCAGAGGAAGATCGATCTCTATCCTTGTCTAGTAAAATATCAGCTTATAATGAAAGCATAACTCTTTGATGTATTTCTTTGTAGAATCTGCTTTCAGAAACTTTTGATGCTTTGCTTTATCTCCTCCTATTAGGGCTTTTATCTAACCCCCAAAAGTCACCCACCAAAGCAGACACTCTGAAGTCCCACTGGGCTCCCATCAGTCCAGTAGAGAGGGCTGACATGACATATTAGTCTTAAATCGAAAACATATGTTTGAAAAATGCCTAGTTTCCTGGCAATAATTAAGAATGCGACTTGGCAGATTGGCAACCACATAAAACAATCGTTAGTAAACCTTATATTTATTATGTTCCCATTTTATGGAAATGAAACCCACATTACAAATATGTATAGGAAACTGGACCCAAAATGATGCACAGGTAGAATTAATTATGATGAAGATGAAAAGAACATCAGTAGTTTTTTTTTTCTAATTCACTTTTCTTATCCCAAAAAGATCTCCCCCCAAAGCAGCCACATCAAAACATTTTAAAATTTCTTTCTATTAACTTTTAAAACCATCTTGGATAAATTTCCTCATCAGTACTCATCTATCAGTGTGACTCACTAAAGAATTCTGGTATACAACTAATTAAGATATAGGAGGCTTTTGCATTATAAATGTCATAAAAAAATTCCAGATACTTAAAAAGCCCCTTCAACCCTTCTGTGAATACATGCATTATAATATATACGTATGTAATATACATGCATGTATATATTATAAATGTACATACATTTAAGAATGATATTCACTAAGAATACACAAGTATAACAACATTTCCTGCTAAAATATTGAAATAATTCTGCCCAATAGAAAATATTCACTGCACCAAGCCTCCCATGAATAACTCTATCTTTGCCCTTCAGACCCATTGAATGTCCCCATAATCTAGCCTAAAAAAAGCCAATGGCTCTGGCCTTTACTCCATTGTCCTTTCTGTTCAGTGGTGTCTCTGTTGCCCTGGTTGTTACATATCTTGAAAATCACTTCTGCACACAAGTATTGCCTCATGCACCTGGCCTGTTCACACATGAACAAGCTCTCTATTTTGAAGAGCAACAGTGTTAGTAATATGGAAGCCACCTAGTCAAGAAGGTTATGGAGCCAGTTACCCAATGGCAAGTAGGCAAACACACATCCACATTATTTTAGTTATTCATGAATATATGGCAAAATGTAGCAATATTTTTCTCTTAAAGAAGTAAATAAGATACTATAGACTATATCAAAGAGGACCAAGCAGGTCCAATTCAGAAAATGTTGGAAAAGTGGCCATGGTCGTGAAGTGTGTGTAGGCCCAAAAATATAACTGACAAGCTTTTCCATGGTACATCTTCTATCGATCAAAGTGAAGAAACAGTTTTCACTCTCCGTTTGCCTTGTTTCATGTGAAGTAAGCGAGGTCTTCTAAGCAATAACATTTATTTTGTTTTCTAAATTGCTGACTCTGAAAAAAATTCTCTTTCTTACAAAGTTCAAATTCCAAATAAAACCCTGGGATGGGGAATTCAAGAGTCTCTAGAGAAAATGTTTTAAAATTAGAATCATCTTAGAAATATGTTAGTAACTAAACATGACACTAATTGTTTTCCTTTTATTTTTTTTTGTTTGTATTTTTATATTCTTATTTGCCAGTATTTTCTCTACAAATTTTAGAGCACTTTTGGCCATTTAGATAGTAATTTGTACATTATTTAACAAGAATGTTAGTTCCATTTTTTCATAGAGTCTTTCACTTTACATCTATTTATTGATTCCACTTGGGAGTTTTATTTGACTTGGTAGAATGTCTTTCTAACTCTAGACATAAGTGCACTTAATAAGAAATCATTAATTAAATTTAGCAACCATACATTGTATCCATTATTTTGTCACAATTTAATTTTTCATTCATTGTGCCTCCTTGCTTAAGTCACTTCAGTCGTGTCCAACTCTTTGAGACCTTATGGACGGTAGCCCGCCAGGCTCCATTGTCTATGGGATTCTCCAGGCAGGAATACTGGAATGGGTTGCTGTGCCCTCTTTTAAGGGATCTTCCTGACCCAGGGATTAAACCCATGTCTCTTAAGTCTCCTGCGTTTGCAGGCAGGTTCTTTACCACTAGCGCCACCTGGGAAGTCCTACGTTTTCATTAATTCAATTGAATTAAAGTGGTTTGCCATTTACCAGTGGTTTTCAAGCAAATTTTTGAGAGTTCTAATTATGATTTGGAGGCTCTAAGAATTATAATGATTGTAGTAAATGACGATGGTGGTAGAATCTTGTGGTTAGGCACAGAAGCTCTGAAGATAGAAGACAAGCAAACCAAACAACCAGTTAGGTTTACACCTGAAACTGCCAGTTACTACCCCTATGACCATGTGCAAATTATTTTAACTCTTTCTAGCTCAGTTTCCTTAGCTGTAAAATGAGAGTAAGGATTAAATAGAATTATGCATGTCTGGCATATAATAAATAAAAACTATTAGTAGTAATAGTAGTGATAGTAGCAGCAGTAGTATTAGTAATTATCATAAACTATGAAGACAGATCCCCAGAAAATCATGAAAGCAAGTTCTTTATCCGATCAGATAAAAACTTAGCCTCATGTCAAGAAAATACTCTCAACACTGACATGTTTTCATCAGCTCAGAAGAACTATTAACTTTGACTCTGTTTTAATCACCTTCTCTTTATCCTCTTGGTGAAGAATCACTGCCCTAGGATTATAAGGTTGAACAACAGTACCTGACACTAGACAGATGAGATCAATGGCAGTTTATTAGTCACGTATACTCACAACCCAGAGAAAGGGACACCACATGCCATGGCAGGGATGGGGAACCACATGAGGGTTGTGCTCAGGAACAGGGTGATAAATCAGGGGCTGCAGATGTATCCAATGATGAAGTACACTCTGGTTTTTACAAGAGGATATAATTGACGTGGCTGAATAATTTCTCAGACAGGCAGGGAGCTGAAGTCCACTAAAAGATTGTGATGCTGGGAAAGATTGAGGGCAGGAGGAGATGGGGGAGACAGAAGATGAGATAGTTGGGTGGCATCACCGACTCAATGGACATGAGTGAGCAAACTCCGGGAGAGACAAGGAAGCCTGCCATGCTGCAGTTTAGGGGTCACAAATAGTCAGACACGACTGAGTGACTGAACAACAATGACAATTCAGGAATAAGCAGGCACTGTGCCTGGTTCCCTGGATAAAGAGGGCCACCTGGCTAGGGGACCTGACCCACAGAATAGAGTATGGAGGGGATTTTGCAGTTAGGCCAGAAGAGGCCTCCTGATTGCCCCAGATATCAAGGCAGCACATAATACTGGAACTTAACATAAGTCATGAGTAAAGTGGTGGAATTAAGTTGTATCCAACTTTTTTGCAACCCCATGGACTGTAGCCTGCCAGGCTCCTCTGTCCATGGGATTTCCCAGGCAAGAATACTGGAGTGGGTTGCTGTTTCTTCTCCAAAGGATGTAATCATTATATCACATCTTTTCTTCATGATGTGTTTAGTCTCAAAACCAGACCAAACAAAAAAACCTTAATGATACTCAATTAAATTGACTGAGTGTTGCCACATACAGGAGTTTTAAGACCTACTGAGATTATTCACCCAGGCATTGCTAAGTCTCATTTCTGGGAAGGAAGATACTGCCTGTGGTTACATTACCATGCATCAGAGTGAAATAGACACCTGGCCACCTGGTACATGGGAAAGAAGCTGTGTCAGAGAGCTCAGGTCTACAGACATGCAAATGCCTTACTGGTGCTCTGATTAATTCAGATCACCCATTGATTTGGTTCATTATATAGTTATATGAACAATACTGACATAATTTTGTGGTTTAGAGACCAGGCTGCCAAATCACATTGCTTTCCTCTTAGTCCTCTTCTTCATGTATTCAAGAGTCCACTTCATGCAGCTGCCCAACTAGCTATTTCTAGATGGCAGGAAAACAAAGGTAATTGCTTGCTCAGTTTTAGTATCATTGCTCTAAAATGTGCTTTCCCATAGGGAATAGTCTCTGCTTCAGTGAGTCAAAGGTTAGGTGTCCTCATTACACTATTATTTAGGGAGACATCCAAGAATAACCATAATTTTCCTTGTGACAGCACATCATCAGAGTTGCTTTTTTTTTTTTTATCAAATAGTTTCATATTAAAGAATGAAATGTTTTGAATGGCTGAGATATCATTGGATATTCATTTTTCTTATGTCATTATTGTTTCTCTTGGGTATAAGAATATGAGGGCATTTTCTTTTTTGTCCCAGAAAATTTAAAAGCCCAGTGTTTAAATCTTAAGTACAGAAATTAAATTCTCAAACCATCAGTAACTGGCCTTGAAGCTTCTGTCAAGGGAAGAACCCAGAGCAGTTCAGTGGGTCTGGGCGAGTGTTTATAGTCAACGCATCATAAGTCAAAAGCCTGCAGTTCATTCCCTTCCTGCTCTTTTCCATTTCTCTGGAGGTAGGGCTTTAGGATTTCATGTTTTCATTAGTGTCTCCTTCACAGATCTTGTAGAGGACATGAAAAAAGAAATAACTTAAAACCATCAATTTCTCTATCTTAGCAACTCTGGTTAACAATTTCTTAAGGTTTAAAAAAAAAAAAACTCTGGTAAGTTTTTTAAAAGAGAAAAACGAAAATTAACCATGGAACTCAATTTTACATCCTCACCCTTCCTATATCATATACATCTGATAGAGCTTGAAATGATGTCAATTATAATGTGACATATGGCATATAGGAAGGGGTATAAATGCACTTGGGCTTCCTGGTAGCCCAGTGGTAAAGAATCTATCTGCAATGCAGGAGACACAGGAAATGCTGGTTTGATCCCTGAGTTAGGAAGATTCCCTGGAGGAGGGAATGGCAACCCACTCCAGTATTCTTGCTGTCCCATGGACAGAGGCAGCTTTGTTCGCATCTGACTCTTTTCAGTCCTTGGTCTCGCAAAGTGTTGAATATGACTGAAGTGACTGAGCAGCAGTTACAAAAATGCACTGTGATTTATTCAGTTCACTTATATCAACTGATTCTAAAAGAAATCAGTAATTACACTTTCACATCTACTATACACACAGCATCACAACATCAGTGGTCAGCTCTGTAGTTAAATATGTGTCATTTTACTTAATTTCAAAAATTTTAGAATTATCTCACTAGCTATGCCACCTAATTACATTTGGCTTTTGAACAACATGGGTATCAACTACAAGGGTCCAGGTACACAGAGACTTTTTCAGTGAATAGTGGTAATACAGATTGACAGTTTGTTGACTCTGCAGATGCAGAACTGGGGATACAGTGGGCTGACTTTGGAACTATGGATCTTGGTTTCCACTGAGGGTCCTGGAATCAATCCCTGGTGGATATCCAGGATCAGCTGTATGTGGATTTTCAACTGCTCAGGATCAGTGACCTGAACCCTGGTGTTGTTCAAGAGTCAACTATAATTTCTATCAATCTCAATTAAAATTCAAGTGGTAGTCTGTAGAATTCTATGAATTAATGACTAAATCACCCCAAATAGTATATTTTAAGAGCAAAAATATAAAGTGTTGAACTAAATATCACCTTACAGCCCATAAATACAGTAGGTTTTAAATAATTTTTCAGGAAAGGCTTCAAAAAGTTTAAATTCTAGAATTTGAATACTGTGACTTAATCCTTGTATCAGTTGCAGACTTATCAGGAATATAAAGAATTTGGAATATTTCCCACAGAGGGGATTTAGTGTAGGGATTGATTACACAGATGATGGAGCCTCTAAGAATTTAAATAGAGGCCGCTGAGATAAAATTTAGCAATGATGGGAAGCCATTTACACTCATCAGCTGAAGACACAAAGGAAGGAAAGGATGCTAGTGTTGCCCATGGCAGAAGTTGGGAGCTGGAGTTACAGCCACTGCAAAGTCATCACCAGAGGAAAGAAAGAAAACAGAAATCCCCTAAATTCACTCTTTCTCTTTAGCCTCTGGCTATGCTTCCCACTGGCCAAACGCCTTTGAAAGCCAGTTTATATGTAGGTTAGGATGACAGCATGCAAGGCCTGACCTCTGCTACACCACCTTCTGATCCTGAAACACAGACCAGAGCAGGGAAGCACAACAAACAGACCTAAAGGCAAACAGGCCTCTAACTGGCACTGGGACAGTTCCTACATTTCGTTCTAAACAATCTGTAGCATTTTCATCCACACATAAAAGTGCCTAATTATGAACTTATCATAAAAATCACATGGTGAAAGCTATGTAAATTCCTTTAAAAATATGTGAGAAATAGTTTGCAAATTGCATTGCTTAGAGGAAAATATTGTGAAAGAGTATATCATATGCTGGGTGCTTGATGAATAATCAGTTTTAGGGATGAACACAATGGACTCTCCATAAGTGTACACCTGAGCTAGTTGGAAGGAGGTATGCATAGGCAAACTAGAGATCAGAGAGCGTTGGCCATAAATTTTCAGTGAGCTCCATCGCTTAGATAAGTATGGTTTGAAGAAAAATGACAATTAAGATAGTGAGTCCTTTACACAGAGAAGATTAATGAAGGTTAAAGAGTAAGTAGAACTTCTGAATATATACATATAAATATAAAAGAAAACATAGAAACCCTAAAGAACAAATGCTATGAATAAAAGTATTTCTAAAATATAAGCTTTAGAAATACTGGTTGGATGGCATCAATGGACATGAGCTTGAGCAAGCTCCGGGGGATGGTGAAGGATAGGGAAGCCTGGTGGTGTCACAAAGAGCTGGACATGACTGAGCAACTGAACAACAGGCCTTAGTATTTAAAATTAAAAACTTACCGGAATTAGAGATAATAGGAATTAAATTATTAGAGGTAATAGAGATTATGTACAACTAAAGAGAGAATTAATGAGCTGAAAAACAGACAAGAGAAAATTACTCAGAATGTAGGCAAAGAGGAAAAATGATTTTAAAAAATGAAAGAAAAGATTAAAAAAAAACTTAGGATAGAATAGGTAATACATCTATTAAGGTTTCTGAAAGAAGAAAATCATAAAAATAGGGCAAGATAATATTTGAGGTAAAAAACAGAGTTGTTATTCATTGCTCAGTCTGCTCAGTCATGTCCAACTCATTGTGATCCCAGTGACTGCAGCACACCAGGCTTCCCTGTCCTTCACCATCTCCTGGAGCCTGCTCAAACTCATGTTCATCAAGTCAGTGATGCCTTCCACCCATCTCCTCCTTTCCTTGACCCCTTCTCCTCCTACCTTCAATCATTCCCAGCATCAAGGTCTTTTCTAATGAGTGGGCTCTTAGCATCAACAATGTGGACATTTACAAAATTGAGAAAAGATATAAGTCTTTAACTTGATGGAATATACTGAGTCTTGAGTAGGAGATATACAAATAAATTCAACACTAAACTTATGAGAATAAATTTGAGGAATCAACACAAAAAGAAACATCTTAAAGTTACCAGAGAGAAACACAGAAAAAAAATCTTAAAGGCTACCAGAGGCAAAAATTAGTTGCATGCAAGGGAATACAATCAGACTGACAGCTGACTTCTCATAAGCAACAACAGATAAGTGGAGGAAAAATAAGAGAATTTAGAATTCCATACCCTGGTAAATCATCATTTATATGGCAAAAATAGATACAGACACATTAAAAAGATAATTTATAGATCTTTGTTAAGAAAATCAATAAAATATATTCTGTTTCAAGAAGATAATTTTAATCCAAAAAAATGTAGAAAGGGAGAGGCAACAGTGAGCAAAGAACCTGGGAAATACATTGGTAAATATAAGTAAGAAATGACATTAATAACAATAAATTTTGACTGGAGATTCAGTAGGCAAAAAAATGGCACCCTCCTCTCCCCACCTAAAAATGACAAGGGAACCTCTGGATATGTTACTTTACATGGTAAAAGGGACTTTGCAGATATGAATAAGGTTAAGGTCCTTGAGACAGGGAGATTCTCGTGGATTGTTCAGGATATTCCTTTTCTAGGAGCCATCTGATTTGAACATACAAATCATTACAATCCAAGATTCTTCCTTGGATGCCATGAGAGAAAAAGATGCAACAGTGCCAGAAAAGTTAGAGAGAAGGAGATGTGAGAAGGATGTGACCTGTCATGGATGTCTTTGAAGATAAAGGGAGACGGGAACCAAGGAATAAGGGTGGCCTCTAGAAGCTGGAAAAGCTTAGAAAACAAGTTCTCTCTGGTAGTCATGTTTACGTTTTTATTTTTGCCCAGTGAGAACTGTATTGTGTTTCTGATTTACAGAACTGTAGGATTATGCATTTGTATTATTTGAAGCTACAGAGTTTGTGGTCATCTGTTACAGCAGCAATAGAAAAGTAACACAGTGAACAGGTATTACTAAAAGCAATAAGAAGAAGAAATTTAGGAAAAGAAATAGAAGAATTCCCTTAGAATGTTTGTAAATATTCTCAGGAATATTGTGTAATGTTAGATTTTGTTGAGTGAAATAAGCAAGTTAAAAATATAAAAGTGTACACTTTTGTGTTTTGCACTATGCCTTATTAGATAGTCATATTGTTTCTCCCACTGCTGCTGCTGCTGCTAAATTGCTTCAGTCGTGTCCGACTCTGTGTGACCCCAGAGATGGCAGCCCACCAGGCTCCGCCATCCCTGGGATTCTCCAGGCAAGAACACTGGAGTGGGTTGCCATTTCCTTCTCCAGTGCATGAATGTGAAAAGTGAAAGTGAAGTTGCTCAGCTGTGTCAGACTCTTTGAGACCCCATGGACTGCAGCCCACCAGGCTCCTCCACCCATGGGATTTTCCAGGCAAGAGTACTGGAGTGGGGTGCCATCGCCTTCTCCCACTGGGAGAAAACCAAAAAATATATATTACATATTTAAATTTTGCTTTCTTAGTAACATCCAAAAAGATGAAAATCCAATCAATACTTATGGGCCTGGATGTGATGGAGGTGGCTGGGGAAAGTATTAACCTGTGTAATTGGTGTGACTAGGGAAGATACTACCCTGTGTGACAGGGGAGAGTAGGAAAGGTAGGGAAAAAAAGACATGTGAGTCCAAAACGTAGCCTCAGAGATAAGCCCCAGAACATTAAAGCAACTTTTGTTTTGAGGTTCTCTCTCAAATATAAATGACTTGCATTTTTATTTTTGTTAATTCTTGAAGTTCATTAATTGATGAAGTTCAGGAGACATAGGCCAAGGCTTCTCAAGATGTGAGACTAATAGGATAATAGGTTCTCTCCCCTTAAGCTTGGACTTTAAAAGTCAACATTCATGGTGAAACAGTGAGCAGGAAATAAATCTCTCCACATTGCCACATTTAGGAAAACTTGCCTTATTGTCATACAAATCAAAATGTGGAAATAAGATTCATCAGTGACTTGTATTAATAATTTCTTCTCGCATAGATTTTCAGCCCATATTCACATCACCTGGGTAATCCAAAACATTTCAAGCTATAAATTTAAAGTGGTCCCACACCATCAAGTAGTGGTGACAGGAGCATTGTAGAAGCAAGACTTAATCTTGCTTTGGAAGACTGAACTTTAATCCTAGGTTTCTAAGATTGCCACACAAAGGTTTCCAAAGAAAATGAGTAGCTTATGGTAAAAAAAAAAAAAAAAAGTCTAAGCAATTATATGAACATTATGGACAAAAAATAGGCAAAAAGATAATAGAAACAGAACAGCAAAGACTTTAGATATTGATATTTTCACCCACAGATTATAAAACAACAAACTTTGAAATGAGAGAATGGGAAACTGCCCAAAATGACCAGCAACTTAAATAAATTGTAGCACAATGAGCTGGAAGGGCAACCAGAATGCCTTCAATCAGAGGGCTATGTGGAAAAGACATGGAGTGTAGCATAGATTTACTGGCTTGCCCCTGAACTCTGGTAACTGCTATAAGTCACAGTATAATTCACAGGGAACTTGATCATCTTGACATTCTATAGAGACTCTCACTGCTCACCAATGTTGATGACATCATAGCAATTAAATATTCTAAGCAACAGAAACTATAAAGTATCTCATAACATATCCAACAAAGAATGTGCAAATCCTTTATTGAGAAAATAGTAAAGTGTTATTGGAAGACATAAAAGACTTAAACAAATAGAGCAGCATACCAGGAAGATTGTATTACAAATACATCAACCTTTACACATTTTATCTAAAAATGAATATAATTCCTATCAAAATTTCAAAAGGGATTTTTGTGAAACTTGAAAAGCTTACTTTAAAATTTATATGGAAGAATAAAGGGCACATAATAACCAATAAAAATTTAGAAAAACAAAAGAAAAAGAAGTCAAGAATTACACAACAAAATAATAATTGAAACAGTGTGGTATTGATGCACAGAAAGACAAATAAGCCAATGAGACTGAGAAGGAACTAGGAAATAGATTCATGCATTCATGGAAGAGCATTTTGTGACAGATCTGGCTTTATACAGGAAATGCTGCTGCTAAGTCTCTTCAGTCGTGTCCGACTCTGTGTGACCCCATAGACGGTAGCCCACCAGGCTCCCGTCCCTGGGATTCTCCAGGAAAGAATACTGGAATGGGTTGCCATTTCCTTCTCCAATGCATGAAAGTGAAAAGTGAAAGTGAAGTCGCTCAGTGGTGCCCGACTCTTAGCGACCCCCTGGACTGCAGCCTATCAGGCTCCTCCGTCCATGGGATTTGCCAGGCAAGAGTACTGGAGTGGGCTGTTATTGCCTTCTCTGATACAGGAAATGAGGGACTATTTAATAAGTTGTATTGGCACAATAAGCCATTGATACAGGAAAATGTAAATTGATATAGGAAAATGTAAATTACACAAAAATTTAAATAAAAATATAAATTTGGGGGTATGCTATCTTCAATCTACAGCATACATACAAATTAATATGAATAGATATTATACCTTCACTGATGCAATAGACATGAACTTGGGCAAATGCCAGGAGATGGTGAGGGACAGAGAGGCCTGGTGTGCTACAGTTCATGGGGTCACAAAGAGTCGGACATGACTGGCTGACTGAACAACAACAACAATACCTTAATTTGAAAAGCAAAACTTGAACATCTTCAGAGAAAAAAATAGGAACATCTTTATGGCATTGGAAAGAATTAAATCCCTTAAATGGGGCACAGGAAGTAGAAGCAAGAAGAGATGGTAAAATGACCAGCTTGAGGGGAGGAGCTTGGGGAGAGAGTGGAGTGGGAGAAGTAGGTTAGCAGATGTAAGCTTTCATATACAGAATAGATAAACAGTAAGGTTCTACTATATAGCACAGGAGCTGACTCATTGGAAAAGACTCTGATGCTGGGAGGGATTGGAGGCAGAAGGAGAAGAGGGTAACAGAGGATGAGATGGCTGGATGGCATCACCGACTCAATGGATGTGAGTTTGAGTGAACTCTGGGAGTTGGTGATGGACAGGGAGGCCTGGTGTGCTGCAATTCATGGGGTCGCAGAGTTAGACACAACTGAGCGACTGAGCTGACTGACTGACTGATACAGCACAGGGAACTATATTCAATATCCTCTGATAAACCATAATGGAAAAGAATACTTAAAAATAATATATATATATATATATATATATATAACTGAAAATGTTTCTAAAAATAAAATAAATGACCCCCCTAAGATGAAAATTGTATATCACAAAATGCAATAAATGAGAAAATAAGCAGTTTATTGGGAAAACATATTTGCACAACATAAAAGTAAATCATTAACGTCAAGACTGTATAAAGATTTTTCCTAAAATCAATTTTTTAAATGTAGTCAAACAGCCAATGGAATTGGAAAAAGATGTATTTAAATATATATAAGGACAATTCACTAAAGGAGTAATGCAAATATTATAAGCCAGTAATATAAACATAGATGGCCAACTTCAGAAGGAAATGGAAAAATGTGAAATAAAATGCCACTTCATACTTATCAGACTGGCAAAAATGTTAAACTCTGAGAACATATGATAAGGAGATTGAGCAATAAGTATGTCAGCACAATAACTATGGAGAATAATTTGTTTATGCCAATAATGATTTTGATATACATGTCCTACAACTACTTATTTTGTTCCCAAGTATACACTCTAGACAACTGACTACCTACCCAACTTCACAAGGAGACACGTTGCAGCCATTTAAATGGTGCATCTCCACCACTGTGATTGTTTTTATGGACTATTGAGGAGTATTACCACAAAAGACCACCACCTGTATCATCTTGATCACCATCCCCAAAGTAGCCTTCCTTTGCATAAGTTCCCAAAGTACCAAGTACAGTAAGGGAGACAACCAGTCCTTACCTACGAGGGCATGAAATTTGGCGCACACATACACACATGAAAACATGACCTGTAAAATCATTTGGAAAACTCATAAACTATGTAGTGAGCTCATAATTATCAATAATAATGGAATACAGACTTGATAATACCCTGAAGAGGTTAATTGTTATGAAATCCAGACCTTATTTTAGCCAGTAATTTCAACTTTCTTTCTTGTTGGTGTTCTTGAACTTTTTATTTATTGGAAACTCTGCTGAGGACATACTCCTGACCAGTCTGAGGTATAAGACTGGAAAAATCAACGAATAGCTAAAGAAAGTTATCAGTTTTCTTTACATAATTAGCCACACAAAGGTGTTCTCAGTGGTCTCATCAAAGTTCTCTGTTCTCAGTTCTCTAGTGTCTATCAGGTGCCTCCCCTTTTCAGATCTTCTAAGTGAAGAATTGGGCTGTTTATTAATGCTGTGTGCTCAGATGCTCAGTTGTGTCCAGCTCTTTGTGACCACACAGGCTCCTGGGTCAGTGGGATTCTTCCAGTAAGAATACTGGAGTGGGATGCCATTTCCTCCTCCAGGGGAACTTCCCATCTGTATTAATTATACTACCAAACTGAGACAAAAGGTGGACATGCAGAAAGATAATTACAAGGTCATGTGTATTAGTTCAGTTCAGTCTGAACTGTCAGTCAGACTGTTCAGTCAGTCGCTCAGTCGTGTCCGACTCTTTGCAACCCCATGGACTGAAGCTCTCCAGGCTTCCCTGTCCATCACCAACTCCCAGAGCTTGCTCAAACTCATGTCCATTGGGCCGGTGATGCCATCCAACCATCTCATCCTCTGTTGTCCCCTTCTCCTCCCGCCTTCAATCTCTCCCAGCATCAGGGTCTTTTCCAATGAGTCAGTTCTTCCCATCAGGTCGCCGAAGTATTGGAGTTTCAGCTTCAGCATCAGTCCTTCCTCAATGAATATTCAGGACTGATTTCCTTTAGGATTAATTGGTTTGATCTCCTTGCAGTTCAAGGGACTCTCAAGAGTCTTCTCCAATACAACAGTTCAAAAGCATAAATTCTTCAGCACTCAGCTTTTTTTATAATCCAACTCTCACATCCATACATGACTACTGGAAAAACCATAGCTTTGACTAGAGGGACCTTTGTTGGCAAAGTAATATCTCTGCTTTTTAATATGCTGTCTACGTTGGTCATAGCCTTTCTTCCAAGGAGCCAGCGTCTTTTAATTTCATGGTTACAGTCACCATCTGCAGTGATTTTGGAATCCCCCAAAATAAAGTCTGTAAACTGTTTCCATTGTTTCCCCATCTATTTGCCATGAAGTGATGGGACTGGATGCCATGATCTTAGTTTTCTGAATGCTGAGTTTTAGCCAAGTTTTTCACTCTCCTCTTTCACTAACCTACAAAACAAATTGTTCTTTCCAAATGTTATGCAGATGGGTTTACAGTCTTGGTAATACTGGATCAGGAAAGTTTCCCCAAAGCTCTAAACTCAAACATTAGATGCATTTGTGTTGAGATATCTGAATTTTTGAAGTGTATCTGTGTACATGCAAATAGCTATCAGCAGTATTATGCAAAATTTAAATCAATGGTTACCTTCAGCTTGTAATTTCAGGACCCCAGATTTTTCCACCATCAAACATACTGACTGCTGAGATTGTACTATTAATTGTTCATTTCTTTCATTCACTGCTAAAGTGTAAAAATTCTCCAGGAAGTAAATGAAGTGAATATCTTCATTAATGGGAATGAGACTGCGGGAACAACTGTGTGTCAACTTTTACAAATGATTGATTTCAACATCTTTAAAACTCAGATATTGTAGGTACTTGATAATTTGAAAGAAATCTGGCTGAAAAAGTCTTACTAAGTTTTTATTTTGTGGATCTATCCAGATTTCAGGTAATATTTGAATGTGTGAATCTGGCTTCCATATTCCTTTTTATATATTTTTGTGTGAGGCAAATACTGGAAATACTAAAACAGAAATAAATGTATACTTCGATGTGTTTATCTCAGATTTGCACACACTTGCAACACATTCGTGTGTATACAGAAATTAAAGCTCATAGCAATATTTGTTAGTAGAGAAATGTGATTGATTTTGCCTTTCAGTAAAAATTTGATTTTTATAAGAGCTATTCATTTTCTGCAGTGCTGGGTCTTCATTGCTGTGCCTGTGCTTTCTCTACTGGTGGCTAGTGGGGGCTACTCTTTGCTGTTGTGCATGAGCTTCCCCTTCGGTAGCTTCTCTTGTTGGAGAGCACGGGCTTCAGCAGCTGCAGCATGCAAGCTCAGTGGTTGCGGCTCTCAGGCTCTAGAAGATGGGCTTAGCAATTGTGGCAAATAGGCCCAGCTGCTCCTCAGCATCTTGCTGGACCTGGGATTGAACCTGTGTTCCCTGCACACAGGGAACCTGTGTTCCCATTGTACCGCCAGAAAAGCCCCCAAATTTGATTTTTATCATTCTAGATAGTCTTATTTTCCCAAATAGCCCAAAATTAATCTTTTAAATTCTGTAAATATAACACGTTTATAAAGAAAAATCATTGCAAAATGTAATAAACATTTACCTGAATCTATTTCAACATTAAATTTAGTTCTCATTAAAATTCCAGTTTGACTTAAGCTTTATTCCCTGTCAAAATATAAATATCTTACAAGAAACAGAATGCTTTAAAACCTAATAATTAAGTTTTGAAAACAGAATTAATAAAGAAAAAATAACTCAATCTTGTGTAATAGCCTCATTCATAAAATCATTTTTAGCATTTTACACTACTAGTTTATGTTCTTCCAATCATTTCTCATGTGCATATGTATTTTTAACATAATTATAATCAATATTTAAAATTTGTATACTGATTTTCACTAAGCTTTATGAGAAGAACAATTTTCCATGTTTTATATGGGCTTTGTATCTGTAATTTTACTTAAAAATAAAATATTACAATAAATTATTTAATTGTCCTATGGTTGACTATATAATACTTAAATACCTTTTCGATTTACAAATGGTGCAATGGTTAATCTCTTCATGAAAGTAGCTTTTTTACAGATACAAGATAAAGTCCAAGAAATAAAATTCTGAGTAAGAGAATGTGAGCACGTTTTAAAAACTCTTGCTACATGTTGTCCATTTACCTTATAGAAGTTTATTGTTTAGTCACCAAGTCATACTCTTTTGTG
This sequence comes from Ovis aries, assembly GCF_016772045.2. NCBI lineage: Eukaryota > Metazoa > Chordata > Mammalia > Artiodactyla > Bovidae > Ovis > Ovis aries. The sequence goes on from NC_056061.1 coordinate 52,221,601, forward strand.
ACCTCATGGACTGTAGTGCACCAGTTTCCTCTGTCCATGGGATTTCCCAGGCAAGAATATTGGATCAGGTTGCCATTTCCTTTTCCAAGGGATCTTCCCAACCCAGGGATTGAACCTGTGTTTCCCACATTGGCAGGCAGATTTTTACCACTGAGCCACCAGCTCAGCCCTTATAGAAGTTTATTTTTATCAGTATACACAGGCACAGTAATGCATGAGAATTTCCACTACCATAACAGAGTTCATTAAATATAGTTTAATATTTATGATCTCTGTTATGATTATCAGGGATATAGTATTGGCACAAAGAGTTAAAATGTCATGAATCTCTGAAGAAATTCTGGAACTTGAAAAAGCACTTGATGATGAAAAGTACTTTTTCTTTCCCTTCACTCCCTCTCCTTTTTTCTTTCCTTCCTTCCTTCCCTCCTTTTTTTTGCCTTTTTTTTTTTTTTCATGAGAACCAGTGGTGGTACATTTTCTTTTTTGGTATTAAGGTTGAATAAAGTCTGTTAGATGCTGGTCAAAGTATTAAATGTCTTGCTACAAAATTAGCAAGTCAAAACTGAAGCAACCTCCTCCTCAGGTTTTACCCCCTTTATTCCTGCTATCGATTCAAATACCATTAAAAAATATAATCCCTGTTTACTCAAGGACTCTGTTGGACTGCATGGAGCTCCCTGTGAGCCTGCACCCAGAAGTCTATCTATGGCCTTAGTTTGTTGATAGAGCCAGATTCTAACTGCATTTCTCAATATGATGCTGTCATTGCATAATAACAGAACCACTGCTATATGGTTCTTGTCTTTAGCAGACCTAACACATGCCCGTTGGAGAAGGCAATGGCACCCCACTCTAGTACTCTTGCCTGGAAAATCCCATGGACAGAGGAGCCTGGTAGGCTGCAGTCCATGGGGTTGCTGAGGGTTGGACACGACTGAGTGACTTCACTTTCACTTTTCACTTTCATGCATTGGAGAAGGAAATGGCAACCCACTCCAGTGTTCTTGCCTGGAGAATCCCAGGGATGGGGGAGCCTGGTGGGCTGCCGTCTATGGGGTTGCACAGAGTCAGACACGACTGAGGTGACTTAGCAGCAGCAGCAACACATACCCTTAGGGGCTTCTCATCACTACTTGAGACTTTTCCTCCTAATCTTCAGGTTCTTTGGTCCTTTAGAACATAGGATTTCTTTATCTCCATTTTCTACCATTTCCTAAAGCAATGCTTCTTGCTCCATTTTTTCTCCTCATCAGGCTGCTGGCCTCTGCCATCCCCTCCCTGTCTTCAAATCCCAGTTCCATCACATACTAATGGCATAACTTACTGCAACTTACTAATGACTCACTTAAGTTTCCTAATCTTTAAAATAGCCATAATATTACTCATCACCTTGTTGTGAGTGCAGGAGGTATGAGTCTCATTCTCTAAATTCAAGTATCTAAGAAATCTAAGTTCATTTGCCATAATGTACCTTCATTTCTGACCCCAGGCCTCCTTGTCTGGCCTGTAATAGATTCCAACCCATTCGTCATCGGAACTACTCCCATCGCAACCAGGAAGGCTTGCATGTTGCCTGGAAAGTATGAAGGGCATTTTGGCCTGCTAGTCTCCAGGGTCTTATGAGAATTACTGATGTCCTGTTTGTCTAAGCCAGCAGGGGTACTGGAGCTCACTAGCATCCACTTTTGGGATTCAGTCCTTTTTGACAAAGCCAGGGATGCAATTCCTGTGATCATCCTGGGTGCACCCTAGGGCTGTTTCTCTTGCCTTTGGGCTTTCGCCCAGGAAAAGAGCCCGTGGTGTCCTTCCTTGGAACCACAAAACTCCCCTTCCTGCCCAGGCTGTTGCACGTGTGTGTGTGAGAGTGTGTGTGTGTGCGTGTGAGTGTGTGTGTGTGTGCGTGCGTGCGTGTGATATTCCACTGCTGGTTGTCTGGGCAAAGATTTTCACTCCTAAATCTTTTGAAAACCATCGCTGCAAAATATTAAGAAAAGGAATTAACTTTTAAAAAACCGATCTAGAAACTCTTGGACTCTCTGCTCTTTTGTGATGAAAGGACACACAGAGCTTGCTAACTTCATGAATAAATGAAGGAGACAAGGACAAGCACAAGGAGAAAGAATCCAGCTATGAATAATCTCAAAATATCAGTTTGCCTCATGAGGATCTAACAAGATTCTTCCTTCTTTCTCCTGTCTGTATTTTCTTTTTTTAAGGTGTTTTTGTTTTTTAATGTGGACCATTTTTTAAAGTCATACTTGAATTTGTTACAATCTTGTTTCTGTTTCATGTTTTGTCTTTTTGGCCACAAGGCATGTGAGATCCTAGCTCCCTGAGCAGGAATTGAACTTCACACCACCTGCATTGGAAATCACTGGACCACCAGGTAAGTTCTATTTCTCTATATTTTCTATTTTTCACTTCTGCTTCCTACTTATTATTAGCAAAAAGATGGTGCTGGAAGGTGCAGAATGATCTTTTATAATCTCACAAGCCAATCATATACTCTTTTTCTGCATAATTAATGGACCAGTTACAGTGTGTTTGGATCTTGGCTCCTCTTTGCTGTCTATTGGTTATTGGAAATTCAGGACTGCTTTGCAGGAATTTTCTTCATTTTTCTAGCTATTTCTGGACCTATTGTTCTGGGGACCTGAAGGTCCTGGGAACTCTGACACTAGCGAGCTGGGGCTTTCTGTGTTAAACCTCTACATGTTTTCTCAGGATGTATTGACCAAAATGCCCAATGTAGCATACCACTTTTACTTTGTGGGCACTTAGCAAATCCTCGTTGACTAATTGGCAACAATTCCTGGTCTACTTGTGGGAAAACGGGGAGGTAAAACAAATTAACCAGGCCACCATGCTTCCTCAGTCACCCGAGGGAAGAGTTATTAGTGGCTACACACAGTCACTGAAAATAGACATCTGGTCAGAAAAACTTAAAGAAAGAGGGACAACCGGGGTTGCTTTCAGTAAACACTTACACAAGATATTTCTGTAATATGTGAAGGAGTGTTTGAGGTAAGCTTTTTTGGGAAGTCATCAAAAACAAACAAAAAAGAGCCCTTATTACCAATAGAGAGGTTATTGAAATTCCAATTACTAATTTAAAATATGAAGTCAGAGAACTTCCTCCTTTCCAATTTAGAACTCTGACAGATGGGAGGCTGTTTCATAAAGCAGCCAATCTTATTTTAAGGAATCCTAAGTAATATTCAAGGAAAAAGAGTCAAAGCTTATTATGTTTGTTTGACAACATTAATGAAGTTATACTCAAGTGAAAATTAAAGTACTGTAGATATACACAGACTTAGAGAATAAATTTATAGTTACAAGGGGGAAACATGAGGGGAAGGGATAGTTAGGGAGTATGAAATTGACATGTACATATTGCTCTGTTTAAAATGGATAACCAACAAGGACCTGCTGTGTAGCACAGGGAACTCTGCTCAATATCATGTGGTATCCTGGATTGGAGGGAGTTTAGGGGAGAATGGATATATGCATATGTATGGCAGAGTCCCGTTGCTGTCCACCTGAAACTATTCAGGTATATTCCAATATAAAATAAAAAGTTAAAAATAAAATAGCAGCTGCTAAAAAATATAGTTGATACATGCTTACTTTGAATTTTTCTCAGAATCCAGACTTTACACTATTTTGGAAGAATAGATGTACATATGTTCCTCCATATACACATATTTATGATCTCTGGATAGAAAACCTTTTTTCTAAGATGAGAATCTTGCCTTGATGCCTTTAGCCGACATATGGAGTTCTAGCCAAAAATCTCAGGAAAGTTGACAGCCTAGTTTATCTCTGCAGGGTATTAGTCACCCTATAAAACTTTAGAAGTATTTATATCGGCTATACAAAAACACCTCTTCTATCTGAGAGGGAAAGGCAACCCTTTTCACTTAAAAAAAAAATCAAAAGTTAAATTGGGACGATGTAAACCTCACGTATGAAAGATCACCTTTAAAATGATCTGTAAATGCTGGGCCTTCTGAGTTCCACAGGCATGTGTAGCTCATGAATCACATGCCCTTTATTTCAGTTCATTTTAGCTTTTACAACAACCAGAAGAGCTGTTCTGGGGTCACCGACTGCCTTCTGCTAACTACAGCTGATCAATATTACCAAACAAATGAGGAGGGACAGGAAGAACAGAGGGGACACCCCTTGGAGGAGGGGGGACCCGAGTGAGCAAGATCTCCACATTTCTACAACTCGAGGAAATGTTTCATGCCAATGCATGTTTTATGTCAATCAAACATATAAAAGTTACTATGGCTGCAGAAGGCCATAAAGATGCACTTTTAAACTCTTAAAAATAAGGTACCATAATTACATCTCATAGAACTGTGAGTCCCATGAGTCTCTTTGCTGTTTTTAAGATACCCGTGGTGAATGAGGTAAAGGAAGAGGGGGAGGGAAAGAGGAAAGAAACCCTTTAAGTTCTGTGTGCGGAAAAATGCAAAAGTTGTCCAGATTTGCAAGTAGAATCTCTCTCTTCTCTCTGATTTATTAACTTTAATAATGGTGGGATCTCTCTCAACTTTGGGTTTGAGAACTACAATCATTACAGTTCAAGAGTATTTTTTTTTCCCCCCTGAAGTAGTCACTAGTGGTGTCAGTCCTCTGGGAAAGCAAAACAGCTTTCTGTCTCTTCTTTCTTTTAACCCTTAACTAACATCTTAGAAATGTCTTCTTTTGAAACTGAACTTTTGTGCATTCACAGCAATGATATCTGTTGAGCCATAATCAACTTAGACATCACAGATGTTTGCAGCTGAAGTCACTTATTATTGAACAGTTCCAAGGGTCTCATTTCAGGGAAGTAAGTTCAACCACAGCAGAGTTTCACAGCAATGTTGTGAAGGTGATAGGAGAGGTCTAGTCCTTCAGCCTTTGTGCTGGGAGCTGGATGACCTGGCAGAAGCAGAACAAGGTCTTCTCTCTGAGGCTGAGAGATTATATTCCTGCCTTTCTCTATCTTGTGGTTCTTTATTCTCTGCACATCTTAGGCTTGTCTTTGCTGAGCAAGAATAGTGACCCAGACTTGGGAGTTCATGGAGAAAGTATTAGCCTTGCCCTTAACTACTAATGTCTACAGAACATTTCTCTGTATATATTTCATTTTTATCCTCTGTGACTAGAGTCAAACAAAGCAGCTCCGAGCCAGTCTTCAGGATCCACTCAAAGATGAGTGTGTGTGGAGGCCCAGTGTTGTGGGCCCTATGGTCAGGTCTTTATTTGTTGGAGACACAATGATTCATGGGATTCCAAGAATCCCATGTACCTCAGTGGGGTAGAGTTCTCAGTCTAAGTATATAGTGAGAAGGCTTAATCACATTCACTAATCCCATCAGAAAGGGCCTGTATATGGGGCAACATTGGTTTGATGTTACTGTCATAGAAAGGCCTTGGAAATTGTGATTCATCTAAGCCATGAGAGATTTCCACAATTTAACTGGATCTCATTTGTATAGTCCTATAGACAGGAAGAAAATGAAACACTAAAAGCTTAAATGTCCATTTGAATTTAAGAATCAAATAAACAGCCTTCTCTGAGTTCTCTAGGGATGAAGACTACAAAGGAGGTCACAAGACCAACTTAAGGAGTAAGTTATAAAGCAAGCCCTGCTGTAACCCTTCAGTGTCACAATCAAGAATCTAGTACATGTATATATATAACTGAATCATTTTGCTGTATACCTGAAACTAACACAACATTGTAAATTAACTATACTCCAATAAAAAATAAAATTTTTAAAGTGGTTCATATATATATGTATAAGGATCTACTGTATAGCACAGGAAACTCTACTCAGTATTCTGTAATAACTTATAAGGGGAAAGAATCTGAGGAAAAAAATATCTGTATAACATACAATTGATCACTTTGCTGTACACCTGAAACTAACACAATATTGTAAATCAATTATAGTCCAATAAAAAATAGTAAATTTTTTAAAGTGAAAAAAAAAAGAAACTAGTAGGATTTATGGCTATCATATAACCCTAATTGGATGAGAAGGGACTTTTCAAATTTTACTTGATGAGACATCATTTTTTCTTAGTAGGTTGGAATCTTTTAAGTTCAGGATGGTTTGTAATTAAGTATAAACATGTTTAAAGAATATCATTAATATTTTTCTGCTTAAGAATATGTTATATTTAAAATCATATATTTTCAATATGTGACAGAATTTTACATATTAATCAGATTTGTTTTTAAAATATTCAATTTAAAATGAATAATTGAGTAACTGCTTTAGAGCTGTGCTTTTTAAGTTGAACTATTAAATTTATATATAGCATTATAAGATAAATAAATAAACTTATATTTTAAAAAAAGCAACCAGGAAAAAAAAAAAGAGAGAAGTTACTTCTCATCACATTTATAAATTTAAATCATTAGATATATGAATTATGTCACAAATTTTGGAAAGTTTGGCTTATAAGTCAGAGAGTTGAGTTACCTCACCACAAAAGAAATCAAATATACTAAATGTACATATGCCATTTAATATATTTACAGGAATTTTATTAACAAGTTTGTCAATTATTCAAAGTCTGTTAAAAGTGACTGCTGAACAGATACTGGACTTGTAAACAAAATAATACAATTGCATGCTAAACTTAAAACCTTAAGGAAAACTAAGCTTGAAAATTGTAAATTTAATAACTCAGACAATAATTTTAAAGCTAAAAAGAGCTCCACAAACTTTTTTTAAATACACAAAATATATCCTTAAGAAAAGTTTATATTTGATAGTTAATACAGTTTAAACTGACTTAAAACAGAATGTTGTATTTAGCCTTTCCTTAAAGAAAATGTGTATTTTTTAATCTACTCAACACACCTACTTCCCAGGTGGTGCTAGGGGAAAAGAATCTGCCTGTCGATGCAGGAGACTAGAGTTTGATCCCTGGATCCAGAAGATCCCCTGGAGAAGGAAATGGCAACCCACTCCAGTAATCTTGCCTGGGAAATCCCATGGACAGAGGAGCCTGGTGGACTACAGTCCATAGGCCACAAAGAGCTGGACATGACTGGGCAACTGAGCACATGGTACACACAAATTACACTTCCACTTTAAAGCACAACCCCTTTCTTCCTTTCCCAAACGTAGAATGGGCTACCGCGCTATGATTCATATAGCATGAGCCAGGTAGTTGCTAATACACTATCCCTCCAAATCTCTGTGGCTTAACCAAACTAACAAACAAAAAATTCCTATCTCACTGATGCTGTAGTGAGTGTCTGTGACTGAAATGGAGATGGTTGGAGAAGGAACCCTAGAGATTGTGCAAGAGGTTCTGAGAGAAGAGCCAGGAGTGGCACACACCACCCACCTACTGCCTATCCATTGGCTAAAGTTAGTCACATGGCTAGGAAATGCACCACCTTCTGCGTCCATTAGGAGAAAGAAATGGTTTGATGTACCTGTAGCATTGTCTCTGCCATACAGAACAAGATAATTCTCCTCTAGAACAAACCCATGATATAATTGTATCATTTTCATACTGTTTGTGACTTGAGTGGAAGGAGGCATTTCCAAAATGTAAATAAATGAACAAAGAGCTAGGAGTGAATTTTACCCCCTTACCTTTATGTGTGTTGGTCTTATTTAACACAGTCACAACAGCAGGGCAGACTTATCAGTTACTGGTTAATGCAAGTATTCTGCATTGGGTAATTTGGGTTTTGGTCCCCTGAAATATCTTCTGACAGTTGTCTGTATGCCCTAAATTAAAGATATAATTGCTATATTATCTCTTAACTTTATGTCTAGTAAATTCAGATTTAATCACAGACTAAAGATAGCAAAAATTTTTTTCCCAAATGACAGTATGTTCTTTGAAATTATTTTTCTAATACATCATTTAGGATTGATCCAATCATTTCAATCCAATAGAAACTTATTCCTTTGAAGAGAGAAACTTTAGAGAATGAGTAAAAGGGAAACTTTCATTACATGTACAAATTTATTCATTATTATTTCTTTTAATAATATTAATTCTTTTAATAATATTATTTCTTTTAATAGTATCTATATTTTGAATAATGTATTTTTGATTGGTTATTTTAAACCCCCAAAGATTTCTTGATTTTTTTCATATTTTTAATAATAAGCATGTATTAAACACTTACTACATGTTAGATTATTCAGCATATGTTGTGGATCAGGCATTTTGATTATTTCTGAACCAAACTTATGAAATGACCTGGATAAATCAAACTAAATTCTACTTTTTTTGGCCTGACTTATATCCAAACACTTTTTATATATGGTTGTGTCTTGATTTATTCATTGAATAAGCATTTTTGTGTGTGTGATTGTGTGCTAAGTGCCTGCTGAGTTGCTTCAGTTGTGTCTGCTTCATTGTGACCCCATGGACTGTAACCAGCCAGGCTCCTCTGTCCTTGGGATTTCCCAGGCAAAAGTACTGGAGTGGGTTGCCATGCCCTTCTCCAGGTGATCTTCCTGACCCAGGGAATTGAACCTGAGTCTCTTATGTCTCCTGCATTGGCAAGCGGATTCTTTACCACTAGAGCCACCTAAGATTACTGGGTATCAAATCCAGTGATAGACTAAGTGAGAATACAAGAAAAGCAAACTCTATTTTTGAGAGGTTGCATTTCAGAAAACCTCAGAACTAAGAGCTCAAAACTGAAAAGCCCCAGTTGCAGTCCCAAATTACCCGTTATTGTAGAATGTTGCTTGGCACCATAGAATAAATTACTTCGGTCCTGGTTCAAATTTGGGTTAATTTAGATGCATTAACTTTGGGAACTCAGTCTTAAACAGTTTAAGTCACCAAATTATGTCTAGGAACATTCAAAGTAAGCCACAGAACAAAACTTAAAAATCCCCAACAGGAAAAATCATTTCTACTTTTGTCATAGGAATTCCCACATTGCCAGAATCCATTTGCAATAAAAAGCTCCTGCAATTATTAAGAATCCATTCACTTGGGCTATTTCACTCATGTAAAAGCTATTTATGGTTTATTCCTTAAAATATATCCCTTCCAGTATCATTTAAAAAAATGAAAATCTTGCTGCATTTTATAGCTACATCCTGGTAAGCACAGAAGTGTTATAGAATAGTGTCCTATGAAAGAACTATTATTTAAAAAAATCTATGCACTGGTTATTACTCACTTCAATTTGTAAATTAGCAGATTTTTGCCCAGGTTAATGATTTTGTTTCAAACCTAATGGTTGATGATGTTGGGTTAAAAAGCACAGTAAATTCAAGCATTGATATACCTCTTTGTACTCCAAACACATAACAATGATGAATGAACTTCGAAAAAGAAAATTTTAAATACACAAAAAGCTCAAAAATAAGACCAGCATCACTGTACACCAGAAATGGAACAATGCCCAGGTATGACACAGATATACCATATATCTATTATTTCCAAGGCTGGAAATAAGAAATAATGAACAGTGTATTAATTTTATATCCTGTGCTAACTGCTACTGCTAAGTCATTTCAGTCATGTCCGACTCTGTGCAACCCCATAGACGGCAGCCTACCAGGCTCCCCCGTCCCTGGGATTCTCCAGGCAAGAACACTGGAGTGGGTTGCCATTTCCTTCTCCAATGCATGAAAGTGAAAAGTGAAAGTGGAGTCACTCAGTCGTGTCCGACTTCTCAAGACCCCATGGACTGCAGCCCACCAGGCTCCTCTGCCCATGGGATTTTCCAGGTAAGAGTACTGGAGTGGGGTGCCATTGCCTTCAACTTTGCTATGTTCACTGATTAGCTCTGGTAATTTTCTGCTGGCATCTTTAGGCTTTTCTATGTATAGTATCATATTGTCTGAAAACAGTGAGAGTTTTACTTCTTCTTTTCCAATCTGGATTCCTTTTATTTCTTTTTATTCTCTGATTGCTGTAGCTAGGGCTTCTAAAGCTATGTTGAATAATATTCGTGACAGTGGGCACCCTTGTCTTGTTCCCAATCTTAGAGGAAATGCTTTCAGTTTTTCACCACTGAGAATAATGTTTGCTGTGGTTTTGTGGTATATGGCCTTCATTATGTTGAGGTATGTTCCTTCTATGCCTAGTTTCTGGAGAATTTTTATCATAAATGGGTGTTGAATTTTGTGCAAAGATTTCTTTGCATCTATTGAGATGATCAAATGACTTTTATCTTTCAATTTGTTAATATGGTGTACCATATTGATTCATTTGCATATATTGAAGAATTCTTGCATCCTTGGGGTAAAGCCCACTTGATCATGATGTATAATCCTTTTAATGTGTTGTTGGATTCAAGTTGCTAGAATTTTGTTGAGGATTTTTGCATCTATGTTCATCAGTGATATTGGCCTATAATTGTCTTTTTTAGTGACATTGAGGCAGATAGCTCAAATCAGGTGCTCTGTGATAACCTAGAAGGGTGTAATGGGCTGGGAAGTGGGAGGTTCAAGAGGGAGAGGGCATATGTATATCCATGGCTGATTCATGTTGAAATATGGCAGAAATCAACACACTATGTAAAGCAATTATCCTCCAATTAAAAATAAATAAATAAAAATTTAAAAAAAAAAGAATGACCAGGAGCAGTTCAGCCTTTGTTGACTAGAAGGGACCAGAATTGCTCCAAGTAAAGGAAGAACACAGCCAGATCTACCTTGAACTACTTTGCACTCTGTAGCTTTGAAATCTTTACTGATACATTTATTTCTCAAATTTCTCCAGAAAGGTGGAATTGATTCAGTTCATTACTTTGTATTCTTTTGATAGGGAGAAGCAGTTTTAGGGGCTTCTACTTGGCTTTTTCTCCCAGAATAAATATTTCTCTGCAGATTAAGGAACAAATGTGGGCATTCTGCTGGTATCTGGTTATGTCTACTCCAGTTATACACTCAGGCACTAAGGAGATAACCTTGGGACCCAGATCAAAAATCCATTTGTTTCTTCACTTTTATGAAGTGTGATTTGGGACCCCTAAGAATGATCAGCAGGTCAAAGCTAGTATCCAGTATATTTGCTAAAGGTCTGAAAATGTCCACTATTCCAATGATAAGTCACCCTGGTAAACTGAACCAGCTCACTTTGGAAAGAAGATGAGGAAGATTCACACCAGCTTCTGGGAATGTAGCTGAGTCTGTCTTCAAGCAGACTCGGCCACTCCTTTCATCAAGAGTTTCTGATTCTATGAACTGGCTCAGGTTTGAGAGTTGGATGAAGCTGTGGTTTTCTATTGTGGTGACACACAGTAGATTTCTATTCATCAGACTTAGAATTTTTACCACTTGCTAAGTAAGACTTGCATAGGCAGTCGACCTATCTCAGTCAAAGAGATATCACGATCAATTACCACCAAAGCTCTGTGGCTTCCCACTGGCTCAGATGGTAAAGAAACTGCATGCAATGCAGGAGACTTGGGTTCAATCCCTGGGTCAGAAAGATCCCCTGGAGAAAGGAATGGCTACCCACTCCAGTATTCTTACCTGGAGAATCCCATGAACAGAGGAGCCTGGCAGGCTACAATTCTTGGGATCGAAAAGAGTCGGACACAACTGAGTGACTAAGCAAATACATACACATAGACTGTCCGTCTATCTCAATCACAGAGACACCATGATCAGTTAGCCACCACCACAGCTCTGTTTGAATCTAACTATTCTCATTGCTATTTCAGCACTACCACTCTTTAGAGTAACCATGCATACATACCTAATTTCTGGTGGTTAATTGCTGCTGTTATCTATGACCTGCAGGATAGGGTCACTACACAGAATATCAATGATGCCGGTTTACTTTTCACCAATATATTTTTCAAAATCTTGGTGAAAGGAATGTATGGTGGGCTCATTGGAGAACAGAGCTAAGGGATGAGCGACAAGGTTGAGCTTAGAGACTCTCTGGCATTCTTGCCTCAATATGCCTGTGACTTTCTTCCTCTATATTTTATCAAGGAAGTTATATCATCTCACTATTTATTTAACATCAACGACCATTGATTCTGGGTTTTAATTAACCAACCAATCAACCTGTTAGAGACTAGGTGTGAAAGCACCAATACGAGGTCTGAAGTCTTGAGGACAATCAGTTTTCCCTGCGAGAAAATTACTCCAGTGGGTGTCACTGATATTGTTTAAATAAGAGAAAGGTAATGACCTCATACAGGAGAGGGAAAAGATGCTTCTCTGCTTTCAGCTCTGCTTGGGGTCCCCCAATACCCTTGCCCAAGCTTAAAGACCTTACATTGGCACTCAAGGCCCTTTCTGACCTGACCCATGACTGGCTCTTAGTTTTCTCCAGCACTAATGAACTAACTACCTGTTCCCTGAGCTTGCTACGATTGCTCAGTCCTCTCTGCCTTTGTTCACGCTCTTTCTTTTTCCTACTGCACTTTCTGCAATGTGTTCATCTGACATAGTCCAATCTATACTTCAAAATTATTCCAGAAAGACTTTCTCTGACAGAGTCAATCTGTAATTCCTTTGTTCCACCCATTTACCATCTCAATTCTTCTGGTATTATAGCTGCCAGAGTGGCTAGAGATTGCCTATTTACATTCTGCCTCAGTCACTACTCTGTAAATTTCTTGAGAACAGAAGTCATGGCTTATATATTTTCTAGTGCTTGGCACATAGTAGATTCTCTAAAGCCTTTATTGAGCTGAGTGGATTCTGTGTAGAAGTCTAGCGAGAGCACGACATTTCAGAAATGAATAACAGAACAAGTTGACTGGTCAGTACAAACAACTGCATTTTCATGCAATGTGTGCCAATCCTGCTGGCTCTGAGGAAACAGAGCAAATGAGAAATCAATACCTTTGCCAGCACAGAACATAGAATCCAGGGACATCAGTGTCTTCCTCTCCACCCTGCTGAGACCATGGCTTCCTGCTCTCCAGGTTGCCCTGGTCTCTCTTTTGCCTGTTTCTTGTGGTTTGTTTGAATTTTGTGCTAATCTAAATTCCTCACGAACACCTTCCATCAACTGCTCACTGATCCACGACCTGTTCTTTTGGCTGGATTGCGTTTTAAAGGTCCCTATCTTGGCTTCACTGGTCCCGATGCTGACTGCCATGAAATGACCTCCGTCCCAAGTGACTATCATTCATGTTTTCCCCCAAAATACAATGTATCTACAGTGTTAACGCAAATAAGCCCCCTGTCATACTAGCAAATATGGTAAATTCAAGATCAGTAGACCAGAAATAACCTGCCTCTTGTTATCTTATGCGGTCATGTGCACCAAATTGGAATATTTCTTTCCTCAAAGGTGGGAACTGAGTCAGAGGCCATCTGTGTGGCCCTTGCTCAGCAGTCTTGAGTGGCCAATAATTAATTTAGGTCGAATGTAATGACTCCCTTGTTAACAGTAGTTTTTCTGCACTTTCCTCAGTTGGCTCTGGAGACACACGATTGAGTGTGATGTATGACTTCTGGCATAGAACGAAACCTGAGCCCCTGAAAGGACACAGGCAGACAGGGGAAGCTGCTGTGTGCCTTGCTAGTGAATTTAGGGGCTCAACACTCTTATCTAAAGTGCTGCAGAGAAGGGGACTTAGCAGGCGTCCAGGCTGCACAGAAGAAACAGCAGAAGAAGCTTCGATTTCTTTGACTTTTTGCCTTCTAGCCCCTTGGTTTGCACTTTAAAGCAACTTACACCACTTGAAGAGAAAGAGTTTGTTGAAGAGAGAGAGGGGCCTGAGAGAGGGAGGCTATTCATATTGAACTGAAAAAGTAATATTTTTATTAGAAATTATAAAATCAAGCTAACTGACAATATTTCAATATACAATTCTTTTTCTTTTAAATGGTCAAAGATCACTCAGCTACTCTGTTACTAAAATACCACATTTATATATTGTTATGGCTTCCCTGATAGCTCTACTGGAAAAGAATCCACATGCAATGCAGGAGACCCTGGTTCGATTCCTGGGTCAGGAAGATCCACTGGCGAAAGCATAGGCTATCCACTCCAGTATTCTTGGGCTTCCCTTGTGGCTCAGCTGGTAAAGAATCCACCTGCAATGTGGGAGACCTGGGTCTGATCCCTGGTTTCGGAAGATACCCTGGAGAAGGGAATGGCTACCCACTCCAGTATTCTGGCCTGGAGAATTCCATGGGCTGTATAGTCATGGGGTCAGAAAGAGCTGGACACGACTGAGCAGCTTTCATTTTCACAGGTTGTTATGATCCTTTTGCATTTACTTTGTGTGTGTATTGCATGAAAATTTGATTTTCCAGAAAATAAAAATTGAGGGTGTTTTAATATTCATTTCCTGCATTGTAAGAGCAATAAAGGAAAGGAAAAGAGAAAGAAGTGGGAAAAAGGAGAGGCAGGGAGGAAAGTAGGCAAACACAGAGACAGGAAGGAAGGAAGAGAGGAAGAGACGGAGAAAGCAAGCAATTTTTACTTTGTACCAAAATTAGGCAAAATGGCATCCATCTACCCTCAATTTTCTACATGAGGACCATGAAGCACCAAACCAACTCTTTCTCTCCTAGAGAATATTGGAGGCAGGCTCACAGACTTCCAGATAATCCGTGTGGGCTCACCCTCATCTTTGCCCACTTAGGTGTCAGGCACATCCCACAAAGATCTCAACAAAGATAAAAGTGATTGACCAATATGGGAACTTGGTTCTTCTTCTTCTTCTTTTTTTAATAAGAAACAGAAGCTTCAGTTCAGTTCAGTCGCTTAGTCATGTTCGACTCTTTGCAGCCCCATGGACTGCAGCACGCCAGGCCTCCCTGTCTATCACCAACTCCCGGAGTTCACTAAAACTCATGTCCATTGAGTCAGTGATGCCATCCAACCATCTCATCCTCTGTCGTCCCCTTCTCCCACCTTCAATCTTTCCCAGCATCGGGGTCTTTTCCAATGAGTCAGTTTTTCACATCAGGTGGCCAAAGTATTGGAGTATAAGCTTCAGCATCAGTCCTTCCAATGAATATTCAGGACTGATTTCCTTTAGGATGGACTGGTTGGATCTCCAAAGCTAACAGTACCATAAATTGTTTAGAATTCTAACATAAGACTTGAAATTTCTCCACACCACATACCTCCTTAAAATTATTTCCTACCTCCAGTGAAACTGTTTTTTAAATTTTCTTTTTCTTTATTTATTCTATTTTGGGGCCATGTGGCATGTGAGATATTAGCTCCCTGACCAGGGATCAAATCTGTCTCCCTGCATTGGAAGCACAGAATCTTAACCACTGGGCCATCGGGGAAGCCCTTGAAACTGTTTTAAAATATGTTTTGGAACTAGGGTCTTGCTTTGTGTCACTGCCTCCACTCTAAGACCACCAGAGACACACCCAGAGTTGAGCAGGTTGACTTGTGGCAATGAGGGACAATGTACATCACAGAGATGGTGGACATCTCTATGAGAGGGTGCTAGAAATTATTACAGGGTTTGGGCTTGTGTGTGGTGATTTGGGGCATAGTTCATGAAGGCAGGACTTTTCTCTGATTGGATTACTTTAAGAAATGGGGGCAATTCTATATCTTAACATATTTTATCTAAAAGGAAGGAAAACTAGAGAAGGCAAAGCTGTAATTGGTAAAGAAGCAGCAGGCACTTGTGTAGCCAAGACAATGGAAATTTTGGTCATCTTTGTGGTTTGGAAATATTCCTGGTTTTGTCTGTGTTCAGGAAAGATCAAGGAGTGCTCTCATTTTTGTCTTGATCCACATGGACACAGGATGGTTGATGTTGTTTTTTGTTTTGTTTTGTTTTGTTTTTTAATGGTTTATGCTCCACAGAACACCAAGGCTTAGCTGGTACTGCCAGCCCAGGATGTCAGGAAACTTCACTTCCTCTCATTGAAGCTACAATTAACCAAAACAAAGGCAAAATGATAGAATTTTGGTTTGTAATTTATAAGTCAAAATAAGGAGATATATTTCTTTCTATTTCCAAAGGCATATAAAGAGAACCCAGCTATTCAATTTAAATGGATGTGGAACAAACTGAAGAATCTGGTTATCTTGAGACATAACTAATTAGAAAGGAAAACAATGTAATCATTATTTAGTTGTTTAGGACATGCTGAGATTGAGTCTGTGTATTCCCTTTTTTATATTATTATTGCATTTTTAACCTGAGATTATATATAGGTAAGTTGGCATGTCTTTTTATTTTTTTTAACTTAAAGCTATTGAAAAAAGGCAGAGGTCTATGTAAAAACTTTTGTGCAAATCATACATTTAGAATAAGACATGAAATATATACATCTGTTGAAAAAGCAATAAAATCTTATTTATACAGGAATTTTAAATGGAATAGAGTTTGTTGCACTATTCCAAGGTTTAGGAAGAGGTTTACCTTGTGAAGTCTAAAACACAAACAAAATGTGGAGAACTTAGACAATCAGAGGATATTTACCAGTAATTCAAAAACCGTAGTAGCTAGAAAGATCGTTTTCCTTTGAACATATCCTCAAAAGTGCCTTACTTTCCAACTTCAATTTGCTAGTACAGACTTGGCCTTAGTTTTGTAAATAAAAAATAAATAAATAAATAACATTAGAAAGGTAGAGAGAGACTAGGACAAAATTAAGATACAAACCATGAAAGTAAAGCAGATTGAAAAACCCAAGTGAATACTGTGAACACTCCTAGACTAAACTGATCAAGTGAGTGAGTTTGGAACATATTTGATATTACATTTAAAACTGACATGTTAACTCTTAATGTTTAAATCTGGGTTTGAAGCAGTTCCTCAAAGGTTTCTAAAATCACTTAAGGCTTCATGAATAGAACAAATTGTTATTCTTAAGAATTTTCCTGAAGGACTTCACAATGGACTGTTAGAAAATACTTCCAAGCGCTTTCTAAATAATTCAGTTTTTGTTTACAGAGCACCTCTTCATTATGTAGCAAGAAATGATTATTTCTTATATACTGAAATCTCCCTTCATCTGACAATCATACAGTTCATCAGCAGTAAATGTGTTTGTCTTTGAGGCCATTTTATTTCAAAAATGCCTCAGTCATGAATAGCTTCAGTTCAGTTCAGTCGCTCAGTCATGTCCGACTGTTTGCAACCCCATGAATCGCAGCACGCCAGGCCTCCCTGTTCATCACCAACTCCACTATTTCCACCAGAAGATTCTGCAAGAAAGGGTATTTTGCCTGAAAAGGTTCGGGAGGAGCACTGACGTTTAGTTTTTGAAAGGTCTATGAAAGGAAGGCTGACTCAAGTCAAGTAAACGTACTTTTGACACAAATCCCTCATAGGTTTCTATCCGAGGCCTGAGTTGAAAATTAAAGAGACATGATGGTAACTTTGGCAGAAAAGCTGTTTTCACAATTTCTATACACTGCGCAGAGACAGTTAGCAGAGAATATTGTGTATGCGTTTATGTAAAAGTGGCATCTAAAGAGAAAGAGTTACATGGGTTTGAAATTGTGTATCATGAGAATGATTTGACATTTATTTCATTTTATTTTCTTAATCTTTGTGCCATTCACCATGTGTGATCCTATTTCCCCAAACAGAAATTGAACCCTAGCCCTCTGCATTTGAAGCATGGAGTCTTAACCACTGAACCTCCAGGGAAGTATGGACCTTCATTTCAAAGGAAACTCTAAAGTGACAGAGTGAGCTGCTGCAGATCTGTGTGGGAACACAGACATCACCATTACCCACTATTTGAGAAAACAATGAAATTATCTGGTGGATCCAAGGTCCAGTCTAAACCCACTGGAAATTTTCTTGGAGGCTAGGGATGCTGATTTCTAATCTTTCCATACCCTTTCCACCTATAGCTAATTACTCCTTGAGGCTGATGGGTAGGGAAGACCCTCAGTTGATGGAAAAGAAGTTCTATTTCAAGAATCATTAATGATGTCTTTTGAAAATCCAGTTATTTGAAACAAATAAAAATGAAAGTTTCTCTTTAACAATCACTTATATTGTGTCAGTCACTCTTTTAAGCACTTTATGAATATTAAGTAATTTACTCTTCATAGCAAGTTTATACTTTACCCAAGGGGAAACTGAGGCACTCTGAGTAATTTTGACCAGTTATGCCATTCATAGATTTTCCCAGTGGCTCAGTGGTAAAGAATCTGCCTGTAAAGCAGGAGCTGCAGGAAACACAGTTTCAATCCCTGGGTCAGGAAGATCCCCTGGAGGAGGGCATGGCAATCCACTCCAGTATTCTTGTCTGAAGAATCCCATGGACAGAGGAGCCTGGTGGGCTACAGTCCATAGGGTTGCAGGGAGTCAAACATGACTGAAGCGACTTAGCATGCACACATGCTGATCATAAATATTGATGTCAGAATTCAGACCTAGGCATCTGGCTCTTTACTTTGAGCTCTTTATTTTGCTATACATGCAGGTTTTTACCATTTGTACATCAATTCTGTGCCAGGTGGCTAGACTGCTCTGCAGCTACCATGAGCCAAGCAGAGGACATACATACTTCCCTAAGTTCTAGTTATTCCACAGGACTAATAGGTGATCTGTTGAGAATGAAAAGTTATAACTTATTAGGGATTGCTTCCAATCCTCAGCAAGTATTTCCATAGACTTTATGTTGTCCCCTTTCTTGTGATATGTCTGTATTCAGGTAAAATCAAAGACTAATTGTCAACATGTGGGTCAGTCTTCCTATAAAGATCTGTGTTCTGGATTCAAACAGCCAGATTTCATTTCCAGGTAGGAAAAAACAGACTTGATAGAGTGAGGAAGCATAGAGCAGATAATTTGGAATCGAACAATTTGGGTGATTGGAAAGAATGGGATGATGCTGATACATTGCAGACAAAAGTTACAGACCAAGTTACAGTTGGTAGATTAGCATATGTGACAATCGTTTCAGTGAGAAACAGGTCCATTAAACTTGGAACAACATTTTCTTCCATCTTATAAAATTTCTGTGTGAATCTAGGGGCAAAATTAATGCTGTTTTGTAATCTAAAAGTTGGGGGCAATATTATGGAGGACATGTTCCCCTCTGCTTTTAGTGTGGGCAGTGGCAGTGGAGCTGGATAAGGGGAGAGGTCCTGGTTCAGGAGTCAACAAAAGAAAGTTCTGGAGCCTCCTGTGCCTGATGGCATAGACTCTTCCTCTAGAAGACCAATGGTCCCTCTAGTCCTTTCTCTTGGGAAAAAACAGCCTTGATAATCCTTTGGAAGTAATCTGATCAGATCACCCCTTCCTATCTTAAAGAAAACCATCCCCTCAGAATCTTGAAGATTTCTGAGATTAGCCAGGGATGAGAACATTGATATGAAGGAAGAGTCGGGCCTCTGCCTACCTTTCTGCCTCACTGCTCACTGTGTTCTCCCACCCCACACACGCACACACACACTCTACTCCAAGGCTGTCTGAAGACCTCGCAATTCTAAGTCAAGGATGTGCTCTCTTACCTCAGGGACCTTCTCACTTCTCACTATTGCCTCTGACATAAATACTCTTCTCCTACTTTTTTCATGGCTGACATTTACCTCTGTGTATAATTCAAATGTAGAATTATAGTATTTTTCCTCAGAACTTATGACACATAGATCCAACTGCTGTTTCAATTTCTGCAGCTGAGTGCTTTAAAATGATTTCAAACTCAGCAAACCCAGCACTTGATGCATGATCCTTTCCTCTAAACCTGGTCCTTTTCCAGAGCACAGATCTCAGAGAAGGTTCTCTTTTCCATCTAACTGTACAAAACAGAAATTTGGAGCTCACCTTGTCCTCTCCTCCTCCCTCACTGCTTCTCCATGTCTGAGCTGTCACAATATGTATCCCTTTACTCTCTTAGTATTCCTTGAGTCCATTCTCATCCATCTACCAACCTCCGGTGTGGCCTAAGCCACAATTCTGTTATGTATATGAGCAATCCATCTGGGGAGCTTGGTAAAATGCAGATCCAGAATCAGCAGGTCTGCATTTCTAATAAGCTCCTCAGGGATGCCCATATTGGTATACATGCACACTTTGTGAGTAGGGAGGCTCTAAGCTACGAGCAATGCTTTCCTAGGTGACCCCAGTATCATCCTAATAAGTACAAATAACTCCTGCTGTTCCATCACCCATGCCAGGACCAAGGTCATCTTCACCAAGTGTGGGTCTTCAGAGACTTCTATTGCTATGGGGACCAAGTCTAGGATTCCTAATAGCTTAGGAAGCTATCCACAAGCAGCCCCTCCCTACCTCTCCAATATCATCCTAAATCAAGCTTACTCTTACTTTTTGTCCTCTAGCCAAATTACATACTCTTTATATACTCTTATTATGTTTATCTGTGGGAAAGAATCCACCTTCCAATCAGCAGACGCAGGTTCGATCCCTGGGTGGGGAAGATCCCCCAGAAAAGGGAATGTCTACCCACTTCAGTATTCTTGCCTGGGAAATCCCCTGGACAGAAGAGCCTGGTAGGCTACAGTCCATAGGGGTCACAAAGTCAGACACAACTTGGCGACTAAACAACTATAATACGAAATGTCACCTTTTAAAGTTAAAAGCAGTTGAATATCAGCAGCTTTGTACTGTCCAACCTAACTGTTCATGAACGAACTGAGTTCCTTCCCTTCTCTTTAAAAGGAAGACATGCTTTGTTCTTCCTCTTCACCCTGTCATCACCCATGCATCCTTCAGATCTCAGCTCTGAATGACCCGTTCCTCGGGGAAGCCTTCCAGACCTACTTGACCAGGAGAGCGCTCCATCTAAGTGCTATGACACCATGTTCCTCTCCTTCTTTGCACTAACTACAGTTGCAATTTTGGCTGATTGTTTCATTACTTTCTCATCCCTTTACTCAAATGAAAATTCCAAGGAGTCTGGAACCAGTTCTGCTTTGTTCATTGTTATAGACCAGCCTTCAATCTTGTCAGCACATGTTTGCTTAGTTTCTTGCTTAGCTACTACAGAAGCAATTCAAGCATGGTCTACAGATCACCTCCCTTGAACTCTAGGGTGGGCTTGGGAGGGAACCAGGGCTCCAAGGGTAGCAGTTAGGGTATCCAAGGCATTTGTTTCCTTCCGTAACTGTGGTCCTTTCCTATAGACTCCTTCTGTGTGAATTGATTTATACCTACCATAGTAAATTAATCCAAACTAAATACAATGATCACCTACAGAAAGCAAGGCTATTTTTTTTCATAGTGCTTTATAACTGATGAAGCCCTTTCTCACATATTATTTTATTTTCACATCCTAATGATCTTGCTGCTATCAGTAAGGCAAGCATTATTATCACCTCTCTTTTGCAGACATAAAGAGTTCCTAAAAGTCAGTTCCTAACTTCTAATTGAATTGAGAAACTCATACAACTGCAAAGCAAGTACTTTAACTCCCACCTTCTACTGCCAAACCTAGGTTCTTTCCATGAGAAATGCGTCCCAAAATCAGGGTAAAATATACCTTTCTCCTGTGTCCTGCCTTCTAAGTAGGAGGTGGAGCAATGTTGTGCTGACACTGGAATTAGGTCATAAGAATGAAAAATCTCTTTGGGATTCTGTGGTTGATGGCTCATAGATCACATAACTATTTTATTTTTAGATCATCCTAGATTTTACCACATTCCAAACTATTAAGGACACAAACTTCTTAAACATGATAGTGCCTGTACCAATGGACGCACTTGGTATAACTCATAGGATTCTTTTCCCTTCATCATAATATCTTGCATCATTCCACAGAAAATGACTGTTTCATAGCGAACTAATGACATCGACTTTCCCAGACACCTTCCAAATGTTTTATAGTCACCGATGGGTGGACCTGCTAATCCTGTGAGTCAGTTGAGTCACTAATGATGGACTTAGAGACCACAAAGAGCCTCAGTGAGAGGACAGCATTCACTGCCCCACTCAGAGCCTCAATGGACCTTCAGCCTCTAGATAAAGCAAATAATTTTGAATTTCCCCTACTGGTGATACAAGAGGCATTTGGATTTTCTGCACCAAGTCTTAGTAGTGGCATGTGGGATCTGGTTCCACAACCAGGGATTGAACCAAGGTCCCCTGCACTGGGAGCTTGGAGTCTTAGCCATTGGACCACCAGAAGAGTCCCTGGATTTTCTGATCTCATAACAATTTGAATAATACCATCATTAAAATCTTCACTACAATCATACTGATGCAAGATGAATTTCTTTCATGCATTTCTTTGGAATGAGAACCTCTTTTTAACATAGGAAAAGCTACAACAATAACAACCAAACTTTCCCCAACTGAATTACCCACAATAAAAGCCAATGTCTGGAAAAAGTCACTCCCACATTGGAGAAATTCAAGATCTTCAAGAAGCTAAATTAAGAAAGCAGACATGTAACCTCTGGTGATGAAGACAGATAAATCTCTGATTCTTGGGATAAAGTTTAAGAAGTGAGCTCCTTAGAAGGATAAATTAGTCATTCCAGTAAAACATGGAAACACTGGAGGGAAGGCCAGGAGAATTCCCAGAATCTATGTCTTTTTCATTACTTTTTTTCTCAATGATTGTGGGACCCCAAGAACCATAGTCTCTTGATTATCTTTTCAGTAGAGCTGATAGCCTGGTGAAACCTTCCCCTGGTAAGTTCTCATCACTGTTCATCCCTCCAACTCCTCTTCTTCTCCTGAGGTCATGTCTTTTGTTCAAGAAACCTTGGGCTGCTCAGGTGAACACAGGTGAGGAATGTTATTCAACTGAACCCAAGGTAATGATGCAGAAGAAAAATAGAAAATAGACCCTCTTTTTTTTTTCTAAAAATGAAGCTCTATTGAGCCTTGGGAAGACAATCTCTCTGGATAGCTAAATGCGACTTTTTACGTCTCACTCTGGATATTTGTGGCCAAGAGGACACAGTTCAAACCTACAGTCTTGGCCTTAGCATGATTTCAGTGACTTAGATATTCTTATTGCCACTTTAACAAGTATAGTTCTTTGGAATAATAAGTATATTTCAATTAGTAGTTAATTTCACCTAAGGTCTGCATTTATACCCTTGGTCATGCGGATGAAAACCTGGATTACTAAGAAAGTCTCCAGCTTTAAAATCTACCTTATAGGTTATGACCAGACTGATAATTTCCAAATTTTATATTAATCATGTATATTCCCACTTAAAATATGTGAGTAGCTACACTTTACTTACAGAATAAAATCCACACTCCTTGCTGTAAAGGTGTTCCTCCATCTGAGTCCATGTGGACTTTCCCACATGACCCGGCACTTCCCAAGGCAAATTCTTTGTCTGCCTAAAAATCAATTTACTCACTGTCACCCTTCATTTATTCATTTATTCTACAGATATTCTTTAAGCACCTACTATGATCCAGGCTTTATTCCAGGCAATCAAAATTAAGTCTCTGAACAACATAGATGAAGTTCATGCCCTTAAATAATTTATACTCTGCTAGGAAGAGATTGGCAGTAAACAAACAAATAAATACAATTCTAACACACAGATTCAATGGGGCTGGTATTGATAAGGGCTATGAATACAAAACACTGACAGTGATCAAAGCTTGGACATGTTTCGCACAGGGAAGGGAGGTCATGATAGTCTCTAGTGAGGAAATATTTGAGCAGAGATGGCTGGAGGGAAGCTAGGCTGCAAGCCATGTGGATAGCCTGGGGAAAAGGGAAGAGCATGTGCCAAGGTCTGGCAGTGGGAATGTGCTTGGAATATTCAAGGAGAGTAAGGAGACCAGTGTGCCTGGAGTGGAGTGATTGGGGAGGGTGTGATAGGAATAAAGAAACTGTGGGAGGATGAACGTGGGTTAGACAGATTAAACCATGATAAGTGAGAAAAATGGAAATCCATGAGAGAGTTTTAGCAAAAGTATAACATGACCTGACATTCTTTGTAAGAGGAACGCTCTGGGTTCCAGTGAGAAAAATGGAAATCCATGAGAGAGTTTTAGCAAAAGTATAATATGACCTGACATTCTTTGTAAGAGGAACGCTCTGGGTCATTGTTACAGTAGCTTAAAAGTGGGTTGGGGTAAAGAAACCAATTACAAATTAGACAATTTGGCCCAGGATGGTGGCAGGATGATAATGAGAAGTCATTATATTCTGTATATAGAATATTTTGAAAGAGCGTTGTGAAGATTGGCTGATGACTTAAATGAAGGATGAGAAAAAAAAGTTAGGCATGATTAAGATTTTTTTTTTTTTTTTGAGCAAATGAAAGAACAGAATTTTCATGAAATGATTTTGGGAGCAGTTTTTAGAGGTGGAAACCACGAAATCCAAAGTTTGATTTGGGGCAGTTTTGTAAAGCTTTGACATGCCATCAGACATACAAATAAAAATGTTGAATAAGCAGGATATCTAAGCCAGGAGAGTGCTCCTGGCTTAGATAAAAATTGGGAAGTTATCATAAAAACAGAGTGAAGTAAGACAGACAAAAGCAAATATACAGTAACACATATATGTGGAATCCAGAAAAATGGTACAGATGACTCTATTTGCAGGGCAGGAATAGAGATGCAGACAGAGAGAGCAGACTTGTGGACATGGGAGGTAAGAGGAGGCTGTGAAAAATCGGGCACATAGGATTGATATATATAAACTACCATGTGTAAATAGCTAGCTAGTGGGAAGCTGCTGTGTAGCACAGGGGGCTCAGCTTGGCGCTATGTGATGACCAAGAAGGATGAGATGGGAGGGTAAAAGGGAGATCCAAGACAGAGGGGATATTTGTATACATATAGCTGATTTACTTCGTTGTACAGCAGAAACTAAAACAACATTGTAAAACAATTATGCTCAAAACAAACAAACAAACAAAAATCAGTAGAACTGAATGGCATCCCCTAGGGTGTGAAGGCACATAAAGCAGAGAAGAACTCTGAAGACTGAACCTTTGGAGATGAGGAAGAGAAAGAAGAAGCAGTAAAGAAGATGGAGAGAAACCCATGAGGTCTGAGGACAGCTATCTTAACTGCTTCCTTGCCTTAGTTCATGTAATTCTCTGTACTGGAAATGCCTAGAAATACCTTCTTTAAGCTCCTTCATTTATTCACACCCTACCCATCCATCACAGACAGGCACTTAATGCCATGTTGTGTGTGATTGTGTTTTATTTGACAATTTAACCCTTATTTATGGTTTAGTTCTTTCTAGATGAATACTTTTTTTTCTTAATCCATCAGCGTACCTTCCTATCCTCAATTCTGTTCTATGCTTTAATTTTGTTAAGTTGGTTCCCATCTGAATGTGTCTAGGAAACCTATCCTTCTATCATTTCCCAGCCGTTCCATACCTCAAGTATAAAATACACATGAAAATCACTGGCAGCACCAGCCTAACAACAGGTGACAAAAGAAACTAGGGTTGTTTGTGGTCTGAAATCCAAATTTGAGGTGGTTCCAACATCTTGAGATGTGAAATTTGTGGCCATTGTGCTATGGCACAAACCCAGTAGCACTTAGGATCATTAATCAAAACAAATTAATAGATATATACATTCAATAATTACCACACAAGAAAATAGACATGTATGGAAAGAAATATCTGCCCTTATAGAATTCACTCTCCACATAAGCCAGGAAATAGATGACAATTTAAATTAAAAAATCAAGAGTTTAGGAGAGCAATTTTAAACTTTAAAACTAGAAAAATTCACTTCAACTTATTGTTTATCCATGACAAAAAGCTACATATATTGTTCATTGGTATCATTCCCAGAAGTGCTGTGAAAGGAGAACAAAACATGACGTCTTGTCTATCAAAATAAAAGATAACCCCAGAGTCAGGCCTGGCTCAGCACAAGGCCAACTCAGAGCCAGCAAAAGACAACCACATGTGGAATCCATTGAAAACCGACTCTGAAAGCCACTCTGTAAAAATAAGAAGGGTGAGGGTGCCCCTCAGCTGGCCAAGCACATCTCTCTGAAGGCAAGGGGCAGTCTGGAGCAGCGACATCTGCAGACCTGTTTCCCACCTCTCCCCAGAGACTTGCCATTGTTACATAAAGTTTCATTTGGGCTTGAACCAATAACCCAGAGAAAACTGTGCTTAGTCGCTCAGTCATGTCCAACTCTCTGCGACCCCATGGACTGTAGCCTACCAGGCTCCTCTATCCATGGGGATTCTCCAGGCAAGAATATTGGAACGGGTTGCCGTGTCCTCCTTCAAAGGATCTTCCCAACCCAGGAATCGAACCCAGGTCTCCTGCATTGCAGGTGGATTCTTTACCATCTGAGCCACCAGAGAAGCCCAGAGAAAACTAGTTTAGACATTTGGTTTCTGGTACATGAAGTTGGTCCACAGTGTTCTGATGATGCCTTTCCCCAAGACTGGCGTTTTAGAGGGAAGAACGGTTCTGAATCTGTGCCTGTGATCGCTACAAGTCTTTTGATTTCTACTAGTCATAGCACATATGCTCAAAGAACATGGAGATGAGTGATGTCTTTTTGTTAACTGATGACTTAAGAAGCAAGATAGTTTTACTCAGAATAGCCAGAGTGGACAGGTCCACTGTGATGTTGTTTAAGTGCTATAAGAAGAGTATAAGTTTAGCGATGCTGGATGATCTGATTGAGCCTTTAAACCACACAAGACTCATTTGTCTTTACAGAAACCATGACTTAAATGCTTTCTTTTATCAACATTCAGCTTAAAATTATCTAGATTGGTTTTCCTTTTAATAGAGTTTTTAAAAAATCAAATAGTGTTGCTCTGTGAGGCGAATGCTGTCTCATAGTTAATCCAGATTTATTAAGTCACAAATTAGGTAAAGATAAATTGAGAAATTAAAGTAAAATTTTTATTCAACAATAGCTGTGAATATTATGATATTGGTAAACAATCCATTAAGTGGAACAAATATAAATAGACTATAATTAACAACCAATATATCTGCAAAACTAGATTTAATACAATATTATTGACATCTTCGGGCACTGGATATGGAACAACAGACTGGTTCCAAATAGGAAAAGGAGTACGTCAAGGCTGTATATTGTCACCCTGCTTATTTAACTTATATGCAGAGTACATCATGAGAAACGCTGGACTGGAAGAAGCACAAGCTGGAATTAAGATTGCCTGGAGAAATATCAATAACTTCAGATATGCAGATGACACCACCCTTATGGCAGAAAGTGAAGAGGAACTAAAAAGCCTCTTGATGAAAGTGAAAGTGGAGAGTGAAAAAGTTGGCTTAAAGCTCAACATTCAGAAAACGAAGATCATGGCATCTGGTCCCATCACTTCATGGGAAATAAATGGGGAAACAGTGGAAACAGTGTCAGACTTTATTTTTGGGGGCTCCAAAATCACTGAAGATGGTGACTGCAGCCATGAAATTAAAAGACGCTTACTCCTTGAAAGAAAAGTTATGACCAACCTAGATAGCATATTGAAGAGCTGAGACATTACTTTGCCAACAAAGGTCCATGTAGTCAAGGCTATGGTTTTTCCAGAGTCATGTATAGATGTGAGAGTTGGACTGTGAGGAAAGCTGAGCACTGAAGAATTGATGCTTTTGAACTGTGGTGTTGGAGAAGACTCTTGAGAGTCCCTTGGACTGCAAGGAGATCCAACCAGTCCATTCTGAAGGAGATCAGCCCTGGGATTTCTTTGCAGGAATGATGCTAAAGCTGAAACTCCAGTACTTTGGCCACCTCATGCCAAGTTTGACTCATTGGAAAAGGCTCTGAAGCTGGGAGGGATTGGGGGCAGGAGGAGAAGGGGAAAACAGAGGATGAGATGGCTGGATGGCATCACTGACTGGATGGACGTGAGTCTGAGTGAACTCCAGGAGTTGGTGATGGACAGGATGGCCTGGCGTGCTGCAATTCATGGGGTCAAAAAGTCGGACACAACTGAGCTACTGAACTGATTGACATCTTCAGGCTTACAGATATCTTCTAGAGTAAAAAACATATTTATTTACATCTGCTGTTGTCTTTTAAACTGATTCTGAAAACCACAGAGGTCATATTTTATTTAAATGTATTAAACCTTTAGCATCTTCCTTTTGCTCATTTGGTTTATTATATTCTGGAAATATTTGTTGTTTATATTTAGAGAAGCATAATCCCTTTAGTAAATGAGAATTTAAATTTAAATACAATCATCAAATCCAGAAGGCTTTTTAGTTTACAAAAATTACAAACCCAGACTAGTTATAAAAGTGTTATTATTCTAGTTTTTGTTATCTTCCTTTCTCTTGTTGATGAGCCCTAGACATCAGATTTATCACCTTGCTTACTGGTAATGACTCGTTTTGGCTTCTTTTCTTGAATTTTTAAAATTTAAATAAGTCTTTGTCTTAAAAAGCATGTCATCAGTCAAAATAATGCTATCACTTCTGAAAATATTTTCCTTTTCTGACATGCACCAAGGTGCCATAAAGTAGTGTTGACAACTCCATCTATAGCATTCCACAAATCTTAAGGAGATATATCATCTGAAAACCACACAGTCTATATCCGGGCTTTGACAAAACCTGAAACATGGCCTGCCAACCACAGATAAGATTTTGAAATGAAATGTTAGTCACTAAAAAGGTGATAACAGAAACAAGGATCAAATGCATGTACCCCTTCACCTGTGGCAGCCTGCGGTTTTGAGCCGTGCCACCTTACAAAAACATATTGCCATTTGGTCTCTTGGCAAAGTCAATGGATATGCCTAGCGTGATAGTGCATGAAAACACACAGTGAACATGGTGTTAGATGCGCTGCTGGGAAAGTGCTGGAATTAAGAGATGCTGTGAAGCAATAACCCAGCATGTCTAGCAAATTGGAGAATAAAGGGTTGGCACAGCTTGCCACAGAGCTGCAAAGATCAAAGCAACATGCTGTCATGAGGTAACAATAGTGGCTCAGATGGAAACTATGAAACCTTCCAGAACAAGTGAATTTTTCCTTCTCCCCATCTTTCTCCCCCTCCTCTTCCTCCTCCTTCTACTTCTTCTCCCTACTTCTTTTCCTTTGAATCCTTAAGTGTTTTGAGATTTCAGGCTGTTCTCAGCTTCCTATGGAAAATTTCAGTGGATAAGAGGAGACAAAAACTCATGACCTAGACATGAAATATTAAACAGAGGATTTTTAAGATTCTTAAAAAAAAGTAACCAGCATGGCCACAAACAGTACCTTTAAGGCAGAATTTATAATCATTTACTTCTTAATGGTTCCTCCCCCATGCCATCCATTTTCAAACAAAGCTGAGTTTATAGCCATCATCTGAGATTACATTCCCGTGCAGTCGCAGTATTTCTTCTCTAATGATTTATTTAAAAGGGCCTCACCATGATAGCTCTCCAACTTTGTTCCTTCCTGTATATCACTGTTCAGGGTCAAATGCTGGAAAAGGGCTGGTCTCTGAGGCCTAACATATTTCACCAGTGGAGACTCTGGCTTTTCACTTCTCTTTCTCTCCTCATCACTTTCGGCTTAAAGAAGAACAGATGTGGAAACGTTTAGAAAAAGACTAATTGAATTTCACATAACACAATTTCGCATTGTTTGAGGAAGTACCTAAATCAACAGCACATTTTCCAAAGTCCCAGCCTCGCCTAATTAGAACACCAAACGTGTGACTAATTGGCCACACTTCCACCAAAGGCTCGGCGGCAGATGCGCTGCGGTTCGCTTCCCTCGCTCGCGCGGAGGCCAGCGGTTTGGCTGCGAGGAGCCGAGGTTCTACGTGAGCCAGGCGAGCAGGACAAGAAAACTCCCGGGGATGGCTGGAGAGCGAGTCCTCGCGGAGCAAGGGAATTTGGACCCTGGACGCGGCGGCAGCACCCGGAGAATTACCAGGAGATTATCAGTACATAAATTAAGAGATACTGGGGGCTCTGAAATTAGGACCCTGAATTAGCCTGCTCTTTATCATGTCGGCTTCGTGGTTTTAGAACTTGACATCTAATTAAAATATAATCCGATATGGTCAGCGAAAGGCTCCGGCTCACCCAGCCCTTTACTAGAGGGAAGAGCTGCTTTTTGCATGCAACAGGAGGTTCGCTTTCTTCCTCGTTGTATTTCCTAATGGTGTGCCGGGGAGTGCGTGGGAAAGAAAAGGACGTAATTAGAGCGAAGGCAGGAGGATGATTCCCGGCTGGACTTTATTACAAAACTCTGAGCCTATTGCTCGAGGGTTCCTGTCTCCCCCACTTTCTCCTCGTAGGCATAAAACCCACGGAACTAGAAGTGATTTTAAAAGTCATTTAGTGCAACTTTCACATTTTATAGATGAGGATTCTGAGGCCAACAGAGGTGAAGTAATTCGCCTGGGGCCACACGTCTCTTTGGTGGCCGATTTAGGACTAGAAATCAAACAGAACATCCACCTCTATTGTCATTTATACTTTCTCACTGGTGCTCCAGCTGATATTGAAGAAAAACTAGCGCAGGGGTTCACAGTTACCTGCTGGTTGTAGAGTTTGTTCAATCCTGATTATTTAAACAGCAAAATAATCCACTTGATTTGCTAGAGAAATGCAATATTCTAATTTGCCAGTGTAGATCCTGGCTTCAGGGTAATTGACTATGTAAAAATCTGAACATTTGCATTAATTCAATCTTGTCATTTTCCAAATGATGAGAAGTGAGAGTGAATATAGTTTTCTTTAGCGGGAATGCTTTTCTGGAAGAAGAGGCTGTTTCTCTAGATTCAAGCTAAACAGAAATGCTATTCATATTGATTTTGTGTCTGTCAAATCTGTGTCTTACACTTATTAAAGATAGTAAACATTCTGGCTTTAAAGTATAGAATATATTTAGAGAACTCAGTGTTCTACTGAGGTTCACTCATCACCAATGTGTTTTATGTTGGGGAAATGTTTGAGCTTTTCTTTTACTACTTAGATTGTGATTTTTATACTTCTTTCTTCATGATTGCTTGATGAAAGGCCAGGGGATAAAAATTAATGTAGCATCTTCACAAGAAAATTATGATTATTCAGGAAGACATGAATATGTCTTTGATCATCTACTACTTAGAATAATCTTTGCTCCTGTTTCTCCATGAAAACAGACAGATTAGAGTTGATTATACTTATTTAGAAACTATCTCCAACTTTCACATGCCAATGAAAACAAAGCCATAGTACTCCTCTTTCTTAGTCTTAATCAAATATTTAGAAAACTGGAAATGAAGCTAATAGAAGAAATCAAGATCAGATGTGAGCAAAACACTTCATGCATTAACAATCTTGAAAGTTCTTTACTGATAAATGGCTGAGTTCAGATAGAAAAATACTAATTTTTTTTTCCTTGATGATGATGTGTGTAATGAAGAGTGATCATGACACTGATGGACCATGGAGGGATTGACCAGAAATCAAATCAAGTGAGGATGTAATGACTTTATAATAATGCAATGGGATTGTCTGTGGAATCGCTTTATCAACTATGTGGTATGGCCAAATAGATGAAGAAGTGAATCTGTCATTTACAAGGAATCAGCCTTGGGAAAGTTGCTTCAACTCCATTTGCTTCAGACTGCAAGCACAAAGGAACAAATGGACTGTGGCATGATGGTGTGTCAGCATGGTGAGTTTTGGCCATTTCTCTTCATCTTCCTGTGTTCACCACAGCCAAATGGACTGTTGGGTGGTCAGGATTTGTCATGAAGATAGACAGCCACTGGGAAACAGAGCCGATGGGTCTTCCGGGCTGTGATCCAGTGCTTTGCTTCTTGAAAAGGAGTGCTCTGTGTCACCATCAGTAACATGGTGGCTATAAATTTTCTTTCCTTCTTTATTTATTAACTATCTCATTGAGATAAACTGAAAGGGAAGTATTCTGACCTCTTCAGAAGAAAGACCATTTAAATGCATGAGGGATTTCCCCATCAAGAAGGAAAAAAAAAAAAAAAAAAAGAAGAAGTGATCAGTGGCTATCTTAAACATTGATGAAGTAGGTTGATTTTAAAATCATTTGTAGTCAATGAAGAAACTATCTTTTACCTTTAACAAACAATCCAGAATTACATTTTAAAGAAATAAGGGAAACTCTTCAAATTAATCATTGTGAAGTATCCTCTTCAAATGTCATATAAACCTTTTACATTTGGAATGAATTATCTGGTTTGTATAATGAGTTAAAGTGGCACTAATGGACCAAACACAGAGATATAATAAAACACTATTCTCGAGAGAATAATCCCATAGAGCAGCAAGTGGTCAGATAAAAATGAAGGGAAGGCCTTCACTAGTGGCTCAGTGGTGAAGAGTCTGCCTGCCAATGCAAGAGACGTGGGTTCAATCCCTGGTCCCGGAGGATCCCACATGCCACAGGAGCAGCTGAGCCCATGAGCCACAACTATTGAGCCTGTGCTCCAGAGCTCAGAAGCCACAACTACTGAGCCCATGTGCCATAGCTGCTGAAGCCCACATGCTGTAGAGCCTTTTCTCTGCAACAAGAGAAGCCACTGCAATGAGCAGGCCGTAAACCACAGCCGGAGAGTAGCTCTGCTTGCTGAGACTAGAGAAGTCACTCAAGAATGAAGATCCAGCACAGCCAAATAAATAAATAAATACTTTTTTAAAATAGAGGGAAAAATCTAGATTTTTCTATTCTATTTTATTAGAGTGTTTTATTGTATACCTATAAGATGCAGAATGCCCCAGACTTCTTTTTCTTCAAGCCGGTTTTCTCTCCCCACTTTCCTTACCCCTATCTATTTAACTTTGTGTCTCTTCTTGTAGGGCCAAGGAATGCACCTCTCCCTTTGCTTGGATCATGAAGAGCCATCTCCAAGATATGCATTAGTAGAAACATACATTTCTCCTTGTTTTGCTTCTCTTCAGGTACATCAAAAATGTATGTCTTCTGAACATTTTATATCAAAGGAAAGTATTTTTAATTAAAGCTTGGGTCTCCTCTGAACTATGAAGACTAGACCAGACCAAGGACTGCCACATCATTTTTCTCCTCATTATCACCTCGTTAAGAT
This sequence comes from Ovis aries, assembly GCF_016772045.2. Lineage (NCBI taxonomy): Eukaryota > Metazoa > Chordata > Mammalia > Artiodactyla > Bovidae > Ovis > Ovis aries. Next base: position 52,254,453 of record NC_056061.1, read on the forward strand.
CCCAGAACATGCCTCAGAGGCAGGGGGTTGCTTAACAAGGTGATAATGAGGAGAAAATGTCTCCAGCCTATTTGGGGCACAGCCCATGCCAGGTCTGATGATGGCAGAGCAGGTTGGACTGGGGTAGAACACATGTTAGGTACTCAAATGTTGTTCTCTGAATGGGTTGGGCTCTTTTAAGGTATATCGTGTTTTCTTCTCATTACCATTGGTAAGTCAATGGAGACAAAATGAAAACTTTGGGGGAAGGGACTGTAAGCTGCTTGCTAATATTCATTCATCCATTTATCTTTACTAATATGAACTCTGATTCATAGCTAGGCATTGCCATCCAGCTAAAAGACTATATGTCTTAGTTTTTCGTGAATCTACAAGTACCATGTAACTATATTTTAGCCCATGATATTTAATTGGAAACATTTTTGCTACCTCCCAAAAGTGTCTTACAATAGAGAGACTTGTCTTTTTTTTTTTTTTTTTTCCTTTTCCCTCCTTTAGGCTGGCTAGAAAGTAGATGTGATCATCTGAGCTCAGGCAGCCATCTTGGACCATGAGGTGGTAAAACATAAGAAAAGAAGGAACCTGGGCCTTGATGACCCTGTGGGTACTAGGCAGCTTCCCTTTTGATATACCAGAGAGAAACCAACTTTTATCTTGTTTAAGTCAGAAGTTTTTTTGGTGGTGTCTTGATGTAAGCTGAATCAAATAATACTATGCATGTTTAAAAAGATTAACTTTGTGGGTTTTTAAAATTTATTTATTTTAATTGAAGGCTAATTACTTTACAATATTGTGGTAGTTTTTGCCATACATCGACATGAATCAGCCACAGGTACACATGTGTCCCCCCATCCTGAACCCCCTTCCCACTCCCTCCCCACCCCATCCCTCTGAGTTGTGATGCTGTATTTAATCCAAAGTGCATGTCCTTTCTGTTTTTTTTGTTTGTCTTTTCTTTCCATTTTATTTTATAGTTTTTTTTTAAGTTGAAGCATAGTTAATTTACAATGATGTATTAGTTTCTGATGTACAGCAAACTGATTCATATATATATATACCTGAATTTTCCCTGATATACATATATGTATTCTGAATATAGATAGAATATATATATTCTTTTACATCTTTTCCCTTGTAGTTTATTACAGCATATTAAATGTTGTTTATCCTTAACTCATAATTGTCACTCAAGCCAGAACATCTGGCATCAGTGATGTGTAAAGCCAGCTCACCCCAGCTCACAGAAGCTAATTTTTACAAATTCAAAACTTTGCAAACCAGTTGTTAAAATACACCCATCAGTAAAATTTAAACTATAAAAATTATAATGTAATAAATATGTTAATGCCAAAGGTAAGAAATATTTGAAAATTACTATTTCCTAAAAGTTTTACTGTTTTCTGTGCCCTCAAATTTATATTAAACCTCTATGTTGGAAATGCTGTGTAGGTGTTATATGCACCTCTTACTAACTCCCTGTTTAGCAATGTGACATAGGCAACTTGAAATCAGTTACAGTAGGAATATTTTCACCATGGAAATTGCCAAATACAAGTCAGGGCTTGATGGGGATTTTTGTTGTTGTTGTTGGCTGTCAAGTCTTAAGAAAGTGATGGAGAAAAGTGTTAATAATGCAAATTAAACTTAAAAGTATGTTGTGTCTAGTACTGAAGTTGAGAGAAGTTTCAATTTAATGAATATTACTTGTATGAGGGTGGGAAATAGTTTAATAGTAAGCCACCTAGTATAGTGAAAGTAATTTTATTGGTTGAAGAGGCAGCAGATTGGGATACTACTTCATTTGTCAAACTATGGGTGGATTGCAACTATAGGTGGGTTCAGTAATAATTAATAAGGATTATAATTATAAGGGTTCAGCAAAAATTAACGATAGCATTCTGTGAGAATTAATTAGCCATAAGAAATTTACAGGGAAGATTATTACATATTTTCTTATTTTAGAATTATATACGACATATACTTTCTATCAATAAAATTTATAATTAATCCCTGATAGCTCAGTTGGTAAAGAATCTGCCTGAAATGCAGGAGACCCCAGTTTGATTCCTGGGTCAGAAAGATCCCCTGGAGAAGGGATAGGCTACCCTTTCCAGTATTCTTGGACTTCCCTTGTGGCTCAGCTGGTAAAGAATCCACCCGCAGTGCGGGAGACCTGGGTTTGATCCCTAGGTTGGGAAGATCCCCTAGAAAAGGGAAAGGCTACTCATCCCACTATTCTGGCCTGGAGAATTCCATGGCCTGTACAGCAAAGCATCGGATGCAAGTTTCACTTCACTTCGTTTCATGTACTTTTATATATGCACACATTTTTTTTCTAGGGATCCAGTTGTTGAACATTTATCAGCACACCATTATCTGAGAACCATCTACTATTTCTACACTTCTCTCATCCTTTGTGTGTGGGTGTGTGTGGGGGTGAGGCGTTGGGGGTTGGGGGAGTTGTGCTCAGTAATATCCAACTCTTTACTAGTCTGTAGACTATAGCCTGCCAGGCTCCTCTGTCTGTGGGATTTTCCAGGCAAGAATACTGGAGAGGCTTGCAATTTCTTCCTCCATGTGATCTTCCCAATCTAGGGATTGAACCCACATCTCCTGCGCTGGCAGGCAGATTCTTTACCAATAACCCACCAGCGATGCCCTACATTCAAGTAATTACTAAATCTCCCTAGATTTTAATTTAGAAATGTTGCTTGTATACCCCATAGATAATTTCTTAGGTTAGATCTTCATAGTCTCTCTCCAGTTCACGCTCCAGGCCATCAACATAAGTGTTCCTTGACAGGGCAGATGTGCTATTACCACTTTCTACTTGAGATCACTCAGTGCCTCTCAGTGATCTAGAGCATTACAGCCTAATTTGCTCTGCAGGGATCAATTTCCTGTCATATCCCTTCAGTCATTCTGAGCTCCTTGCTATTTTCTTCCTTTATTCCAACATCAAGCCTAGTACATAGGACTTGACACAATGTACTGTAATCTTTTGATTACAGGTCTGTCTTCATATAATAATAAGGATGATAATTTAGCTATCTTATATCCTGGGAATTTAGTACAAATGACTAGCACATGTTACACATTCAAGAAATATTTGTTAATTAAATGAAACAAAAGTCCACTCTGCCAAACAGCTCTCCAAAGTATCTTAACTGTGTTACATTCTCTTCCTCAGTGTAGGAGAGAATTCATTTCCCCACATGTTAGTCATCACTTGTTATTGCTTGTCCTTTATTATGGCCTCCAATGGCAACCCACTCCAGTACTCTTGCCTGGAGAATCCCATGGACAGAGGAGCCTGGTGGGCTGCAGTCCATGGGGTCACTAAGAGTCGAACACAATTGAGTGACTTCACTTTCACTTTTCACTTTCCTGCATTGGAGAAGGAAATGGCAACCCACTCCAGTGTTTTCGCCTGGAGAATCCCAGGGACAGGGATAACCCTAGTGGGCTGCCGTCTATGGGGTTGCACAGAGTCGGACACGACTGAAGCGACTTAGCAGTGGTATAAAGTGATATCTTATTGTGGTTTTAAATTGCATATCCCTAATGGTTAGTGACATTGAGTAACTCTTTAAGGGCTTACTAGCCATTTGTATACCTTCTTTGAAGAAAAGGAAGAAACCCAACTTCATTCTCTTGCCGGTGTATATCTAATCTATATTTATTGAGGATAGTATTCCCCACTGAATTGCTTTGACACTTTTTTATAAAACCAATTGACCATAAAGGTAAGGGTTGTCACTGAATTTTCAAATCTATTCTATTGATCTATTTGTCTATTCTATGTCAGTACAATGCTGTCTTTTTCACTGTGGCTTTTGAAACTGGGAGATCAGTACTTCAACTTCTTTTTAAAGATTGTTTTGCCTATTCTGGTCCCTTGCATTTACATATGAATTTTACAATCAGCATGTCAACATATCGAAAAACATCAGCTGAAATTTTGATAGAAGTTGTGTGAATGTGTAAATAAATTTGGAGAGTGTTATCATTTAACAATATTAAATCTTCTGATCTATAAACACAGGATGTTCTTTCAACAATGTTTTTTTTCCATGGAAAAATCTTGCACTTATTGTATTAAATTTATTATAAGTATGGTATCATTTTTTACTCTATTGTAAATGGAGTTGTCTTCCTAATTTCATTTTTGTATTGTTCATTGGTAATGTGTAGAAGTAAAACTGAGTTTTCTGTATTGATCTTTCATCCTTAAAACTTGCTAAACTTAAGATTTTTTGTAAATTAGATTTCTTAGGGTTTTCTGTATACAAGATTGTATTAGCATGTCATCTGAGAATAGAAATTATTTTGCATCTTCCTTTCCAAGCTAAATGCCTTTTATTTTTTTTTCTTCCTTAATTTCCCTGGCTAGAAGCTCCAGTACAAAGCTGAATAGAAGTGGTGAAATTGGCATCCTTGTCTTGTTCCTCAAAGGAAAAGCATTAACTCTTTCACTATGAGCATGATGTAAATGTGGCCATTTCTTAGATGCCATTTATCAGTTTGGAGACATTTCTTTCCATACCTTGTTTGTTGAGTGATTTTATTTAATCGTGAATGGGTATTGGAATTATTATATAACATTATATTAGTCTCAGATGTTACAATATAATGATTTGATATTTATGTATGTTGTGAAATCATCATCACAATAAGCCTAGTTAGTATCCATCACCACACTAATTTACACTTTTTTTCCTTGTGATGACAAATTTATACTAGACCAGTTCAGTTCGGTTGAGTCACTTAGTTATGTCCGACTCTTTGTGACCCCATGAATTACAGCACTCCAGGCTGCCCTGTCCATCACCAACTCCAAGAGCCTACTCAAACTCATGTCCATAGACTCGGTGATGCCATCCAGCCATCTCATCCTCTGTCATCCCCTTCTCTTCCTGCCTTCAGTCTTTCCCAGCATCAGGGTCTTTTCCAAGAAGTCAGTTCTTCACATCAAGTGGCCAAAGTATTGGAGTTTCAGCTTCAGCATCAGTCCTTTCAATGAATATTCAGGACTGATTTCCTTTAAGATTGACTGGTTTGATCTCCTTTGCAGTCCAAGGGACTCTCAAGAGTCTTTTCTAACACCACAGTTCAAAAGCATCAATTCTTTTGTGCTAAGCTTTCTTTATAGTCCAACTCTCACATCCATACATGACGACTGGAAAAACCATAGCTTTGACAAGATGAACCTTTGTTGGCAAAGTAATGTCTCTGCTTTTTAATACGACGTCTAGGTTGGTCATAACTTTTCTTCCAAGGAGCAAGCATCTTTTAATTTCATGGCTGCAGTCACCATCTGCAATGATTTTGGAGCCCAAAAATATAAAGTCAGCTACTGTTTCCATAGTTTCCCCATCTATTTTCCATGAAGTGATGGGACAGGATGCCATGATCTTTGTTTTTTGAATGTTGAGTTTTAAGCCAACTTTTCCACTCTCCTCTTTCACCTTCATCAAGAGGTTCTTTAGTTCTTCTTCACTTTCTGCCATAAGGGTGGTGTCATCTGTATATATGAGGTTACTGATATTTATCCCAGAAATCTTGATTCTAGCTTGTGCTTCTTCCAGCCTGGCATTTCACATGATGTACTTTGTATATAAGTTAAATCAGCTGGGTGACAATATACAGCCTCAACATATTCCTTTCACAATTTGGAACCAGTCTGTTTTTCCATGTCCAGTCCTAACTGTTGCTTCTCAACCTGCATACAGATTTCTCAGGAGGCAGGTAAGGTGGTCTGCTATTCCCATCTCTTGAAGAATTTTCCATAGTTTGTTGTGATCCGCACAGTCAAAGGCTTTGGTCTAATCATTAAAGCAGAGGTAGATGTTTTTCTGGAACTCTCTTGCTTTTTAAATGATCCAACAGATATTGACATTTTGATCTCTGATTCCTCTGCCTTTTCTATATCTAGCTTGAACATCTGGTAGTTCATGGTTCACGTACTGTTGAAGCCTGATTTGGAGAATTTTGAACACTACTAGCATGTGAGATGAGTGCAGTTGTGTGGTAGTTTGAACATTCTTTGGCATTGCCTTTCTTTGGGATTTGAATGAAATCTGACCTTTTCCAGTCCTGTGGCCACTGCTGAGTTTTTCAAATTTGCTGGCATACTGAGTGAAGCACTTTCACAGCATCATCTTTTAGGATTTGAAATAGCTCAGCTGGAATTCCGTCCCCTCCAATAGCTTTGTTCATAGTGAGGCTTCCTAAGGCCCATTTGACTTCACATTCCAGGATGTCTGGCTCTAGATGAGTGATCATACCATCGTGGTTATCTGGGTCATGAAGATCTTTTTTATATAGTTTTTCTATGTATTCTTGCCTCCTCTTCTTAATATCTTCTGCTTCTGTTAGGTCCATCCTATTTCTGGACTTTACTGTGCCCACTTTGCGTGAAATGTTCCCTTGGTATTTCTAATTTTCTTGAAGAGCTCTCTAGTCTTTTCCATTCTGTTGTTTTCCTCTATTTCTTTGCATTGATTGCTGAGAAAGGCTTTCTTGTCTCTCCTTGCTATTCTTTGGAACTCTGCGTTCAGATGGGTATATCTTTCCTTTTCTCCTTTGTCTTTCGCTTCTCTTCTTTTCACAGCTATTTGTAAGGCCTCCTCAAACAACCGTTTTGCCTTTTTGCATATCTTTTCCTTGGGAATGGTCTTGATTCCTGACTCCTGTACAATGTCATGAACCTCCATCCATATTTCTTCAGGCACTCTATCAGACCTAATCCCTTAAATCTATTTACATTCATAGCAACTTTCAAATGTTTAATACAGTATTGTTTACTATAGTCACCATGGCGTACACTATATTCCTGCTGTTGCTAAGTCACTTCAGTCGTGTCCGACTCTGTGCAACCTCATAGATAGCAGCCCACCAGGCTCCCCCGTCCCTGGGATTCTCCAGGCAAGATCACTGGAGTGGGTTGCCATTTCCTTCTCCAATGCAGGAAAGTAGAAAGTGAAAGTGAAGTCTCAGTCATGTCTGACTCTTCACGACGCCATGGACTGCAGCCTACCAGGCTCCTCCATCCATGGGATTTTCTGGGCAAGAGTACTGGAGCGGGTTGCCATTGCCTTCTCTGACACTATATTCCTAGGACTTATCAATTTTATAGCTGGAAGCTTGCACATTTTGACCACCTTCACCAATTATGCTCACCCTACACTCTTGCCTCGAACAACCATGTATCTGTTCTCTGTTTCTATGAATTTAGTCAAATAATTATTCTTAATTCTTTCAAATAATATAAATGGGGACACTATGGCCAAGAAATTAACCTACAGAAGTTTCTCTCACCATAGTTACTTTAGAGGTAGTTGCAAAGTGAGTGTTAGTCACTTAGTTGTTGTGTCCAACTCTCTGCCACCCCATGGACTGTATCCTGCCAGGTTCCTCTGTCCATGGAATTTTCTAGGCAACACTACTGGAGTGAGTAACCATTCCCTTCTCCAGGAGATCTTCTTGGTCCAGGGGTTGAATCCAGTCTCCTCCATTTCAGGCAGATTCCTTACCATCTGCACCACCAGGAAAGCACCCCTAGAGTTAGTTAAGTAGATTTAATATTGTAAAAAATATCAAAAAATTCTTGAGACTGATTATAGCCTAAATTGCTAAACTGCAAAATCAAAGTTTCTGGAGATGGGGGAGAAATGAAATAAATCCAGCTCTTAGAATTCTGCATTGTGGTCAGAAAAAAAAAATGTTTGCTATAACTTGTACTCTATTAAATTTGTTAAAACTTGTTCTGTGTCCTTGAGCTCTATCTTGGAGAATGTTCCATGTGCACTTGAAAGGAGTGCATATTCTGTTGGTTTGGGCTATAATATCCTGTAGATATTTATTAAATTCAGCTGGTCTATTGTGTCATTTAAGATGATTGATTTTCTGTCTGGATGATCTGTCCATTGATGTAAGTGAGATATTAAAGTCCCTTACTCCTATTGTATTACTGTCAAATTCTCCCTTTATGTCTATTGGTACTTGCCTTATACATTATACACTCTTGTATTGGGAGCATTTATGTTAATGACTATAACAGCTCCTTCTTGTACTGATTACCTTTAGACAAATGCATAAAGAAGATGTGAAATATATACATATATATAGGAATATTACTCAACCATAAAAAGAATGAAAGTCTGCCATTTGCAGCAGTGTAGATGGATCTAGAGAATATTATGCTTAGTGAAATGAGTCAGACACAGACAAATACTATATGATATCACTTATACATGGAATCGAAGAAACAATACAGATGAGTGTATATACAAGACAGAAACAGACTAACAGATGTAGAAAACAAACTAGTGGTTCCCAAAGAGGAGAAGGAAATGAGATGGAGAAAATTAAGAGATGAGCATAAGAGATAAAAGCTAGAATGTGTAAGCTAGGTAAGCAACAAGTGTGTATATATATATACATACATAGCACAGGGCATTATAGCCATTAGCTTATAATAACTTTTAATAGAGTATAATATATAAAAATACTGAATCACAATGCTGTACATCTGAAACTGCTATAATATTGTATATCAACTATATTTAAAATTTTTTAAGTATATGGCCATGGTCCCTATCTGAGAAAAAAAACTGCACAATCGAAAAAAGTCTTTGTTGACAGATATCCCCTTAGTGACATGAAATAGCTTTGCATTAAGAGAAAAGAGACTATGTGAGCCTTGCTGTATTTGTCCAAAACTTATCTTGATATTTGCCTCTTCCGCCTCTTCCTCTTTCCAACCTGTACCCCATCCTACCCTCAGCTTCTGGACTTTTTTGATGTCCCCTTTTCTTTTCTCATTTCTGCCTTAAATTTCTTCTCCTCCCATCAGTAAGCTACCTCAAAATCTTCAACCATGCTTAGAACGACCCAGTCCCCAGCTTTAGATTTAGTTATCCATAAATAATCACCAATACATACTAGGCATCCTTTTATTTGTCAAATTCTGTTCAATATCTAGTACAATGGCAGTCTATAAATGTGTAAAAAATATTAAACACATAGAACTGGGCAAATACCTTGTAACTCAAATTGATGACAGAGAACTTTTGAATAATCTTATGGAGGGGAGGTATCATCAGGTATATGGCAGGAGCTGGGGAAAGAGGTAGCAATCAAAGCCAGCCACATTTTGTCAAGGACTCTGACCATCTTTGGTCAGTCAGTCTAGATTTCCCATTCTACTTCTTCTCTGAAATAGTTGACTCACTTTACGTTATAGACATACATATTTCTCTTCTAAGATTACTCTGCTTTGAGATAGATACCGTGACTGCCTTATTGAATACAAATTCCTTCTTAGTAATTATAACATTAATTAAGATACTTTGAAGATTTTGGCACACTTGTTACAATACTCTTAACTAAGTTATTATTACATGTAAAATTGCCAGTGTATGTCTTGATTTACCATTTCAAGAGTTGGCACAAGTTTTCCCATAACGTGTTCAGTTTTCTATCACCTGTTGCTGTTCATTAAAGTCAGTCTTGGAGGATGCATGATTCAGGTAAAGGTGCAGTCAGTGACACAGATTTTATCTTAGAACAAGCTTCCCTGAACTGTAATAGAAGCCTCCAGGTCACACACATATATAGTGATAAAGGACAAAAATCTGACTGGCAGGGTTAGATTAGTAACTTGAATCCATATGAAAAAACCAAAAGCATCAGTAGAAATAATTGGGAAAAGCAGAATAACTGCATGTTTCTTCCGCTTGTTCTCCTAACTGGCTTAAAACATCATCACACAAAACAATATGCTTTTAATTGTGATGCTGGTTCTATAACACATAGACATGTAATATATTTGACAATCACAATCCAAAGAAGGAAGACAGTATTCCTTATACTGAAATAAAGAATAGCACCACATGGCAACCTGAATCCATAGGAAGAAACAAACAAACAGGCAGAGTAAATAAGAAAATTAATATAGCAAATTCAGTTAATGCGTATTTTTTCTTTTTTCCTCTCAGCTTCTTTAAAAGACAGTTTACATAAAATCATAATTGGATCAATATATTGTTCAGTCTATAAAACATGCAAGCATAATACATGTAACATAATAGCCCAAAAAGACAAGGAAGGAGGGAATGAGAGTAAGTTTACATTAAAGTTTCTGTATTTCATTAGAGCTTAGGAAGTAAAAATCCAAAATGCATTCTGATGAGTTATATATCACAAGCTTTAGAGAGAGAACTGAGAAAATAATTCAAGAAATAAAACAGAAAAATCAGTAAAGCAAGTAAAATGTCACACTTGAAAATATGTACATAATACAAAAGAAAGCAAAAAAAAAAAAAAAAAAGAGGAATGGAGGAGAAAAGATTGAGACATACAGAAAAGCCAAGCTAACATGGTGGATAAAAATTCAACCTTATAAAAACTAATATTAGGATTTGGATTCAATATAACGATAGGAGGATCCTGAACCCATCTCCTCCAGGGGACACACCACATCTATAACCACGGACAGAAAAAGTTCCTCTGAGGAGTATAAAACGAAAGCTAGCTGAGTGAATTCTACGCATTGAGCAAACAAACAACCAAAAAACCCCCACATCACAGAGGTAAGAGAGAACGCAACACAGTATCACCCTAAACTGTACTTGTATGGGGACCTAAAATTGGGAGAGAACTCACAACTCTCAGCTTCTTCTTGAGAGCAAAGGATTTGAACTCCACATGTGGCACCTCAACATTTAAGAGCTACACCAGATGCTAACCCTCAATACATCTAGTTTTTTTTTTTTAAGGAGAAAACAAATTTTTTTCTACAAAGTTGCACTTTACTAAATTGCTTGAGGTCATGATTAACTTAGGAAATAAATTTTCTTAAATCTAGAACAAAAATTGAAGAACCATCGTCCAAACATCTAGTTTTGAAAGCCAATGGCTTCCAGGATTCTTCATAGTTCTGCCCCCCTGCCTACCTCACTAACCTCACTTCCCACCACTGATTTCTTGCTGTCCATGTCTCATGGTTCAGCACACAATGCTACCACATACATGTAGTTGACCCTCCACATCTGAAGGTTCCACATCTGCAAAAGGAATGTGTATCCCTGTGTGAAACTGTATAACTCTGACTTGTAAGGGACTTGAGCATCCATGGATTTTGGTACCTGCAGAATGTTGGAACCAATCCCACATGGATACTGAGGGATGACTATATTCTACTCTTTCCTGGAATATAATCCCCCTAATATTGTCTGCACGAAGAATTCAGATGTGTAAACGAGGATGCTTCCCCGGTGTCACCTTCCCCAGGGTTCTCTGTGAACTTTTTAACTCAGTCAAGCCTCCCCAATGACTCAGCAGGTCCAACTGCAATGTGGGAGACACAGGAGATGTGGGGTCAGTCCCTGGACTGGGAAGATCCTCTGGAGGAGGAAATGGCAACCCACTCCAGTATTCTTGAGGGAAGAAGATATAGTGATTAGTTGTGCTTCCTAATGGCTTAGACCAATGTTTAGCACTTAACTGGCATTAGATTATTATTTATGGAATAAAAAAAATGGATGAAAGAAGGAAGGAAATAATGAAAAGTGAAGAAAACCTTATTTTAAGTGGAGGGAAGAAATTGGCAATTAATTCTGCAAGGATCAGTCAGTGAATTAATCTTGTTGTAGCTATTTTGTTGAACATCAAGGAAACTGACAAAGTCAGCAAAGAAATAACTGCTGACCTCATGAAATATTCAATGTACAATATTTAAGGAGACAAGACTAATAAAAACAGTAAATGACACAAATAAATGGAGTATAAACTCCCAAACCTATGCAATGCCTGCAGAGAGACCTGTAGGCTGGAAGAGTGATTTTTAAAGATGGTCAGCTCTTTTCATGAAGGAAACGAATCTTGTGCAGAATTTTGAAAAGTTGTCCCTGTAGAGTCATGATGCGGGTGTATTTTAGAGGCAGAATAAATAGCATCAGTAAAGGTGGTAAAGAAAGGAATAATTCTGCACTCCAGTGCAGACAGTCTGCTGGCCCAGTTGTCTGTAATCCCATCTTGGAATACCGACCTCTTGGTAATGGATGCTTTCAGTAGCCGCTGCAGCAACTTCAGTGAATTGCAGGGTCACTTGATTTAGCCATCGAATGAACTCATCTGGCTGCGAAGTGTCTCAAGGGTGATGCTGGAATGAATCACATTTGTTTCTAGCATTCAATCAGATTCCAAATCCAAGTCATATTTGTATATGAGTCAAGGCAGAATAGTGTGGTGCCAAAGTGTTTGGTGGGGCACAGCTGCATTCATACTTGTTAACAACTCTGGTGCTTCACTACCCCAAAATGGGGCAGCCTTGGATGAAAAGCCCTTTGCCGATCTGTGAAAGTCTGGCAAAGTATGGATTTACTCTTCTTATTATAACTTAATAGATTCATCAATGAAGACCTATTTAATTTAAAAGGAATTAGTGTTTTTTTACTGAGAAGTTTCCCCACAAAAATTCCTCTTGGTTGGGAAGGGGAAATAAATATTGACTGTGTACCCTCTATTTGCCAGGAATATTTGATCTCCAAAAGCATCCTGGAATGTGGTATCATTATACTCATTTTACAGGTGAGGAAAATGAGCCTCAGAGAAGTGACTTTCTCAAAAGTATATGTGCTAGCATTCAAATCTTGGACAACCTGACTCCAAAACCCAGCTTCTTCTGCTGAATCTCCATTATACCTGATGTCTATAGGAAACACAGAGTTATGAGATAATAGCGATTTTGCACTTCACAATTAAGAAAACCAAGAAAAGTATCTTCTCAAAACTAAAAAAAATAAAATTGAGAATTATTTTATTTTTTGTTGCATTAATATTTAGTAAGGAGAAAGAATTTTTTAAAATATCCATCTGATACTTGAATATCATGAAAAATAAGTGCCTGAGAATTTGGAACTAAGCAATGGAGCAAAGTGCTCTAGTCTTTCATCTAGTGGAAGGTCATTATAGGACAAGGTGAAGGGCCAATGCCATACCAACATATTGACATGGAGTGAGATCTGAGGGGTAAAGAGGGATTCATCAGCCCTCAATTTTTTTCACTATTACCTGCTAAAATTTACAGCTTTCTATTAGAAAAACAAAAACAAAAAAAAAAAAAAGGAAGGGTAAGATATTCTTCACAGGAAGTCTGTATTATTTTATATTCTCTCTCTTTTTGGCTGCACCGCATAGCATGCAGGACCTTAGTTCCCTGACCATGGATCGATCCTGTAGCCCCTGCTGTGGAAGCTCAGAAGCTTATCCACTGGACTGCCAAGGAAGTCTCTCTGGAAAGTCTGTTTTATTTTATATTGAATTATAATTGCCTTACAACGTTATGTTAGTTTCTGCTGTCCAGCAAAGTGAGTCAATGATATGTATTGACTTTTTTGGATTTCCTTCCCATTTAGATCACCACAGAGCATTGAGTACCCTGTGCTATACAGCAAGTTCTCATTAGTTGTCTCTTTTATACATTGTAGTATACATTCCTGGTGTCTTGGATGGTAAAGAATCTGTCTGCAATGTGGGGAACCTGAGTTTGATCCCTGCTGGAGGAGGGCATGGCAGCCCATATATATAAACAAGTTTCAGTTTAGTTCAGTTCAGTTCAGTCCAGTTGCTCAGTCTTGTCTGACTTTTTGCGACCCCATGAATCACAGCACACCAGGCCTCCCTGTCTATCACCAACTCCCAGAGTTTACCCAAACTCATGTCTGTTGAGTCAGTGGTGTCATCCAGCCATCTCATCCTCTGTCATCCCCTTCTCCTCCTGCCCCCAATCCCTTCCAGCATCAGGGTCTTTTCCAATGAGTCAAATCTTTGCATGAGGTGGCCAAAGTATTGGAGTTTCAGCTTCAACATCAGTTCTTCCAATGAACACCCAGGACTGATCTCCTTTAGGATGGATTGTTTGGATCTCCTTGCAGTCCAAGGGACTCTCAAGAGTCTTCTCCGACACCACGGTTCAAAGGCATCAATTCTTCAGCACTCAGCTTTTCTTCATAGTCCAAATCTCACATCCATACATGACCACAGGAAAAACCATAGCCTTGACTAGACGGACCTTTGTTGGCAAAGTAATGTCTTTGCTTTTTAATATGCTATCTAGGTTGGTCATAAGTTTATCTAATTCCATTTTTCTAGATTCCAAATATATGCTTTAAAATATGATATTTGTCTTTCCCTTTCTGGCTTACTTCACATGGGTATGACAGTCTCTAGGTCCATCCACGTGTCTGCAAAAAGCACAGTTTTGTTCCTTTTTTAGGCTGAGTAACATTCCATTATACATATGTACCACATCTTCTTTATTCATTCCTCTGTTGATGGACATTTAGGTTGCTCCCATGTCCTGGTTATTGTAAATAGTGTGGTAATGAATATTGGGGTGCATGTATACTTTTGAATTGTGGTTTTCTCTGAGTATACTGCCAGGAGTGCTGGGTCATATGGTCAGTTTATGTTTAGTTTTTTAAGCCCCCCCCTCCCCATACTATTCTTCATAGTAGTTGTATCAATTTACATTTATGCCAACAGTGTAACAGAGTTCCCTTTTCTCTGCACCCTCTCTAGCATTTACTGCTTGTAGATTTTTCGATGATGGCCATTCTGACTGGTGTGAGGAGATACCTCATTGTAGTTTTTGTTTGCATTTCTCTAATAATTAGTAGTGTTGAGCAACTTTTCATGTGCTTATTGGCCATCTGTATGTCCTCTTTGGAGAAATGCCTATTTAAGTCTTCTGTCCAGTTTTTGATTGGGTTGTTTGTGTGTGTTTGTTTTTTAATATTGAAGTGAATGAGATGTTTGTATATTTTAGGAGATTAATCTCTTGTCAGTTGCTTCATTTTCAAATACTTTCTTCTGTTCTGGGAATTGTATTTTCATCTTGTTTATGGTTTTCTTTACTGCACAAAAGCTTTTAATTAGGTCTCATTTGCTTACTTTTATTTTTATGTTCATTGCTCTAGGAGGGGAGTCAAAAAAGATCTTGCTGTGATTTATGTCAAAGAATGTTCTGCCTATGTTTTCCTCTAAGAATTTTATTGTGTCTGGCCTTATATTTAGGCCTTTAATCCATTTTGAGTTTATTTTTGTGTTTGGTGTCAGGGAGTGTTCTAATTTCGTTCTTCTACATGTAGTCATCCAGCTTTCCAAGCACCATTTATTGAAGAGACTATCTTTTCTCCATTATATAGTCTTGCCTCCACATGTGTATGAGTTTGTCTCTGGCTCCATTGATCTGTATGTCTGGTTTTTGTACCAGTACTACACTTTCCACACTGTCTGGATTATTGTAGCTTTGTAGTATAGTCTGAAGTCAGGGAGCCTGATTCCTCTGCCTCCATTTTTCTTTTTCAAGATTACATGGGCCATTTGGAAAAATTAACAGTGTTAAAATGACCATGCTACCCAAAATGATCTACAGATTCAGTGCAATCCCTATCAAAATACCAATGGCATTTCCCCCAGAACTAGAACAAATAATTTTAAAATTTGTATGGAAACACTAAACACCTTAAATAGCCAGAAGACTGAGTAGCCAAAATAGATGAAGAATTTGCACTCCCTGACTTAAGACTATACTTACAAAGCTATAGTAATCAAAACAGTATGGTACTGGCACAAAAACAGACACATAGCTGAATGGAATAGAACATAGAATCCAAAAATAAACTCACATATTTATGGCCAATTAACCTACAAAAAGTAGGCAAGAATATACAATGGAGAAAAGACAGTCTCTTCAATAAGTTGTGCTGGGGAAACAGAACAGTTACGTGTAAAAGAATTAGAGCATTCTCTAACACCGTATTATAAAAAACTCAAAATGGATTAAAGACCTAAAGCTAAAACTAGATACTGTAATATTCCTCGAGAAAAACATGACTTCCCTGGTAGCTCAGATGGTAAAGCGTCTGCCTACAATGCAGAAGACCTGGGTTCAGTCCCTGGGTTGGGAAGATCCTCTGGAGAAGGAAATGGGAACCCACTTCAGTACTCTTGCCTGGGGAAATCCCATGGACAGAGGAGCCTGACAGACTACAGGCCATGGGGTCTCAAAGAGTCGGAAACGACTGAGCGATGTCATTTACTCACTCGTCACTAACACCATATTATAAAAAACTCAAAACTAAAGACCTAAAGCTAAAACTAGATACTGTAATATTCCTTGAGAAAAACATAGGTAGAACATTCTAACATAAATTGCAGCAAGATCTTTTTGAATCCATCTCTTAGGATGATGGAAATCAAAACAAAAGTAAACAAATATAACCAAATTAAACTTGAAAGTTTTTTCCCCCAATATTGTATTAAATTGAATTTATTGAAAAATCATATACATGCAGGGAAATGCTCATTGGAAGTATAATATATACAAAGTGAACACACTGTGTAACTACCCCCACTATTCCTTCAAGAGAAACCACCATCTTGATTTAGCTAATAACATTGATTAGTTTACATGATTTTTGAATTTTATATAAGTGGATTCATAAATTATGTACCCTAAAGTGTCTTATTTCTTTTACTTAGTGTTGTATTTATGAGAGGTACCCTGTGTTGTTGCATATTTTGAATTTCATTCATTCTCATTACGGCATAGTATAGCATTCCTCTGCAGAAACAGACCAATAAGAATTCATTTTACTCTTGATGAGCACTTAGACTGTTCACAGACTTAGAAGTTTTTGCACAGCAAAGAAAACCATAAACAAAACAAAAATACAGCCCACAGAGTATGAGAAAATATTTGCAAATGACTTGACTGACAAGAGCTTAATTTCCAAAATATACAAACTGCTTCTACAAACTCAACATCAAAAAATCAAGCAAGCCAGTTAAAAAATTGACAGAGGACCCAAATAAATATTTTTCCAAAGGGAAAATACAGATGGCCAGTAGACACATGAAAACATACTCAGTTTCGCAAATTATCAGGGAAATGCGAGTCAAAACCACTTGCATATCTCATCAGGTGAGATATCACCTCATACCTGTTAGAATGGCTATCATCAAAAAGAAGATAAATAATAAATGCTGGCAAGGATATGCAGGAAAGGTAAACTTCATAAACAGTTTATGGGCATGTAAATTTGTGCAGCCACTGTGGAAAACAGTATGGATTTTCCTCAAAAAAACTAAAAATAGATTTACCATATGGCCCAGCAATACCATTCCTGGATATATTTATGAGGAAAAAACCCCACTAATTTGAAAAGATACATGCAGCCTAATATTCATAGCAGCATAATTTACATTTTTGTATCATGGAAGCAACTTAAGTGTCCATCAACAGATGGAATGAATAAAGAATAAAGATGTAGTACATAGATACAATCAAATACTACTCAACCATAAAAAAAGGATAAAATTTTGCCACTTGAAACAACATGGATGGACTTGGAGGGTATTATTCTAAGTGAAATAAATCAGGAAGAGAAAGACATATACTGTATGATGTCACTTATATGTGAAATCTAAAAAATCCAACAAGCTAGTGAGTAAAGGAAAAAGCGGACTCACAGATACGGAGGACAAACTAGTGGTTACCAATGGGGAGAGGGAAGTGGAGGGACAATATAGGAGTAGAAGTACAAACTATTATGCATAAAATAAGCTATAACTATAAATGGAGTATAACCTTCAAAAACCGTGAATTTACAGTTATGATACACGTGTAACTCATGTAACATTGTACATCAACTATAATTTTAAGAAAGGCTTAGCTCAAATGGGTTCAGAATATAGACAGTCTTGGGTTTAGGATGATTCAACTTAATGATTTCTGAAGTTTTCAATGGTCCAAAAGAGATATGCACTCAGTAGCCACTATACTTTGAATTTTGAGCTTTTCCCAGGCTAGCTAAGTGTGTTACAATCTTCTTTCATGACACAGCAGCAGGGCTTTGTAACTTCCAGTCATCCCTGCCCTCAAGAGGTTAAACAGCCAATACATTTAAAGCCATTCTGTACTCATACAACCATTCTTTTTTTTTTTTTTTTTTGCTTTCCACTATCAGTACAGTATTCAATAAAGTATATAGTCAACACATAAAGTAGATTTTGTGTTAAGTGATTTTGTCCAACTCTAGGCTAATGTAAGGGTTCTGAGTACATTTAAGGAAGGCTAGGTTAAGCTATGATGTTCACTAGGTTAGGTTATTAAATGCATTTTTGAATTATGTTTTCAACTCACAATGAGTTGAAAACATATTTGGGCTTCCTTGGTGGCTCACTGGTAAAGAATCCACCTGCCAATGCAGGAGATGTGAGTTCAATTCCTGTGTCAAGAAGATCTGGAGGAGGAAATGGCAACTTACTCCAGTTTTTATTTTTGCCTGGGAAATCCAATGGACAGAGTAGCCTGGTGGGCTACAGTCCATGGGGTCACAAAGAGTCAGACACGACTTAGCTAGTAAACAATGACAACTCCATTGTAAGTCAAGAAAGATCTGTATTATCATAGAATAATTGAAGGCACGGATGATAATAAAACCTTGTAGAAATGCATAGTATATAAATACTGTCCAATTAGGTATGGTATGGGCACAGTTAACACCTGGTCAGGCCCTGCCCATGGGTACCTGCTGGATATCAGCCTTCTCTAAAGGGAGAAAGAGCCTATGAATAGAGATGATCCCAAAGCAGGTAGAGACCAGTGCTAGCCAAATGGGACTCAGAACTCCCTTGGATTAAAGCTGTATTATTAGTTTGTATTCAGTACATTTCAGTGAGAGTGGATTAATCTATCATTTTATAACACTGCTCTCCCATCATTGAATTTCTTCTTTCTACATTGCCCACAGCCTCTTTCCCTCTCCTGTCCTGATGATTTGTTCCCTCTAATTGTGCAGCCTCCTCTCCTTTGTCAAGTGCTTTGATAAATGCAGACACTTCTTCTTTATTTTCCTCACATTCTCTGCTCCTCCCAAGTCATTGGTGAAGGCACTGAATCATTTTCATCATCGCTCAGCCGCCTTCTTTTTGAAGTCCTTGTCTGGATGCGTGCTTATTCATCACCCCTCTCTCTGCAGCCCACATGTGTCCGGCACACTATTTACATTTGGCTTTAATCTGTTGTTAGTGGCTGACTCCAGTGTCCCCCTTCTCCCTCAAGGGGCCCATCCCTGTTCCTCCTGCCTGTACAACTCCCAGTGGGAGAGCATGAAGAGCAGGAGCTCTGGCCCTTAACCTTGAAGTATGACTGTTGCCCAAATCTTCATTCCAGATCTTCCCCTCTTGCTTATCCTTTATAGCAGCTTCTTCCTTGGCATTGTCTACAGTGCAGAGTGGCAGAAAAAGGGGTTCCCTCCCAGGTCACCTCAGAGACTGTCCTGGGATAACACATGGTGATGGGAGCCCATGTGTTCTTGTCTCCATCTGCCATTGCACATACAATTCCCTTCTCTTAGAAATGCCAGTGTTTTCTGTTTTGTTCTGTTTAAACACACTTCAAAGTGCAAATCCTGTGGGTCCCACTGGTCAATGGAATGCACCGTTTTATGACCCCAAACACTGACATGTTGCATGACCATATTGATATTTGGTAATTGGTAATAGATCCTGACATTTCAACAGGCTACAGCGGATTATCCTCTGTTCTCCTTTTCTCCATCCCCCAGCCAAGTTGCTCTGGAATTGATTTATGAAACTAACTTGCTTTTTACTGATTTTATTCCTCATTATTCATATTTAATGTTACCCACACTTGACCTTGTGACTCTAATTCCTTAAACTGAATAATGCACACACACTGACTTTGTTCTTCATGACAGGTCTTATCATTTTTTATCTTTACCATCCCTCTTTCAGCCTTTTAAATATCTAGGGCTCTCTGAATCGCTTATCTGTTTACATTCTTCTTCATTATTTAGTATTAATGTTCTTCTTTCAGCCATTATTCTCTGGATTGCTATTTCCCTCATTTCCTGATTTGGGTCTTCTTGTCACTAAGCCAGATTTCTCACTGCCATGTTTTAGAGGTCAACTATAGCTTCACCTGTCAAACTAATTCAGATGCTATAAAGAGAAACCATATAGGCAGGAACTCAGCAGCAGTTCAATTGTTTTTTGCATGAAAACTTTAGTGTCTTCTAGAAATTGTTGCTAAAGTATATGTTTAATCAGAACAGGAAGATTACTTGGTGGTTAAAACACAACTTTTGCCCCTCACTAAGTCTTGGGCCGCAGATACACCAGAGAATACTTAAATGCCCATTATTTGCTCATCAGTGTCTGATAGGAAGAGTATTGCATACTTTGGGAATATTTTTCACAAAAATTTGAACTGGCAATTAACCATTAATGCCTTCCCAATGATCTAGGTATGTATGATATTCCTTTTCTTAACTACTTATGATGTAATTATGGTAGTAGGAAATCAACTATGGCATTTTGAGTTCTGCGTATGTACTTTTAACATGGTGGTGATTTAGTCTCTAAGTTGTGTCTGACTCTCGTGACCTCATGGACTGTAGTGCCTCAGGCTCCCCGTCCATGGGATTTCCTGGGCAAGAATACTGGAGTGGGTTGCCATTTGCTTCTCTATGGGATCTTCCCAACCCAGGGATCAAACACAGGACTCTTCATTGCAGGCAATCTCCTGCACTGCAGGCAGAGTCTTTACAGACAGAACCACCAAACATAGCTGGTTTGATTAGCTCTGTTATTCAGACTTTCTTTTTCCTGTTAAATCCATGTATAGGTTAATTAGTGTCACATGAACCCCTTGACTGGGAGAGGAGTTACATATACACGTTATGTAGTGGATAAAACACTACATTGGCCCCAAACTAATCCTAGAAAAATGACTAGAAAGATGTTAAACTTTTGAGATGTAGGGAGTGAATTAGACCCATGCTTTGAGGTGAAGGATCCCTTTATCATTCCCTTAGTATCAATTTTGTCATTATTGTTTTTATCATAATATGTTATCATCAGTACAGTTGCTCATTCATGTCCAACCCTTTGTGACCCCATGGACTGCAGCATGCCAGGCTTCCCTGTCCATCAGCAACTCCAAGAGCCTACTCAAACTCATGTCCATCGCATTGGTGACGCCATCCAACCATCTCATCCTCTGTCGTCCCCTTCTCCTCCTGCCTTCAGTCTTTCCCAGATTCAGGGTCTTTTCCAGTGAATCAGCTCTTCCCATCAGGTGGCCAAAGTATTGGAGTTTCAGCTTCAGCATTAGTACTCCCAATGAATATTCAGGAATGATTTCCTTTAGGATTGACTAGTTGGATCTCCTTGTAGTCCAAGGGAGTCTCAAGAGTGTTCTCCAATACCACATTTCAAAAGCATCAATTATTCTGTGCTCATGTTTCTTTATTGTCCAACTCTCACATCCATATGTGATTACTGGAAAAACCATTGCTTTGACTAGATGGACCTTATATGGCAAAGTAGTGTCTCTGCTTTTTAATATGCTGTCTAGGTTGGTCATAGCTTTCCTTCCAAGGAGTAAGCATCTTTTAATTTCATGGCTGCAATCACCATCTGCAGTGATTTTGGAGCCCAAAAAATAAAGTCAGCGACTGTTTCCACTGTTTCCCCATCTATTTCCCATTAAGTGATGGGACCAGATGCCATGATCTTCATTTTCTGAATGTTGAGCTTTAAGCCAACTTTTTCACTCTCCTCTTACACTTTCATCAAGAGGCTCTTTAGTTCTTTTTTGCTTTCTGCCATAAGAGTGGTGTCATCTGTGTATCTGAGGTTATTAATATTTCTCCCAGCAATTGATTCCAGCTTGTGCTTCATCCTATTTTATTATTATATATTAACATTTCATGAAATATTATTTTATGACATGTCACATATTAGGTTCAATGCAGACAGCTCAAAGGCATTTAGTTCTTATCATAGCTTGGAGTTGTGTTAATCCTGGAGAAGGGAATGGCAAGCCACTTCAGTATTCTTGCCTTGAGAACTCCATGAACAGTATGAAAAGGAAAAATGATAGGATACCGAAAGAGGAACTCCCCAGGTCATTAGGTGCCCAATATGCTACTGGGGATCAGTGGAGAAGTAACTCCAGAAAGGATGAAGGGATGGAGCCAAAGCAAAAACAATACCCAGCTGTGGATGTGATTGGTGATAGAAGCAAGATCTGATGCTGTAAAGAGCAATATTGCTTAGGAACCTGGAATGTCAGGTCCATGAATCAAGGCAAATTGGAAGTGGTCAAACAAGAGATGGCAAGGGTGAATCAGTGAATTAAAATGGACTGGAATGGGTGAATTTACCTCAGATGACCATTATATCTACTACTGCAGGCAGGAATCCCTCAGAAGAAATGGAGTAGCCATCATGGTCAACAGAAGAGTCCGAAATACAGTACTTGGATGCAGTCTCAAAAATGACAGAATGATCTCTGTTCGTCTCCAAGGCAAACATTTCAATATCACAGTAATCCAAGTCTATGCCCCAACCAGTAATCCTGAAGAAGCTGAAGTTGAACAGTTTTATGAAGACCTACAAGATCTTTTAGAACTAACACTCCAAAAAGATGTCCTTTTCATTATAGGGGACTGGAATGCTAAAGTAGGAAGTCAAGAAACACCTGGAGTAACAGGAAAATTTGGCCTTGGAATGCAGAATGAAGCAGGGCAAAGACTAATAGAGTTTTGCCAAGAAAATGCACTGGTCATAGCAAACACCCTCTTCCAACAACACAAGAGAAGACTCTACACATGGACATCACCAAATGGTCAATACCGAAATCAGATTGGTTATATTCTTTGCAGCCAAAGATGGAGAAGCTCTATACAGTCAACAAAAACAAGATCAGGAGTTGACTGTGGCTCAGATCATGAACTCCTTATTGTCAAATTCAGGCTTAAATTGAAGAAAGTAGGGAAAACCACTAGACCATTCAGGTATGACCTCAATCAAATCCCTTATGATTATACAGTAGAAGTGAGAAATAGATTTAAGGGCCTAGATCTGATAGATAGAGTGCCTGATGAACTATGGAGTGAGGTTCGTGACATTGTACAGGAGACAGGGATCAAGACCATCCCCATGGAAAAGAAATGCAAAAAAGCAAAATGGCTGTCTGGGGAGGCCTTACAAATAGCTGTGAAAAGAAGAGAGGTGAAAAGCAAAGGAGAAAAGGAAAGATATAAGCATCTGAATGCAGAGTTCCAAGGAATAGCAAGAAGAGATAAGAAAGCCTTCTTCAGATATCAATGCAAAGAAATAGAGGAAAACAACAGAATGGGAAAGACTAGAGATCTCTTCAAGAAAATTAGAGATACCAAGGGAACATTTAATGCAACGATAGGCTCAATAAAGGACAGAAATGGTCTGGACCGAACAGAAGCAATAGATATTAAGAAGAGGTGGCAAGAATACACGGAATAACTGTACAAAAAAGATCTTCACGACCAAGATAATCATGATGATGTGATCACTAATCTAGAGCCAGACATCTTGGAATGTGAAGTCAAGTGGGCCTTAGAAAGCATCCCCATGAACAAAGCTAGTGGAGGTGATGGAATTCCAGTGGAGCTGTTTCAAATCCTAAAAGATGATGCTGTGAAAGTGTTGCACTCAGTATGCCAGCAAATTTGGAAAACTCAGCAGTGGCCACAGGACTGGAAAAGGTCAGTTTTCATTCCAATTCCAAAGAAAGGCAATGCCAAAGAATGCTCAAACTACCGCACAATTCCACTCATCTCACATACTAGTAAAGTAATGCTCAAAATTCTCCAAGCCAGGCTTCAGCAATATGTGAACCATGAACTTCCTGATGTTCAAGGAGGTTTTAGAAAAGGCGGAGGAACCAGAGATCAAATTGCCAACATCTGCTGGATCATGGAAAAGCAAGAGAGTTCCATAAAACATCTATTTCTGCTTTATGGACTATGCCAAAGCCTTTGACCTTGTGGATCACAATAAACTGTGGAAAATTCTGAAAGAGATGAGAATACCAGACCACCTAACCTGCCTCTTGAGAAATCTGTATGCAGGTCAGGAAGCAACAGTTAGAACTGGACATGGAACAACAGACTGGTTCCCAATAAGAAAAGGAGTACATCAAGGCTGTATATTGTCACCCTGCTTATTTAACTTACATGCAGAGTACATCATGAGAAACGCTGGGTTGGAAGAAACACAAGCTGGAATCAAGATTGCTGGGAGAAATATCAATAACCTCAGAGATGAAGATGACACCACCCTTATGGCAGAATTAAAGAGGAGCTAAAAAGCCTCTTGATGAAAGTGAAAGAGGAGAGTGAAGAAGTTGGCTTAAAGCTCAACATTCAGAAAACCAAGATCATGGCGTCTGGTCCCATCACTTCATGGGAAATAGATGGGAAACAGTGGAAATAGTGTCAGACTTTATTTTTGGGTTCCAAAATCACTGCAGATGGTGACTGCAGCCATGAAATTAAAAGACGCTTACTCCTTGGAAGAAAAGTTATGACCAACCTAGATAGTATATTCAAAAGCAGAGACATTACTTTGCCGACTAAGGTCCATCTAGTCAAGGCTATGGTTTTCCCTGTGGTCATATATGGTTGTGAGAGTTGGACTGTGAAGAAGGCTGAGCACCAAAGAATTGATGCTTTTGAACTGTGGTGTTGGAGAAGACTCTTGAGAGTCCCTTGGACTGCAAGGAGATCCAACCAGTCCATTCTGAAGGAGATCAACCCTGGAATTTCTTTGGAAGGAATGATGCTAAAGCTGATGCTCCAGTACTTTGGCCACCTCATGCGAAGAGTTGACTCATTGGAAAAGACTCTGATGTTGGGAGGGATTGGGGGCAGGAGGAGAAGGGGACGACAGAGGATGAGATGACTGGATGGCATCACGGACTTGATGGACAGGAGTCTGAGTGAACTCCGGGAGTTGGTGATGGACAGGGAGGCCTGGCATGCTGTGATTCATGGGGTCGCAAAGAGTCAGACACGACTGAGCAACTGAACTGAGCTTTAAGCCAACTTTTTCACTCTCCTCTTACACTTTCATCAAGAGGCTCTTTAGTTCTTCTTTGCTTTCTGCCATAAGGGTGGTGTCATCTGTGTATCTGAGGTTATTAATATTTCTCCCAGCAAATTGATTCCAGCTTGTGCTTCATCCTATTTTATTATTATATATTAACATTTCATAAAATATCATTTTATGACATGTCACATATTAGGTTCACAGCAGACAGCTCAAAGGCATTTAGTTATTATCATAGCTTGGAGTTGTGTTACTCCTAGTATATGCACTAATATTATTGTGTTTCTACTGGCTGGTAAAACACCACTGTGAATCAAAATAATAATTGTGTCCTCAGGGAAGTAGTAATACATTAAGGAAAGGAATTAAGGATTTGTACAAGGAGACTTTATTCTTTCTCGTATCAGCAGCTGCTATGTATGTCAGATTTGATCGTCAGTATTATTTTCTGTCCCAGTCTCTAAAATGCATTCTTACCACAAAATCCAGGTCACAACATCATCAAGAAATTACTATTTGTATGGCCCTTGGTCTCTCTTCCTTCGTCTATTTGTTCCCCAAACACAGAAAGATAAAGAATGAATAAATGTCATAACATTTTCTGTGTGTACCAAAGTATATATTTTTTATTTTTGAACTAGAAACTGCATTCTGCTGCAAGTCGCAATGACTGACCAGAGTCATCTGCATCACTAAGCACATCCACTCTTTCAAGTAACATATATCCATCAGTTAGTCATCTACATTAAGAGACTTAACACCTAGGAAAGACAGCCAGTTTTGTTAGGGTTGTGGTAAGGTGCTGCAAAAAAATAAAAAAGAAACTCCAAATGGAAGCATCAAATGCTTTCGAAGTTCATTTTTTTCTGCATTATAATTTGTGCAAGAGATGGGTAGGTGCCTCTTCTTCGCAGGATCATCCAATGGTTCTGGTCCCTTCCATGTGGTTACTTTGCACACTGCTAGGATTTTATCCTGTCCACATGGTTGATGTAGGGTCACTACCCCAAACCCAAGGGCTTCCCAGGTGGCTCAGTGATAAAGAATCTGCCTGCCAATGCAGGAGATATGGATTCGATCCCTGAATCGAGAAGATACCCTGGAGGAGGAAATGGCAACTCACTCCAGTATTCTTGCCTGGAAGATTTCATGGACAAAGGAGCCTGGAGCTATTGTGGTATATGTAAATACAAGGCTGTGTGTGTGGTATGTGCATGTTCTCATGTTCACTGAGACTTTTCACACATTCACTAATAACAAGGGTTACCCGATACATTTAATAAAGGAGAAATTGTACATGGGCAGGAATATGGGTAATCTGTTTAAAGTCATCAAGTAATTATAGAAATGTGTCTCAATATCTCAAATCCAATTCTACTTAGTAAATCAGATCTCCTATTATACTTTTCTATTATTTCTATTATTTCTACTTTTCTATTATTTCATCACCGAATTGATGAAAATCATAGTCCAGAAATTTTATTGTGTTTTCCCCCTCACTCCCTCTCAGCCCCAGCTTCAATTAAGTCCAGTGGTTGAAGTACTCTTGAATCTACTTTTTTGTTATATTTTCTATTGAACATTAGGGTTGTATATTTCATTCATCTTAGTAAACAAAACAGACAATAGCAATGAAGTTTCAGAGTTTACTAGCCTTATTTGAAACTTTCTGTGCATTGAAATGCTATGTTTTATTTAAACCTTTTCACAGCCAGGTGAAAAAGGTATCCTCATACAAATGAGGGAATTGAGACTCGATACTCTCTTGTGTGGCTTAGCTAGTGTCCTTACATTTCAGCCTGAACTCTAATCACAACACTGTACCTCTATAGGACCATCAAGTCCTTAGAGCTAAATTGACCCACATTGACATATTGACATAATCTGAGCAATGCATAATCTCCCAATTTTCCACATGGCTTGGATTCAATACCTTGGAAATCACAGTATTTTGAAAAAAAAAAAAAAGATGTCCAAATTAGACATATGCTCTTCTCAGTATTTATTTATGCTTCAAAAATCATACCACATTTTAGGGCAATATTTAAGTGAATGATTTAGAACATTGCTTTTTCAAGGTTCCATAAAAATGGAAATACTTTTGATCCTTTCTCTATTGCCAAGTACAGAGGCACCACCCAGCCTGTTTTCTTACTGGAAACTGACTATAAAAATACAGCCCTCCATCTCTTTCAATGATAGATAAGAAGTACTGAAACAGCATTAATAATTAATGGGCAGACATGATGAAACTCCAGTTGCTCAGACTGCTGTCTCCACATAATCTGTATTTTATACAAAAGGAGAAAGATCTCAATGGAATTTCAGCTGTGACCGGATAAAAACTGCCAGCAGAATGTGATAAGGAAAGTCTAATGTGTATATTAATCATGTTTATAGCTCCTCATTTGTTGATATATTAGCCTAAACTCCCTTTAAAAATACATTTTTGATCACCAGTAGATTCATTTAATGCAACCAAACCTCAAATAGCATCCAATTAAAGTTTCCAATTTTTATTCATCAAAAATAATTAATCTATCCCATAAATCATGGAACAAATGGGTTAAGAATTTTAGTGCAAGATGAGAAGCATTAAGCAAAGAAATCTAGAAAAGTTTGATGCATGATGTAAATATGCCATTGTATGTTTATAGCTGGAGTTAACTTTTGGCACTTTTATTATCCAAATTGTTTTTGTAGATATAATGAACATATAATATGACTCAAAGTGAGACACAGTTTACCCTCGAACGGTGAAGACTTCAAACATGATGCATTTCTATTTTTTCTGGATCAGTTAGAACAAAACAGATTATAGGGTTGGGGTGGAGAATAGACTGCTTCTAGAAATATTTTTTAACTAAAAAGCCTAAGAAAATAAAGCCAGTTTAATCCACAAGAAAAGAAGTTGCTGGGAATAACCTAGTGAATTTTTGGACATTAAAAAAATATAGAAACTAAAACTTAGGGGAAATTTGTTCAATTACACATGTTCAATAATCCTTGGAAATTTGTACTAAGCTACATTCATATCTTAAATTTGTCACAGAATTTAAGGCTGAATTGTGAATGATAGATGAGAGAGGGCAGGGGAAGATATATTAAATCTAGGAATCTGTCATTTATCCACATTATCAAGAAAGTTGGACATACAGAAAACTTCCCCAGATACACACAGATCTATGCTCACTGTTTGGAATCATTCATTACAGATGTGTTTAAACATCATCTTATAATTTTGCTATTGGTCTAAATATTTCTGTGACAGTCATGTTTGTGAATCAAAACCTGTGTCCAGGGACTGAAAAAAATTAGAATAAGCCCTAGAGAAGTCAAGCTGCAGAAAATGAAAAAAAAAAAAAAAAAGAGTCACTAAAATAAAAGAAGACTGAAGTTACTAAGATAATAACCCTTAAAAGCCTTAGGGTTTTTTTTTTAAGTCTTTATTGAATTTGTTACAGTATTGTTTCTGTTTTATGTTTTTATTTTTTGGTCTCAAGGCATATGGGATCTCAGCCTCCTGACAAGGGATAGAATCTGAACCCACTGCATTGGAAGGTAGTCTTATCCACTGGATGGCCTGGGAAGTCCCCAAAATCCTAGGTTTTGTTTGCTAAAAGAAATACAATTACATCAAGGAATGCATTAACTTACATGATCAGGACATAGTGTAGGAGCAATTTAATTCATGTCTTATAAAGACCAAATAAAACTACACTGAGGAAAATAAATTCCCCATTACAAATCCCTCTCCCCCAGACATGACTATATATAATAACCTGGACCTTTGGACTTCACCAGATACAGGAGAGATGAACCAGGAGACCTGAGTTCAAGTCAATTTATCACCCCATTGGAAAAATAATTCACAAGTCTTTCTACCAATACCCGATCAGTATCATTACCAGTTCCATTAAAAAGATAATACCTTCTTAGTGAATTCAGCAAAATTTTATAGGCTGATATGTTTTGGGAACCTTGGCTGCCAGGTCATTCCAAAGCTTGGATGTTATGAAGAAAGCACAAGAGGCAGAGTTTCATGACCTCAGAAAGCAAACTCTTTACCCTCTATAAATGTATTTATTCACTTGTAATATGGGGATAGTAATGCCTAATCTGCTTGGCTCACAGAAATCAAATGAGGATTTTTCTTTAATGAGAAAAGGTGTGAAAAGGGGCCTGTGGAACTATAAAAACCACACAGATGTGAAGTGTAATTAATAAGCTACAGGGTTTCTCACCTTTCCATAATGATTCCTAAGAATCAAGAATTAAAGCTAAGTCCCTGGATCTCCAAACCTAGTTTATCTCCTCTGGAAATTCTACCATGAGCCTATAATTGGCATTCCTCCAAAGGAAGCTTAAAGAATACTATTAGTTCCATGGCAAATGTTATCCCCTCCAAAAAAGTCCTATTGTGTAACCTACCTGGGAAACACTTGGGTTTAGTTGCACAGGTTTATTTCCTGCAATACGTCTCAGAACCTTTAATATGTGTGCTAGGAACCTCTAGGAGGAAGGCTCTTGAAAGGAATTTTCCCAAACTTATTTAACTGTGGAAATTGTTCATTACAAACCATCTCTTGGGATTGTCATTCTGCAGAAATTACTGCAGAAAACACTGATGAAACCTTTTGGAATTTCTCAGAATGTATGCATTGAAGGCACACTGGCCTGCAATTCTCTTGAGGCCCGCAGAACTACTTTGAGATCAGAAATCCTCAGAGCAAGGTCACTTGAGAAGCTTGTTTGGGCTACCCCTGTGGTTCAGCGGTAAAGAATCCTCCTGCAATGCAGGAGCCACAGGTTGGATCCCTGGGTAGAGAAGATCCCCTGCAAGAGGGCATGGCAACCCACTCCAGTATTCTTGCCTAGAGAATCCCATGGACAGAGGAGCCTGGAGGGCTACAGTCCAGAGAGTCACAAAGAGTCAGACATGACTGAAGTGACTTAGCACTCAGGCCCTGAGAAGATTACTTAAAATGAAAATTCCAGAGCCTCACCTAGGACTTCAGGTAGAGTCACAAGAATCTGCATTAAAAAAAAAATTAGCTCCTTAGATAAATCTCTACCAAGTATTACCATACTGCAGTTGGAAAAATTCTGCCACTCCAGGAGTGGGCAATGGCGGTCCTGTGGTTTTAACGGCTCATAGCATTAACAGCTCACAGATGAGACATCTATGACAGAATTGTGCTTTGTGAGCCCCAGAGGCAAAATTAGCTTGGAAAATCTCTAGGGAGATCAATTCCTTTAGTACCCTAACAGTGCCTTCCTCTCCTGATTGATCAGCAGCTATAAAGACCATTGAATTTTGTACCTAAAACTCTTCAGATACAATATTTTGCCTTTAAAAAATGGCATACTTCAATAAGTAAGAACACAAGTATTTCCCAACATGAGTTCTTTGGAAATCCAAATGTATATATCTGAAAAAGGAGAAAAATATAACATCTGCTTTGCTAGCAGAGCTATTAGAAATGGAAAAGAAAACTGAACACCTTTCTTGGACCTTGAACATAACAGTAAGTGTGTTGTGTTTTAGTCGCTCAGTCGTGTCCGACTCTGTGCAACCCTATGGACTGTAGCCCACCAGGCTCTTCTGTCCATTGGGTTTCCCAGGCAAGAATACTTGAGTGGATTCTATGTCCTTCTCCGGTGGATCTTCCTGATCCAGGAATCAAACCCAGATCTTCTGTATTGCAGGCAGATAGCGTGAAGCAATATTGTCTAGAAATGGCCATGGTGACTATATGATATTATAAATATGGTCAGCCCTGGATAAAGACACAGTTTGAAATTAATCTAGAAAGAGAAATTTAAACTATTTTCTCTTTAAGACCTACTGTTCTTGTGGTCCATGTTGAGCAGCAGAAATACTATATTTAGTGTGAATGAAAGGAGGGGGCATATTTATCAATCTCTGCAGCACTCAAAAGACTTTTGTGCAGGACTCTTTTTATATATTTCCCTAATACTATGAGACTATTGTGTATCTGTGAATTCCCAAGTAAGGAAAAAAAAAAACAAAAATGTCTGCATTCAACAGGCTTTGGGCAGTGTTTATCACCAGTTCTTTGGTTCCTCACACTGCAACCTTTTAGATCAGTTTCCAATCCCATTGATGATGCATCATGGAAGAGATGCGTTCTGGAGCCAGCTGGCTAGAATTTGAATCCTAGCTGTTTTGTTTACTGAGGGTTTTAAACAGTCTAAACTTCAAGGTTTTCATCTGTAACATGGGATAATAACAGTACCAACCTGTCAGAACTGTCTTGTGGATCAAACAAAAAAATGCACAGTGCCCGGCATGTACTAAGAGCTCAGAAAAACTAGTTCCTATTTTCCCAGTCACCTCAGGGGAAGGTCATATTTTACGGCTTTTTTCTGTCCTTCCATGAGTCTAGAAAAGGACTTTGCATATGTAAGGGAACTGTTTGATACCTTCTGGAAGTTGAAAAAAGGAATGTGTTGAATTGAGGATGTTTTAAAAACCTCTGAATGCTATTCTCTCAAATCATCACACCCTCCCCTTTTCCCACTGAGTCCAAAAGTCTGTTCTTCACATCTGTGTCTCCTTTGCTCCCCTGCGGGTAGGATCATCATTACCCTCTTTCTAAATTCCATATATATATGTTAATATACAGTATTTGCTTTCTGTTTCTAATTCAAGTTGATATATCACAAAAACCATCACAGTATTGTAATCACCCTCCAATTAAAATAAATTAATTAATTTTTAAAAGATTCTTGAATATAAAAGATATTAATTTTTTGTTTATTACTTTATTTTTAGATTTTCAAAAATCTATATTAACATGAAAATAGAAATATTTATATATGGGACATCTCTGTGTTATCTATTTCGTAATTAAAGTTTGAAAGTGATTAAAAAAAAAAAAAACCTCTGAATGTCTTCTTTGGACTTGAAGAATATTATAAGACAGTTTGGAGAAGAGTAAGGTATGTGATGCTATGGGTTAGCCTAAACCCTGCTTCTCCAT
This sequence comes from Ovis aries, assembly GCF_016772045.2. NCBI lineage: Eukaryota > Metazoa > Chordata > Mammalia > Artiodactyla > Bovidae > Ovis > Ovis aries. The sequence goes on from NC_056061.1 coordinate 52,286,432, forward strand.
TCTGGACCCAGGAATCAGAGGTGGGCTTCCCAGCCCTATGGGTTCTGCCTCTCCCCTGGTAAGATGCCTTGAATATGTACTCCTTTGAAAATGTTTTCCAAAATGATCTTCTGAATAAGAGTGTAGCTGATCTTCATAGAAAACTTAGAAAAGTGAAAGTGAAGTCGCTCAGTCTTGTCCGACTCTTTGTGACCCTATGGACTGTAGCCTAACAGGCTCCTCTGTCCATGGGATTTTCCAGGCAAGGGTACTGGAGTGGGTTGCCATTTCCTTCTCCAGCGGATCTTCCCAACCCAGGAATTGAACCTGCGTCTCCCGCATTACAGGCAGACACTTTACCATCTGAGGCACCAGGGAAGTCTGCAATGAAACACATTATCAAATAATAATGCTTTATTTGTCGAACTACCATACCATCATATGCTGTACTGTTTTCATTTATAGGATGGTATCTTTTAGTCCTGCCCAAACAGCAAGAATGTAAGGTCTTGCTTCATCAGCTGAAAGCAAAATTGCTACTATGAAAAATGTGTGTGCTGAAGAATATCACTTACCCGCTGGTGTGTCCTGGAGATGTTGCTAGACAGTATGCCAGGAAAAGCTACACTCACTGATTGCACTTTTAACCCAATGATAAGTGGAATACTGAAAACCCAGTGGTATAAGAACTGCAAATATTTAAACTACCGTTTCATTCCTACATTTGATGATGGAAATTTTTATCTTAGAATATGAATAAAAGTGAGATGATTGCTTGTACCTGCATTTTAAGATATAAAGCATAACTGGTGTATTTCCTTAAGGCTGGTGTGGCAGGAATAAGGATGTGGTGGTGGAGAGAGGGTCTGAAACTGACTTAAAGCTGGTCAAAAATAGAGCGGTCATCTTCCGTCTCTCCCTGGACATTGCCATGTGACCCATTCCCAATCCTGTTGGATCAGAATCAGTTCAGTTCAGTTCAGTCTCAGTCGTGTTCGACTCTTTGCGACCCCATGGACTGCAGCATGCCAGGCTTCCCTGTCTATCAGTGACTCCTGGAGCTTACTCAACTCATGTCCATATAGTTGGTGATGCCATCCCCTCATCCTCAGTCGTCCCCTTCCCCTCTTGTCTTCAATCTTTCCCAGCACCAGGGTATTTTCCAATGAGTCAGTTCTTCCCATCAGGTGGCCAAAGTATTGGAGTTTCAGCTTCAGCATCAGACCTTCAAATGAATATTCAGGAGTGATTTCCATAAGGATGGACTGGTTGGATCTCCTTGCAGTCCAAGGGACTCTCAAGAGTCTTCTCCAACACCACAGTTCAAAAGCATCATTTCTTTGGTGTTCAGCTTTCTTTATAGTTCAACTCTAACATCCATACATGACTACTGGAAAAATCATAGCCTTGACTAGACAGACCTTTGCTGGCAAAGTAATATCTCTGCTTTTTAATATGCTATCTAGGTTGGTCATAGCTTTCCTTCCAAGGAGCAAGCATCTTTTAATTTCATGGCTGCACTCACCATCTGCAGTGATTCGGGAATTCAAAAAAATAGTCTGTCACTGTTTCCATTGTTTCCCCATCTATTTGCCATGAAGTGATGGGACCAGATGCCATGATCTTAGTTTTCTGAATGTCGAGTTTTAAGCCAACTCTTTACTCTCCTCTTTCATTTTCATCAATAGGCTCTTTAGTTTTTCTTTGCTTTCTGGTGTCATCTGCATATCTGAGGTTATTGATATTTTTCCTGGCAATCTTGATTCCAGCTTGTGCTTCATCCAGCATATCATTCTCATAATGTGCTCTGCACATAGGTTAAATAAGCTGGGTGACAATATACAGCCTTGACGTACTCCTTTCCCAGTTTGGGAACAGACTCCTTTCCCGTCTGTTGTTCCATGTCAAGTTCTAACTGCTGCTTCTTGATCTGCATAAAATTTCTCAGGAGGCAAGTCACCTGGTTGGTATTCCCATCTCTTGAAGAATTTTCCAGAGTTTATTGTGATCCATACAGTCAAAGGCTTTGGCATAGTCAATAAAGCAGATGGAACAGCAGACTGGTTCCAAATAGGAAAAGGAGTATGTCAAGGCTGTATATTGTCACCCTGCTTATTTAACTTCTATGCAGAGTACATCATGAGAAACGCTGGACTGGAAGAAATACAAGCTGGAATCAAGATTGCCGGGAGAAATATCAATAACCTCAGATATGCAGATGACACCACCCTTATGGCAGAAAGTGAAGAGGAACTAAAAGCCTCTTGATGAAAGTGAAAGAGGAGAGTGAAAAAATTGGCTTAAAGCTCAACATTCAGAAAAGAAGATCATGGCATCTGGTTCCATCACTTCATGGGAAATAGATGGGGAAACAGTGGAAACAGTGTCAGACTATTTTGGGAGGCTCCAAAATCGCTGTAGATGGTGACTGCAGCCATGAAATTAAAAGGCGCTTACTCCTTGGAAAGAAAATTATGACCAACCTAGATAGCATATTGAAAAGCAGAGACATTACTTTGCCAACCAAGGTCTGTCTAGTCAAGGCTATGGGTTTTCCAGTGGTCATGTACGGATGTGAGAGTTGGACTGTGAAGAAAGCTGAGCGCTGAAGAATTGATGCTTTTGAACTGTGGTGTTGGAGAAGATTCTTGACAGTCCCTTGGACTGCAAGGAGATCCTACAAGTCCATCCTAAAGGAGATCAGTCCTGGGTGTTCATTGGAAGGACTGATGCTAAAGCTGAAACTCCAATAGACTGGCACCTCATGCGAAGAGTTGACTCATTGGAAAAGACCCTGATGCTGGGAGGGATTGTGGGCAGGAGGAGAAGGGGATGACTGAGGATGAGATGGCTGGATGGCATCACTGACTCAATGGACATGGGTTTGGGTGAAATCTGGGAGTGGGTGATGGACAGAGAGGCCTGGTGTGCTGCAATTCATGGGATCTCAAATAGTCGGACACGACTGAGCGACTGAACTGAACTGAACTGAGACTTTTTTCTGGAACTCTCTTGCTTTTTCAATAGTCCAACAGATGTTAGCAATTTGATCTCTGGTTCCTAGGTCTTTTCTAAGTCCATCTTAAACTTCTGTAAGTTCATGGTTCATGTACTATTGAAGCCTGGCGTGGAGAATTTTGAGCATTACTTTGCTAGCGTGTGAGATGAGCGCAATTGTGCAGTAGTTTGAACAGTCTTTGGCTTGCCTTTCTTTGGGATTTAAATGAAATCTGACCTTTTCCAGTCCTGTGCCCACTGCTGAGTTTTCCAAATTTGCTGGCATTTTGAATGCAGCACTTTAACAGCATCATCTTTTAGGATTTGAAACAGCTCAACTGAAATTCCATCACCTCCACTAGCTTTTTTCATAGTGAGGCTTCCTAAGGCCCATTTGACTTCACATTCCAGGATGTCTGGCTCTACATGAGTGATCACACCATCGTGGTTATCTGGGTTATGAAGATATTTTTTATATAGTTCTTCTGTGTATTCTTGCCTCCTCTTCTTAATATCTTCTGCTTCTGTTAGGTCTATGCCATTTCTGTCCTTTATTGTGCCCATCTTTAAATGAAATGTTCCCTTGGTATCTCTAGTTTTCTTGAAGAGATCTCTATCTAGTCTTTCCCATTCTATTGTTTTCCTCTATTTCTTTGCATTGATCACTGAGAAAGACTTTCTTATCTCTCCTAGCTATTCTTTGGAACTCTGCATTCAAATGGGTATATCTTTCCTTTTCTCCTTTGTCTTTTGTGTCTTTTCTTTTCTCAGCTACTTGTAAGGCCTCCTTAGACAATTATTTTGCCTTTTTGCATTTTTTTCCCCTTTGAGGATGGTCTTTATCACTGCCTCCTGTACTATTGTGAGCCCATTCTCAATCCTGTTGGACCAGAATACACATTCTTTTATTCAAAGCTAAATAGGACCCAGTCTGGTTACTTTCCTAAATATGACAAATTGGGTTAAGACCCATTTGTTGTTGTTGTTTAGTCACTAAGTCATGTCCTACTCTTTTGAGAACCTATAGACTATAGCCTGCCAGGCTCCTCTGTCCATGGGATTTCCCAGGCAAGAATACTGGAGTGTGTTGCTGTTTCCTTCTCCAGGGAATCTTCCCGACCTAGGAATTAAACCTGTTTCTCTTATGTCTCCTGCATTAGAAGAGTTTCTATTTCACTTTTCATTCCTTTCTAGTTGGGTTTTCTCAGGGACATGTTTGTAATTTTTAAATTTATACGCAAGAGTATATAAAGTGAATGTTCAAGTTGGGAAGAGCTTTACTGACTGTTCAAACTAAACTTTTTTAAAAAAACATATGAGGATACTAAGACTTCATGAGATTGCGTGATTGTCAACAACCGTTACTGAAAGAACTAAGACTAGAATTTAGGCTAGTATGCTTTTTATTTCTAGTCTTAAAGACTTTGGGCTACATCAAAATAGACACCTACAAATTAATGACTCCTAGGCTGTGTAAATCCTGTAAATGCTGTGTCATTGCCCTGTACTGTGCTTGCTAAGATCCAAACTTAAAATCCACCATTAGTAATTCAAACTTTATTTTGCCTTTGCCTTTATTTATGCATTTAAAATATTTTTTGGTAGTAATGTCTTAATATTTTTAAATGTTACTATGTTGTATGATTTGGGACCCTATCTCATTTTTTTATCTTTTCCGGAAGAAAGAAAGTTAAATTTTAAAAGTGCTCCAGCAATATAAAAGGATTCAATCATATGCACTTAAATAATCAAATAGGTTGTGAGAGGTGAGATAGGATGTTGAACGAGGCCAGCAAGAGGAAGCAATGGAAGAAGGAGTAGAGAGATAGAGGACAAGTTAAGAAGCCATGGGAAAAATTCCCTGGTAGTTCAGTGGCTAAGACTCCACACTTCCGATGCAGGGAGGGCTGGGTTCAATCCTTGGTCAGGAAACTAGATCCCACAGGCTGCACCTAAGATTTTGCATGCCACAACTAAAACCCGGTGCAGCAAAATAAATAAATAAACGATATTTAAAGAAGCCATGGAAGTCCTACCGTGAAGGAGCAGAATGCCAGACAAGGACAAGCAACAGGGATGCTGAAGCACTGTCGCTGCTGCTGCTTGCAGTTTCTGACATAAAATATAGCCTAGGTCTGATTTGTAACTACAGCATGGCCTCAGAAGATGCTTCCTCCCAGCACTCTCTACGTGAACCCCTTTAACAGCAAAACGGGTCTCCTATACATTTCCTCTTCAATGTGGGTTGCAACCTATAACTTTGGTTTGTGCTGCTGCCACTTGCTCACCTCTAAATATGTTCATCTTTCAGGGATTACATCCTTCATGAACTCTTCTCGACCGCCGAATCCCCAAATAACCTCTTCTTTATCTTAATTTCTATACTAAATTTAGTTGTCAAAATGCTCGTAGTTTACAACCATATTTCAGATTGTAAACATCATCTAAAAATGTGTTCTGCATGTGTACATGTGTGTGACCCCAAAACATGTATCAATTGATTATACCTTAGAGATGACAATGATGTAATTTAAACAAAAAGAGACAAAGGAGTTTTATGGCCCCTTTATGCCTACATATTATGTTCATAAATTTGTAAAAAGCAAAAAAGTTATCACATACTTTATTGCTCTAACTTCTGATTTTCCAAGATCATTAGGAAAAGTCTTTATAGTGTCAGAGACAAACAAATGTCAAAAATCTTTTGAATTATTATTTTTTTTTAGTTTCAATGAACAATAAGCACTGTTTCCTTTTATCATTTTTAGGAGCTTAATTTTATGTAATTTGAGCTGAGTCTAGTTAATTCTAATATATAATATAACCCATCTAAAAGCCACAGCATTTCAAACTATTGGAATGCTTTTCTGTTTCTTCATGATCTTTGTATTCTGTCACAGACATGGAAAAGGCAGTGATATTTCAAGGAACGTGCTACCATATCATACTGCTTATTCTGTCATCAGAAGATTGTGAAATGAAAGCAAGATGGCTTCCAGAAATTTCCTTTGATAGCTGTTACTTCAGTGACCCAGAGCTATGTAACTTTTCAAGTGATAACTCCCTAATTAGTTGGAGCTTTAGTATCCTCTGCCTACATCTTGTCCTCAGCCCAAATGTTCACTTATCTAAACCAAAGTGCTACATGACATTTTTGTTGTTTTAAGAATGCACAGTTACCATTCCCAGGCTGCTCCCACACTATCTCAGATATGTGTTACATGACACATCTCCAAATTCAGAGAAGAGTGTAGGGGAAAAAAGATCTTACTGGTTTGAATTTTTTGCTAGCAATTTAAAGTAGCCAGTTCTTGAAATGAATTGTTCCTCTATGTGCTTCTGGGTTTCAGTTTGTGTATATAGACATAAAGCATGCAGTTTTTATGCAAGTTCAGTGAAGTGAGAAGTCTAAAGATTAAAAGTCTTTCAGCAGCAACAATATGAATATGCCTAGCAATTCCCAAGGGAAACCCAAGCATTTTGTGTCTCCTTTTACAATTATGTAAGAAACAAACAGAAAAGGGAAATAATATAATATCATATGGAAAGAGCATGTAATTGATAAAGTATCAGACTGCTTTTCTGAGAAAAATTATTAACAGCTTCTTCCACTAAATACAGTTCAGTTCAGTCGCTCAGTCGTGTCCGACTCTTTGCGACCCCATGAATCGCAGCGCCCCAGGCCTCCCGGTCCATCACCAACTCCCGGAGCTCACTCAGACTCATGTCCATTGAGTCCGTGATGCTATCCAGCCATCTCATCCTCAGTCGTCCCCTTCTCCTCCTGCCCTCAATCCCTCCCAGCATCAGAGTCTTTTCTAATGAGTCAACTCTTCCCAGGAGGTGGCCAAAGTACTGGAGCTTCAGCTTTAACATCATTCCTTCCAAAGAAATCCCAGGGCTGATCTCCTTCAAAATGGAATGGTGGAATCTCCTTGCAGTCCAAGGGACTCTCAAGAGTCTTCTCCAACACCACAGTTCAAACGCATCAATTCTTTGGCGTTCAGCCTTCTTCACAGTCCAACTCTCACATCCATACATGACCACAGGAAAGACCATAGCCTTGACTAGACGGACCTTAGTCAGCAAAGCAATGTCTCTGCTTTTGAATATGCTATCTAGGTTGGTCATAACTTTTCTTCCAAGGAGTAAGCATCTTTTAATTTCATGGCTGCAGTCACCATCTACAGTGATTTTGGAGCCCCAAAAAATAAAGTCTGACACTGTTTCCTCTGTTTCCCCATCTATTCCCCATGAAGTGATGGGACCAGATGCCATGATCTTTGTTTTCTGAATGTTGAGCTTTACGCCAACTTTTTCACTCTCCTCTTTCACTTTCATCAAGAGGCTTTTTAGTTCCTCTTCACTTTCTGCCATAAGGGTGGTGTCATCTGCATACCTGAGGTTACTGATATTTCTCCCAGCAATCTTGATTCCAGCTTGTGTTTCTTCCAGTCCAGCGTTTCTCATGATGTACTCTGCATAGAAGTTAAATAAGCAGAGTGACAATATACAGCCTTGACGTGCTCTTTTTCCTATTTGGAACCAGTCTGTTGTTCCATGTCCAGTTCTAACTGTTGCTTCCTGACCTGCATAAAGATTTCTCAAGAGGCAGGTCAGGTGGTCTGATATTCCCATCTCTTTCAGAATTTTCCACAGTTTATTGTGATCCACAAGGTCAAAGGCTTTGGCATAGTCAAGAAAGCAGAAATAGATGTTTTTCTGGAACTCTCTTGCTTTTTCCATGATCCAGCAGATGTTAGCAATTTGATCTCTGGTTCCTCTGCCTTTTCTAAAACCAGCTTGAGCATCAGGAAGTTCAGGTTTCACGTACTGCTGAGCCTGGCTTGGAGAATTTTGAGCATTACTTTACTAGCATGTGAGATGAGTGCAATTGTGTGGTAGTTTGAGCATTCTTTGGCATTGCCTTTCTTTGGGATTGGAATGAAAACTGACCTTTTCCAGTCCTGTGGCCACTGCTGAGTTTTCCAAATTTGGTGGCATATTGAGTGCAGCACTTTCACAGCATCATCTTTCAGGATTTGAAATAGCTCCACTGGAGTTCCATCACCTCCACTAGCTTTGTTCGTAGTGATGCTTTCTAAGGCTCACTTGACTTCACATTCCAGGATGTCTGGCTCTAGATGAGTGATCACACCATCGTGATTATCTGGGTAGTGAAGACCTTTTTTGTACAGTTCTTCTGTGTATTCTTGCCACCTCTTCTTAATATCTTCTGCTTCTGTTAGGTCCAGACCATTTCTGTCCTTTATTGAGCCCATCTTTGCATGAAAGGTTCCCTTGGTATGTCTAATTTTCTTGAAGAGATCTCTAGTCTTTCCCATTCTGTTGTTTTTCTCTATTTGTTTACATTGATCACTGAAGAAATCTTTCTTATCTCTTCTTGCTATTCGTTGGAACTCTGCATTCAGATTTGTTTTTCGCCTCTCTTCTTTTCACAGCTATTTGTAAGGCCTCCCCAGACAGCCATTTTGCTTTTTTGCATTTCTTTTCCATGGAGATGCTCTTGATCCCTGTCTCCTGTACAATGTCATGAACCTCATTCCATAGTTCATCAGGCACTCTATCTATCAGAATTAGGCCCTTAAATATATATCTCACTTCCACTGTATAATCATAAGGGATTTGATTTAGGTCATACTTGAATGGTCTAGCGATTTTCCCTACTTTCTTCAATTTGAGTCTGAATTTGGCAATAAGGAGTTCATAATCTGAGCCACAGTCAGCTCCTGGTCTTATTTTTGTTGACTGTATAGAGCTTCTCCATCTTTGGCTGCAAAGAATATAATCGATCTGATTTCGGTGTTGACCATCTGGTGATGTCCATGTGTAGAGTCTTCTCTTGTGTTGTTGGAAGAGGGTGTTTGCTATGACCAGTGCATTTTCTTGGCAAAACTCTGTTAGCCTTTGCCTTGCTTCATTCCGCATTCCAAGGCCAAATTTTCCTGTTACTCCAGGTGTTTCTTGACTTCCTACTTTTGCATTCCAGCCCCTATAATGAAAAGGACATCTTTTTTGGATGTTTGTTAGTTCTAAAAAGTCTTGTAGGTCTTCATAGAACCGTTCAACTTCAGCTTCTTCAGCATTACTGGTTGGGGCATAGACTTGGATTACTGTGATATTGAATGGTTTTCCTTGGAAATGAACAGAGATCATTCTGTCATTTTTGAGATTGCATCCAAGTACTGCATTTCAGACTCTTGTTGACCATGATGGCTACTCCATTTCTTCTGAGGGATTCCTGCCCGCAGTTGTAGGTATAATGGTCATCTGAGTTAAATTCACCCATTCCAGTCCATTTTAGTTCGCTGATTCCTAGAATGTCGATGTTCACTCTTGCCATCTCCTGTTTGACCACTTCCAATTTGCCTTGATTCATGGACCTGACATTCCAGGTTCCTATGCAATATTGCTTTTTACAGCATCGGACCTTGCTTCTATCACCAGTCACATCCACAGCTGGGTATTGTTTTTGCTTTGGCTCCATCCCTTCATTCTGGAGTTATTTCTCCACTGATCTCCAGTAGCATGTTGGGCACCTACTGACCTGGGGAGCTCCTCTTTCATTATCCTATCATTTTTCCTTTTCATACTGTTCATGGGTTTCTCAAGGCAAGAATACTGAAGTGGTTTGCCATTCCCTTCTCCAGTAGACCACATTGTGTCAGCCCTTTCCACCATGACCCGCCCATCTTGGGTTGCCCTGTGGGCATGGCTTAGTTTCATTGAGTTAGAGAAGGCTGTGGTCTTAGCGTGATTAGATTGCCTAGTTTTCTGTGAGTATGGTTTCAGTTTGTCTGCCTTCTGATGCCCTCTTGCAACACCTACCATCTTACTTGGGTTTCTCTTACCTTGGGCATAGGGTATCTCTTACGGCTGCTCCAGCAAAGTGCAGCTGCTGCTCCTTACCTTGGACAAAGGTATCTCCTCACCGCTGCCATTCCTGACCTTCAACATGGGATAGCTCCTCTAGGCCCTCCTGCGCCCGTGCAGCCACCACTCCTTGGAAGTGCGCTTGCTCCTCCTTGCCGCCGCTCCTGGCCTCAGGTGTGGTGTGGCTCCTCTCGGCTACCGCCCCTGGCCTTGGACGCAGGGTAGCTCCTCCCAGCTGCTGCCCTTGACCTCGGATGTGGGGTTACTTCTCTTGGCCACCGCCCTTCAGGCATGGGGTCCTCCCGGCTTCTGCCCTGACCTCGGACGTGGGGTAGGTCTTCTCAGCCCCACTTAGTGCGCTGGTCGCAGCTGCCCGTGCTTAGTATATCCAGTAAATTAGAAGGAGCTAAATGCATCGGACTTCCCTGGTGGCTCAGGTGGTAAAGCGTCTGTCTACAGTGTGGGAGACCTGGGTTCGATCCCTGGGTTGGGAAGTTCCCTGGAAAAGGAAATGGCAACTCACTCCATTACTCTTGCCTAGAAAATTGCATGGACGGAGGGGAAATGCAAATCCAAACCACAATGAGATACTGACATACAGCAACCAGAATGACTAAAAGCATTAATATCAAGAGTTATGAGGAGATGAAGCAGCCAGAATTCTAATACATTACTCATGGGACACAAACTCTTTGGCAAATGTCTGCCAATTTCTTATAGAATTAAGCATACACCTTTCTGTAATTGAATAGTTGCAATTCTAAGTTTTTACCCAAGAAAAATAAACCCATATGTCTTCACAGAAGCTTAGAAAAGAATGTTCAGTGTGGGTTTTATTCATAACAGTAAAAAAATGAAGCAACCAATCAATAATCTATTCTCCTATCAACAAGAAAATGGATAACTAGATCATGTCATTGAATGGGGATATGAAAACAATGAAAGCAATAAACTATTGACCTGTGTAAAAACTTGGATAAAAATCTCAAAATAATTATATTGGGTGAAAGAAGTATTACACACACTAGCTCTTATTGTCTGATTCCGTTTATATGGAGTTCTGGAGCAGAAACTAAGAGTCAGACACGACTGAGCGACTTCACTTTTCACTTTCATGCATTGGAGAAGGAAATGGCAACCCACTCCAGCATTCTTGCCTGGAGAATCCCAGGGACGGGGGAGCCTGGTCAGCTGCCCTCTATGGGCTCGCAGAGAGTTGGACACGACTGAAGCAACTTAGCAGCAGCAGCAGCAGCAGCAGCAGAGGAGAAAAAATTAATCTATGTGAAAAAAATCAGAACATTAGTTACCCATGAAGGTGGAAGTGGGGGTCAAGTTCAACTAGAAAGTTGCTTGAAGACATCTTCTGGATAATAAAAGTATTTTCCATCTTTATAAACGTTTGGGCTATTATATGCAGACATACATGTCTGCATATTAGAAGTCATCAAATGGTATATTTAATATTTAGGGGTTGTATGTGAATTTTGGGCTTCACTGTAAAGAATCCACCTGCAATGCAGGAGACCCAGGTTTGATTCCTGGGTTGGGAAGATACCCTGGAGAAGAAAATGGCTACCCATTCCAGTATTCTTGCCTGGAGAAGCCTATGAACAGAGGAGCCTGGTGGGGACAGTCCATGGGGTCACAAGGAGTTGGACACTGAGTGACTGAGCGCACACACAACACACATGAATTTTACCTTTAAAAAGCAGCTTGAAAACATCTAAAACTAATATATGTCAATTATGTCTCAATTTTGTAAAAAGGAAAGACTATAAACCAATATTGAACTCACTAAGGATATACATGCTGAAATGTTTAGGGGTGAAAGTTACTGATGTCTATAACTCACTTTGAAATGCATCAAAAAGTGAAATGATTTGATGGTTAAACAGATGCTCAGATGAATAGATATACAATCAAGCAAATATGTCAAAATGTTAAAATGATAGAATCTAGGCATGGAAATAAACATGTTCACTATAAAATTCTTACAAATTTTCTGTATTTGTAATTTTTTGCAAGACAATGCTGAGAAACAACTATATTTAATTAAATGCATGAAGACCAACATCATTCCTAAAGCCAGTACATTTTTGAAAGAAAACTGGCCTCAGGAAGGGCAGCATGAGATGAGACAATAATCTCTAAAGAAAGTTGAACACTTGTGCAAACTCTGTTTATGTCATTGCTTTAATCTACAAAATAAGTACAGTAAATCCCCTCCTTTCAAGTTAATGAAAATGGGACTTTCCCAAAAAGAAGTCCAGTAATTAGGACTCTGAGCTTCCACTCCAGAGTGCATGGGTTCAATCCCTGGTCAAGGAACTAAAATCTTGCAAGCTGGGTGGCTTGGCAAAAAAAGGAAAAAAAAAAAAAGAATTGAAGATACTTGGTCTTAGGTGGGAAAATGTAGCATCTAATTTGTTGTTACTTGTTATATATCTTGCTTAACTTAACCTCTTAGCTTCTTTGTTATCAGATGATTTAGTCACACAATCTCCAAAGGCTGTTAGATAATTACATATATTAATACATGGAAGATGCTCAACATAGAGCCTAAGACGATAGATATAAATAAGAATTGTTGTTTAGTCGCTCAGTCGTGTCTGACCCTTTGCAACCCCATGGACTGCAGCCCACAAGGCTCCTCTGTCCATGGGATTCTCCAGGTAAGAATGGAGAACCCACTGGAGTGGGTTGCCATTTCTTTCTCCAATAAATAAGAATAGGTTGAACTCTATGAAAAGATTGGGTTTTGTGAGAATTTTTTGGTCAAAAAATAGTTGAGTTCTGTCAGTTTTACGTGATTCAATCTAATAGCCATATAGAGATAAAAGATATGAAGATGAGACATAGACACATTTATATATGCCTTTAAAAATCTCAATGGAGTTTATATATAGTATTCAGACAAATATTTTGGAACAATTTTGGTGTCTGAGCAAGAGATTCTGTTATATAACTTTTTCAGGCCAAGAGCTATTATTAGGGTGACCAAGTCATCCTGGTTTTCCTGGGATTTTCCTAATTATAGCACTGAATATCCCACATCTTGGGAAACATTTCTATCCCAGGCAAACCAGGATGACTAGTTACCTTGGGTTTTAAAGAAATTATTTCTGGAACCAGCGTTCAAGTGGGTACTTCTTCTGGAAGAATACATCATAGAAGTGGATATATCATTAAAAAATGAGAGCGAAATCCACTTTCCATCTGAACAGCTTTTTGGTACCCAGCATATCTTAATTCCTAGAGGGTGAACAGAAGGCCTGCTAAAGTTTGCGATTGATCAGATGCTGCTACTCTTTAACTATGATGTGATTGCTGTGAGTCACAGAATCCATTCTGTTTAACTTAACCAAGAGTGTGTAACATGGAAGTACAGGGGGCAGTATCACCTGGTGCTTGGGCCTCACCACTTACTTGGGACTAAGGCATGATGAGAAATCTACAGACCACTTATATAGTTATATTCAGAAGTATGTACAGTAACCCTCAGTTAGAGGCAAGAAGCAGGATGCAGACATAGAAGAATCCTTGTAGTGATACCTTTTCCAGGCAAACCAACTCCTAGAAGCATGTGGAGCTTCCACATTGTAACCCAGTCTAGAGGTGTGTTAAGAATTAACACAGCAAGGCTTCATCTGCAGGGAGCACTCCTCGACACTGAAGGCTGAACCCTGGGGAAATTGCTTATGAGCTCCAGCTGCAAAAAGCATATGGGTTTATCTTTACAAACTCTGTTTACAAACAAGGTGCATTTGTTCTCCACACAGTTTGTCTTTGCCACTGGCACTTGGGGGAATCCAGTTTCAACTTCAGAACTGCAACTTTGGATCACCCCCTCAAGTTATGTATAGTTTCTTGTCAGGATTTTTCCTTTTAAGATAATTTCCTTGCCCCAGAGTAGGGGAATTAGGGTTCATTCATGCACTCAGAAGTGTATTCCAGGGTTTATTGGATGAGCTCTGTGGTCCAAGAGAATGAACCAAGGATATATAAACTTTAATTAGACATCCCTCAAAAGTCATCTTATAATACATGAAACCCAATAATGTTGGCACAACAACATATAATGCCATGAAAGGGGGTTATTTGTAATGACGTCAGAAGAGTGTGCTTGGGAGGATTGGAATGGTCTTAATGGAGGCAGCAGTCTGTGAGCTGAGCTTGAAAAGATGACCACAGCTTGAATTGGGAGGAATCAGAGTCCAGAGTACTGACAGAGCTAAAAGAAAAGCAGATGAAGTGTGAGGGAAGAACAAGCCATTTAATTTGACTAAAACAGAGGATACAAAAGAGTGTGCAAGAGATACAACAAGAAAAGTAAGTTCAGATCAAATCAAATGGATCCTTAAATGGCACTCTATAGAGGTTAGAACCCTGACAACAGGGGATTCGAATGTGAGGAAGACAGACACAAGCTCCTGTCTCAAGGTGCTGACATTCTAGCAAGGGGAAAGGTGTCTTCAGGAAGCCAGCTGAGGTGAAGTGCATAGCTCTATGCCTATATAACATGCCAAATCCTCCAAGAACGTTTTAGCCACATGATTTGAGTAAAGAGACTGAGGTTTGGGGAGGCTGGTAGCTTAACCATGAGTATCCAGCTGTCTGAAGAAGAATCCAGACCATGGTTCTCTGACACCAAAGCCCATATCATTCTGCCCCAGGAAGAATGAGAAAGAGAAGAGAAGGAGAGAGGAGGGGAAGAGAAGAGAGGGGAGTAGGAGAGGGAGGAGGCTAACTCCTTCCTATGTTTCAAAGTTAAGCTCAAGGAGAACTTCTTCTAAGATCCCTTTTAAGGGTCTTAACTGTCTCCCTGCCTCACCCCCATAACACACCACTTGTACTTCTGTCAAAACTAGGACTCGCTACAGAATTTATCGGGCCCAGGGAAAGAAGAAAAAGAAGAATGGCCTTGTTCAGAAATCATCAAGAATTTCAGAAGAGTGACGCACACATGCTAGGTCGCTTCGTCTTTTATGACTCTTTGCAATGCTATGGCCTGTAGCCTGCCACCCTGCTCTGTCTGTGGGATCCTCCAGGCAAGAATACTGGAGTTGGTTGCCATGCCCTTCTCCAGGCAGAAAAGCAACAGCAGACCATTAAACCAAACTTGGAGCTCTTCTAAGTGCAGGGTTTTGCATGACAGCACAGATCGAAGTCAGTCCTGGGCAAAGCACTTATCAGGCTGCACTCTGTCTGCACCCCTGACTGGTTCTGGGCCTCAACTGTGGACTGCTTAAGGGCAAGGACACTATCTCTGTATCACTGCCACAGGTATAAATCAGATAGATAGATAGTTATCTGTATGTATCTGCATATTGTGCTCATCTGTAAAATGGACAAAACCACAGAGCCTGCCTCTAAGAGCTGCTATGGGGGTTAAATAAGGCAATACATATTAAAGTATGGCTTGCACATTCAGATGAGAGCACTAATAATAATTATCATAAATGAACACATATAACTTCCAAAATTACTTGTACTGGGACTTTTCATAGCAGTTTTATACAAAATACTTGAAAATTGAAAATAACTACAAATGCCCTTCTGTCAGTGAATGGATAGACATTTTGTGGGATATATATCTTTGAAATTCAACTACATGTGTGCGTATATATAATACAACATATATGAAGGTCAAAAACATTATATTGATTGAAAAAATACAGAAGTATAGTTGTATTTGTGTACATCTTACATGAATTCCAGATTAAAATCAGATCAGTTTTGTTTTGTTTTGTTTTTACAAAAAGAGAAAGACTACAAAGACACATCAGTTCAGTTCAGTTCAGTTGCTTAATCGTGACCAACTCCTTGCAATCCCATGAATCGTGACATGCCAGGCCTCCCTGTCCATCACCAACTCCCGGAGTCCACTAAAACTTATGTCCATCGAGTCGGTGATGCCATCCAGCCATCTCATCCTCTGTCATCCCCTTCTCCTGCCCCCAATCCCTCCCAGCATCAGAGTCTTTTCCAATGAATCAACTCTTTGCATGAGGTGGCCAAAGTATTGAAGTTTCAGCTTTAGCATCAGTCCTTCCAATGAACACCCAGGACTGATCTCCTTTAGAATGGACTGGTTGGATCTCCTTGCAGTCCAAGGGACTCTAGGGGAACTTTATTGAATGATGGAAATGTTCTGTGTCTTGACTGAGGTGGTGGTTACATAGGTGTATACACTGATCGGAAATTACTGAAAAGTAAACATATATGCCTCTTAGTGCTTGTTTGGAGGCATGAAATATATGGAAAATCTCTGCACTTCTTCAGTACAGAAAACCTGAAGATCTAAAACTATTCTAAAACAATAAAGTCTTTATAAAAATAAAGCAATAATAATAATTTTCATTTCATTCTAAGTTAAACTTAGACTGGTACTTTCTCCTTCTTGACATATTTCCACATTCATGATCTCATTTGATTTAAAATCCACTATTGTTATTTTAAAGATGGGGAAAGGAAAATAGGCTTTTAGTGCTTTATCCAAAAGACAGAATTAGAATAAGTCAGGCTTATTTCTTTACTGCAATCCAAATTCTTTCAGTTGCACCAGTGAAATGAATTGCTTTCAGTGAAATGAATCTGCAAAAATTTCCTGCACTGAGCATCCTTTTAGCTGTATAACTAAAATTTTCTTCTTCTCTGGCCACAGTGCATTACATAGCTCTTATATGATTTCATGCGCTTGGAATTAAGGAGCTAGTGAGCTGATTTTGATCTTACAAATGGCTACTGGTTCTGTAAATGCAGCATAGCAGTCACTGAGACATTCATTCTTTAATTTGGTACCACTTAACAGTTTACTCCTTTTGCTGATGATGGGTATGAAATACAGGTCCACAATTAGTTGTCATAGAGAGGGAGTAGCTTCAACCTAAAGATAAAAGCTTCACCAGACTATCTCCCTAGACAAGTGGGATGTTCCTAAATCCTACCATCCTGACTTCTTGTGGACTGATAAAGCACTCATAGTTTTCTAGAAAAGTTAACTATTGAAATAGAATATAAAGCTCTTGTGTTTGAGTGACAGTGAATGTACTGGAAGAAAGGGGACCTTTTAAACAATGCATTAGGTAGAAATTAGGATTTTTTTTTTTCCTTGAAAAGGTAACAGTTCTGAGAAGAGAGATGAAGAAAATGATCTCAGGTTTGTTTTTTTTTTTTTTTAATCTCAGACTCAAAATACTAACCTATAGCACAGCCTAAGGCTACTTTCCATCATTCATTGAACCAAACTCAGAAAGTACATATCTTAGACAAGTGAGCATGACTCAGTTGGAATCGTGTATATAAATTATTTATGGAAGGGTAAAATAAAGGGCATTTTTTCTTAAAAGGAATGTTGGGTTAGGTTCTTTACAGACATTCTGCATTGTGCCCCAGCTCTTCTCCGATTCTTTTTATCTCCAAAGAGATAAAGATATCTCTGAAGTCTCGGTTTTGTCACCTGTAAAGTGGGAATAAATAGGACAGTGTCCTTCTCAAGAATGTAGGGAAGGATATA
Source organism: Ovis aries (assembly GCF_016772045.2). Lineage (NCBI taxonomy): Eukaryota > Metazoa > Chordata > Mammalia > Artiodactyla > Bovidae > Ovis > Ovis aries. Next base: position 52,303,821 of record NC_056061.1, read on the forward strand.
AAGAGTTAGCATCTATGAACACAGATGTTGCCATAGAAGAAATTTTATTTGAATGCAAATACTTCTACAAACACTTCCATTGTATTCATGTTCTTGACCAAAAATACGAGAAAAAATATTTTCAAACACTCATTTGCTGATCCACCAGTATTAATATTATCATATGATCATATTTCCCTCAAACAATTTACTTGTTAAAATAGAAAAAAATAAACCTACTGTTTAAATTCTGTTTGTGTCCTTCTCTGGCATCATCACCAGTTCCCGCCAGAAGCAACAAGTATCATGAACTGGATGGTATTTGCCCAATCCTTGATTGTGCTATTACCGCATATGTGGTTCTTAAAACATATGGGGTCATACTCTAGTATTATCCTATAGCTTTCCTCCCCTTCTCCTACCTCTTCTTTTTCTCCACCTCCTTCTCCTTTCTCCTCCCCACTGCTCCTTCTTCTCAAAGCATTATTATTGTGGGCACTAGCTCATTCTTAAACGATAATACCCACTGTGTGTAATATTTAATCCTACTTATTTTTTCTTGTTGCTCTTGTTTCATTGCTCAGTTGTGTATGATTCTTGGCGACCCCAAGGACTGTAGCCCACTAGGCTCCTCTGCCCAGGGGATTTCCCAGGCCAGCATACTGGAGTAGGTTGCTATTTCCTCCTCCAGGGGATCTTCCCAAGCCAGGGATCAAATCCTTGTCTCCTGCAGGTGGATTCTTTACCACTGAGCCACCTGGGAAGCCTACAAGAACCAGCGTCTAAGACATATTCCTAAATGTCTTCATTTACAGAACATATTCTTTATATATATTTTCATAACAGAGAAGGAATTCATGTGCGATGGTAAATTTTTATTTGACTTCTATATTACATTTTGAGCTTTCCTGGTGGCTCAGACAGTAAAGAATCCACCTGCAATCCAGAAGACCTGTGTTCGTTCCCTGGGTTGGGAAGATGCCCTGGAGGAGGGGATGGCAACCCACTTCAGTATTCTTGCCTGGAGAATTTCCATGGACAGATAAACCCGGTGGGCTGCAGTCCTTGGGGTCACAAAGTCAGACACAGCTGAGTTACTAAGCACAGCACATATACAGTTTTCCAAAATTTCTAAAGATGACTTCACTAACTGTTAAGCAAATTTCTCAGTGGATTGTAATCCTGAAGGAAACATGTGTTCCCTGGACCCTCACACATCTGCATACAATCCCTTCCCCATTCCTACTGGCATCTTCTGCAGGTGCCCTGGTTTATGTCCAGCACCTTTCTCCACTCTATACCTTTACATCATTCTTCCTGGTTCTAACATCTTGTTGAAGATTCTCAAAACCCCTTTATCTCCTTGACTTCAATAACCTTTATTTTCATTTTATTTCAGCCACTCAGCAGTATAGCTATGCTTGAGATGTAGAGTTGATCTAAGTTGCTAACAGCACAAACTCTGATGACATCCCTCCAACCAAAATCTATTGTCCTCCAAGATATTTCTTTACTTTGAATTTATCTATTGCACTTGTCACATGACTTTCAGTCCCTTTATCCTGACTTTTGTATCCCTACCAACTCGGACCTCACTTTTAATCTTTCTACAATTCACTAGCAAGCCCCTAGGTTTACACATCCTCTTGATACTCATAACATCCTGTTTACCAGCCTGCTTAAACCTCACCTCTCTTCTATTTACCCTTTGCTGGTAGGGAAAGAAAAAAAATCACATTTTCTAATACTATGTTCACCCCCAAATCAAGAATCTTCCTTTGAGAGGGTGTAGTAAGAAAATAGGGGTGCAGTGCAATAGGGAGTCCTCACTGCTGCTGACCAAGTCTTTTATTCTTCTCTGCTAAGATTTATTTGCTTTTCCCGCTATAAATGTTCTCCATCTTTTCAGGTCTTTTCCATTTGACTCTTCCCCGGTGGCCTCACCTCCTACCAGCACAATCTAGATCACCTAATCCAGTACTTCTCAACCTTGGCTGCTCTTGTGATCACTTTCAAAGCATTAGGAATGCCAGTGTATGGGTTCCATGTCTGAAGATACTGAGTTTCATTGGCTTAGAGTGTGGCCAGGCCATATGGTCATTTTTAAATCTCTTCAGGTGATTCTATGTACAGCCAAAGTTGAGAATCTGATTAATCTCATTGCTCTTATCTGATTAATCTTTACCTCCTCTAAATTTATTGTAATCTTAGTGAATCATGAATCTTCTATTTTCTTCCTTTTTTTCAAGGTGATAATCTCAGTATGTCCTTAAGCCTGTCCCTTCCCTTCATGAGAAGACATTAACCACAACCTTGGTTAATCAGTCATTGTCTCTCCTGTCTCTCTCTCTCTCTGACTCTCCATACATTTCTCTCTCTCTCTCTCTCTCTCTCTCTCTCTCACACACACACACACACACACACAATTTCTGTGATTCTTTCATCTACAAGTGCAGTAATAGATGGCATCTGTTCTCAAAGAATCTATCAAACTTAATGGTGCCATCAGTCTCCTTCATCCAGAGACAAAACTTTTGAGGCCATATTTTATTCTAATTCATCATTAGTGAATTCATCTAATTCACAGTCTTTATATCTATTCATGTATCTGTTAAATCCTATTAACTGTATACTCAAAATGGATCCAACATGTTCTCTCTCCGTCTTTTAAATGCTGTTTTCAACATCTAAATGTGTATCATCCATGGAGTCTCTGGGCATCTTATTTGTATGAAGAGGGTGTTAGGATCTCTACACTTGCCTCTAGCTCTTCAGCCTTCATTCCTCAAGTGCTCAACTCCTGACATACATATTTTTACTGTTGTATTCTCAAGGAAAAATAACCTTTCTACTGATCTCTATACTCATAGTTAAGTCCTCTGTATTTGCATGTAAGTTGATTCTAAATGTAAAAAAAGAATCTATGTCATCATCTTTTATGATTCTGCAGATCAATAATTGTCATATCAAGTAACATGCTATGAGTATATTTTCTAATCGCTTACTATTGTTTCCTCTAGAGTTTCTAGTGTGCTTTTCCTCTCATCACTTGCATTATATACCATTATCATATCCTTACAGTTTTCTCTATGTCTCAAGCATGTCCTCTAAAGCTGGACTTTACCTTATTCCCACCCCACCCCCAAAGATTCTATTGTCCTGTCCTCTTGCTAGATAAATGTTTTCTAGTTCTTTCTGAGACTAATTCGTACTGCGGCTAACTACCTTCTAGTTCTATGAAATGGTCAGTCATCCTTGCACTCCCTTCCCTGTCTTCTCGATAATATACACTGTTTACTGGAGCTCATGCCTTCCTCTCTCCTGTTTACTAACATTGGGGGAGGTAAGCTTTCTAAGTTCTGCAATTCTTTATTCTGGTTTCACAATTAACTAATAGTTTGGCTGGGCTGATATTTTCCAGATTGAAAATGGGTTTTCCTCAAAACTTCAGAGGCATTGCTTAGATTATTCACTGCCAGTTATGAAGAATCTGATACCAACTTGATTCTCATCCTTTGTAACATAGAAAAACTGGTTAATTTTCTCCCACTAACTATGGGAAGTGTCTTCTATTATTTCTTCTTTCTGTCAATTCTCTGCTGAAAATCCCATTCTTCAGCTATTGGATCTTGTGAATTATTCTTCTGTATCAGGATTTCCTCTCATGTTTTCCACCTGATTCCAGTAAAGTCTTCTCTAGCTACCCCCAAATTCCTTCTCCCATGTAACTAATCCTCCTGTCCTAGTTTATTTTTCTCCTAATCACTCATCTCTTTCTAATTTATGGTATCAGTAGAGTTTGCTGCTGCTAAGTCACTTCAGTCGTGTCCGACTCTGTGCGACCCCAGAGACGGCAGCCCATCAGGCTCCCCCGTCCCTGGGATTCTCCAGGCAAGAACACTGGAGTGGGCTGCCATTTCCTTCTCCAACACATGAAAGTGAGAAGTGAAAGCGAAGTCGCTCAGTCATGTTTGACTCTTAGCGACCCCATGGACTGAAGCCTACCAGGCTCCTCCACCCATGGGATTTTCCAGGTAAGAGTACTGGAGTGGGGTGCCATTGCTTTCTCCATCAGTAGAGTTTACTTCTACTTAAAAAAATAATTGTAATAAATAGTGTAACTATATGTAACTTTGTTCTGTATTTTCCAAACTTCCTATAATGTGTTATCATAACTTCATAATTTAAAAAGAAAAAAGCAAGAAGATTCAAAAATATGCATCCATCTTATGTGTGTGTGTGTGTATGTATATATATATGATTTATTTGACAGTTCCAGGTCTTAGTTTAGGCACATGGGGACTCTGATCTTCATTGTGACACACAGGATCTTTCATTACAGCATGCAAACACTTAGTTGTGGCATGTGGGATCTAGCTCCCTGCCTAGGGATCAAACCTGGGCCCTCTGGAGCAGGAGCGTAGAGTCTGAGCCACTAGACTACCAGGAAAGTCCCATACATCCATTATATTTTTCTTTCCCACTCCTAGAGAAGAACACTGTACACTCCTCTCTATTAGATCTGGTTTGGTTCCTTGTGGATCATCCACCTATAAACAAAGATATTTGCCATCCTCATCCCACCCAGCCATAAACATACCTCCAATGCACAACAGTGAGACTAAGACACTTGACTTGAAATAAAGGTCTCATTTGGAAAAGAGAAGAAAAACCTGGAATATACCCAGCAGTCACAAATCCATAAGAGTGATAAATTCTATTGAGGAGAAGTTATAAAAGGGTTGCAGTTTTTTATAATGACAAGTTCAGTGATGACCCAGAGAGTAAGGTAGGGAAGAGGCATGATCACCAGAAGATAAGAGTTCAATGAACTGAGAGATTCCACTACTGCAAGGGTCATCCATATGGATAATGCTGTAGAAAACACCAGACAGAAAATCGTTTAAAGTAAGCTGCTTTCTTTATCTAGGTTAACCAACAGCCCAGGTATATATGATGAGGGACAACATTCAGAGTGCATGTGTTCCCCAATTCTTATAAAAAAAGAGATTTCTCAAGGAAATAAACCTCATGGATGCATTTGTTAACTTCAGGGAGAGTTTCTGCAGCATTTCAAAATTATCTGGCATTTGATATCTTTAGAGTTTAAGCTCTTTGAGACAGAGACATAACCTAGGTGTATAGTCTTCCTTTTGGTATTCTCAGGCCTAGTACAATGTCTAATAAATACCTCCTGGGAATCTGGCAACCCTCACATCATCATTTTAAGAAACTTCCACCAAAGTGATGTATCATGAGATCATGAAGATTTTGGAGTGATCAAGTTAGAGAGGAATATTCCTTTAGTAATTGGTATGTAACAGGCGAGATCTCCACATTAACATTCATTCATTTTAGCATGCTTTCTCTGAATTTAGAATAGTTTTAAATCTTTCAAACATGTGAGTCCATTTGCCACATTGACAGATGGCCATGTTTTGAAATATCACGTGATTCCAACATGTCTTACTCTCTCTTCAAAATAAGAAATCTTTGAAACTGCTTTAAAGTCAAATAGGCTCAGTTTGATATTTTTATTTCATATTTCTATGAGGTAATGTTCTTGGTGTAAAAATGTTGCTGATATGAAGGCCACTGAGTTCAGCAGTGCCACGTTCAGCTGGTGAGAATGTGGTAGAAGTCAGGACACTGCTCTGTTGTAAGTACCTAGAACTCTGCCCGCCACACATGGAGCTCCTCTTCCTCCAGAATATTCTTGCTCTGCTTACCCAGCTGCTCATGGTCTTTCCTGACTCTGCCCTCTTTCATTTCATGATGGATTCCTGGCTTCTCCATGACTTTACAATGGTCACTACAAAGTCAAAAGGAAGAGTTGGCAACAACCAGTTAAAAAAAATCACTCTAGATAATTTATCTTATATGCATTTTCATGGCCTGCACTATATAATTAGACTGTCAGTTACCCTCATCACACTCAAAAATATTACTCTAGCCTAAAAGCCAAATCCTCTTCTCATAATATTCTGCAAGACTTCTGCAGGAGAAAATTTTTCTCTTTTATAATCTCTAGCCAAATGCAAACTGGTAGCAATCCAATTCAATCCCTTCACCTAGAAGATAAGGGAGTCAAGGCCCAGGAAAGATGGTGGACTTCTCCTCTATTCTACAACCACTGAATATTGGAGTTGGGACCTTTCATGCTGTTTCTTCAGATGGACTCAAACACTGATGTTCGATTCTTTAATGGTGCCCCTTTGAAACATGATGAAGTTTCCTAATTGAATTATTTAAATGGACAATACCATACTTCATTACTAGCAACCACAGCTCAGATCTTAACACTCATCTACAGCTATCAAACCTGCATCATGTTTTCCAGGCTTGTCTCTGGGGGGGACGGAGTAGGGGTAGGTGCAGAGGGTAGCTAGGGGAGGGCACTGCACAAAGAAACAGAGCAACTGGCAGCCTTTGGAGTTTTGCCTAAAGCTAAGCACTGCCAGGAGTGAAAGTCATTAAAGGCCCTTTGCAAAAGTTGTTAAGAAATGTGTAAACAGCCGTATAAACAACACCAGGTCAGGTCAAGGAAGGAGACGGGCAACTTGCAGAGGCCCGAGGAGAGCCTGCCAAAGTGTGAAATTCCCAGCAGGGAGAAGACATTTGGAAAAACAGCTCCATCAAGTTTTATCAACACAAATCATTTCCTAAGTGGTATATTTTATTTGGAGTATGTGTGGCCTACATTTAACAAGTGAAGCTTTTATCAATCTCAGTTTTTATCACTTCCAGATATCTCAGTTTCTGAATGACTGGCAACGTTTACGGTGTGCTCCTTTTTCTGGACTCTGCTGTCTAAACACACCCCATGTGATGCTTTCAGCGTGGAGCATGGTGGTGCCCTGCACACACGCTTCCTGGTGGCCGGGCTGTGTGGTTCAGGCCTTGCACATGCTGAACTGTAAACAAACGTGGGACTGGTGTTCTAATTTTAAGCCTTAGAGAAAACAGACGTATTAATAACCATAGCGGTAGAGAAACACCCACAAATAGACAGTGTGATGAAATCCTAGTTTCTCTGCCACAGGGAAAGGCTTTGGCATTTTCTTTCTGAAGTGGTTGATGCTACAGGAAAGTGATTCCATCTATGATTTCCTTGACCTTCTTGGAAATGGCGTCATAAGCCTAGATGTTCAAGGGAGTTGTGTTGAATGTGGAAAAGTGATTTCTCCCTGCCTGTGACTTTGTCCACGTATGAAAAATAATTTCATGAAGATGAGGGGGGAAGCCTTGAGGCTTCTCAGGTAGCACAGTTAGTAAAGAATCCACCTGCCTGTACAGTAGAGATAAGAGATGTAGGTTTGATCCCTGGGTTGGGAAGATCCTCTGGAGAAGGAAATGGCAACCCACTCCAGTATTCTTGTCTGGAGAATCCATGGACAGAGGAGCCTGGCGGGCTACAGTCCATGGGGTCGCAGAGTCATATGTGACTGAGTATGCACATGTAGATAACGGCCAGGAACCTAAATGCTTCTGTTTTCCCATCCAGAGTCTTTCCTCCCTAGCCATTCAAGAAACTCTTTCTGTGTGCCTTCATTTGTACTCGTCTTCTGCCAGTGTTATCTTCCTCTGCCTCTTTTGTTCACCAACAAAACCTGTCCCCTTAGCCTGGTGAATCAGATTTTGCCCTGTTTCAGGAGGGCTAGCTGTCTGAGTACGCTCCTATGTACTCTCAGAGCCACAGATGTGCATGCAACCTTTTCCCATAGGAGTTTCCCCATTGTCTATCATACTGAATACAAAGGGAAGCTTTTTAAAATACAAATAAATTGTATTAAATTTCTGTATCTCTTGAAAGTCGTGAGAGAAGTTTGCACCAAATTCAGAGGTCAAGTGTGAGCTTCTCTCATTTAAAATATTGTCTGTCTAGCCTATGAAGTGTCCACCCTGTCGCTGTACCTCAAAGAAACATGCCATCACCCCCCAGGACAGCTGAAAACAGAGTTCATTGAAGGGCCAGGCTATTATGGATGCCCTTGAAAGAAAAATAAATCATGGTCGGATCATCATCATGAACCCCTGACTGTAAGTCACCATAGAATTGTCAGAAAAAAAGACATCACTTTGTAACCAGGCTGCTTCTCACAAGTGCGGCTCTGCATAGCAGTCACCAGGGAGTATTAGAGATTTATTTGTTTAAGTGATGGCTTTTTATCACCTGAGTAATGCAGGGAAGTGCCAGTGTTTTGCACGGCTACCCAGTATGGCACAACAGGATTTCGTCCTCTTCCCACGTGGCACAGGGATTGTTCACTCTTTCAGAAACCCGTTTCATGTCTCAGTAAAATACTCTGTGAATTATTTCCCCCACAGAAAATTTAGTAATTTTTTCATTTGTGTTTCTATTCTTAGTGACATAATGACAGAACATTCTATTCAGGGACTTCTCTGGCAATCCAGTAGTTAAGACTTCGCCTTCCTAATACAGGGGGTGCAGGTTCCATCCTTGGTTGGGGAGCTAAAATTCCAGGTACCTCATGGCCAAAAAACCCAAACAGAAACAATATTTTATCAAAGTCAATAAAGGCTTTAAAAATGGTCAGCATCAGTGCTCAGTTCAGTGCTCTGTGAAGACCTAGAGGGGTGAGAGGGAGGCTCAACAAGGATATATGTATACATGTAGCCAATTCATTTTGTTGAACAGCAGAAACTAACACAACATTGTAAAGCAATTATACTCCAATAAAACAATAAATAAAAATGGTCCTCATCAAAAAAAATCTTAAAAAAAGAATAATCTATTTCAGTTAATGATTACCACTAATGTTTGCTCAGTGCCTCGTATTTGTCAGACAGGGTCAAGCACTTAGTGGCTCAATTGTGTCCGACATTCAGGACCCTTTGGACTGTATCCCGCTAGGCTGCTCTGTCCATGGAATTTCCCAGGCGAGAATACTGTAGTGGGTTATCATTTCCTTCTCCAGAGGATCTTTCTGGTGCAGGGATCAAACACTGTGTCTCCTGCATTGCAGACAGATTCTTTACCCACTGAGCCATTGGAATACTTTACTATTTTAAAAATCTCTCAATTAACCCCCTTAAGGTGTATGTCGGTGTTTTTTAGTACACTCACAGAGTTGTGCAATCATCATTTCTATCTAATTTTAGAACATTTTCATCACCCTAAAAAGAAACCCAGAACCTGTTAGCAGTCACATGCCTGCACTCACATCTCCAGTACCAGGCAGGTACCAATTATCTTTGTGTCTCTGAGGATTTGTTATTCCTGACGTGTCATACAAATGAAATCATACAATGTGTGGCCTTTTGTGTCTGACTTATTTCACTGTTTATCAATATAATGTTTCTTAAGTTCATCCATGTTGTAGTATTTATCACTTCTTTCTTATAGTTTAATATATTCTATTGTGTGGGATTCACCACACTCATTAATCAACTGAGTGATATTTGGTTTGGTTCCAAGTCTTGACTATTTGGGAAAGTGCTGTTCTGAAATTCATGTACATGATTTTGTGAAGATGTGTGTTATCTTTTCTCTTGGGTATATATATATCTAGGAATGAAACTGTTGAGTCATATGAAACTCTTTAACTTTTTGAAAAATGCAAATCTTCTTTCCAAAGATGCTGTACCATTTTACAATCCACCAGCAATATTTGAGAGTTCCAATTTTTCCACACCCTCTCCAGTACTTGATCTATTTGATTAGAGCCATCGAAATTTGTGTGAAGTGATATCACATTGCAATTCTGATTTGCATTACCCTATTGAAACTCCAGTACTTTGGCCACCTCATGAGAAGAGTTGACTCATTGGAAAAGACTCGATGCTGGGAGGAATTGGGGGCAGGAGGAGAAGGGGACGACAGAGGATGAGATGGCTGGATGGCATCACTGACTCGATGGACGTGAGTCTGAGTGAACTCCAGGAGATGGTGATGGACAGGGAGGCCTGGCGCGCTGCGATTCATGGGGTTGCAGAGTCAGACACAACTGAGCAACTGAACTGAACTGAATGACTAAAGATGTTAAACATCTTTTTAGGTGCTTATTGGTTACTTGCATGGGTCTTTTTTTGTTTGTTTTGAGAAATGTGTACTCAAATTCTTTCCTATATTTTTTACCTGGACAATATGTCTTTTTATTGTTGAGTTGCAAGAGTTCTTTATATATTCTGAATGCAAGTTCTTTATCAAATAAATTATTTGCAAATATTTTCTTTTATTCCTGGGTTGTCTTTTCACTGTCCTAATGCTATTATTAGCAGTACAAAGGTATTTTTTAATTTTGATAAGCTTTAATATATCTATTTTTTCTTTATTGCTTGTATATTTGCTGTCTAATAAATTATGGCCTAATACAATATCAACAATTTTTCACTCCTATATTCTCTTCTAAGAGTTTTATAGTTTTAGCTCTTACATATTAGGTCTATTTTAGGTTTAAACTGTCCAATTTAGATTACTTTTTTTGTGTATGGTGGGAGGTAGAAATCCAACTTTTTTCTTTTACGAATGGAAAACACCATTTGTCTTAGCACCACTTGTTAAGAAGTCTATTAATTCCCCATTGACTTGTCTTGTCACCCTTACTGAAAATCAGTTTGCCAAAAATGTGTTTATTTTTAGACATTTAAGTCTGTTCCATTGAGCTGCATGTCTACGCTTTCTAGTACTAAACTGTCTTGATTACCACAGCTTTTTATCTCTAGCAGTGTATACCTTTCAACTTTATGCTTTGTTTCAAGAGTGCTTTGACTACTCTGTGTCCCTTATGTTTCTATTTGAATTTTAGGATGAGCTAGTGAATTTCTGCATCAAGTCAGCCTGGATTTTGACACGAAATGCTGAATCTGTAGATCAATTTGGTGAGTATTGTCATCTTAACAATATTAAATCTTCTGATTCATGACTATTAAACGTCTTTCTATTTACTTATTTTCTTCAGTTTCATTGACAACAATTCATAGTTTCCAGTATATAAATCTTATACTTCTCTAAAGTATTTATTCCTAAATAGTTTATTATTTTTCATGCTATTGTAAATCAGACATTTACATTTCATTTTCAGATTGGTATATTGTTAGTATATTGAAATGCAATACCTTTTTGTATATTGATCTCTATCTTGCAAGCTTATTGATCTAACTTATTAACTCTGATAGGTTTTGAACTTAATAATCTCAATTGACTTGCCTTTAAATTTATTGATTCTTCTTCCAGTTCAAATCTGCTTTTAAGTCTCTCATTTGAATTTCCACTTGAGTTACTGTTCTTTTAAACCCCAAATTTCTATTTGATTTGCTGTTATTTCTTTCTATTATTAGTATTCTCTATTTTGTGAGACACTACTCTCTCCTTTTACTCTTTGGACATGATTACTTCAGTTCTTAAACACGCATAAGATATTTTATTTAAAATCTATGTCTGCTAAGCCAACTTCTGGGCTTTCTCAGGAACAGCCTCTGTTGGTTGCTTCTTTCCATGATTTGTCATTCTTTCTTGTTTTCTTGCATTTATATGTTTTCATTAAAAACTGGACATTTTAAATAATAAAATGCGGCAGCTCAGGAAACCAGATCCCCCGCCTTTCCAGGATTTATTGTTGCTGATGTAGGTTGTTGTTTTTGCTGTTTGTTTATCTAGTGAATTTCCTGAGCAAACTGTGTAAGTTTGTATTCTTTTTCACATGTGGCCACTGAAGTCTCTGCACAGTTAGTTCAGTGGTCCCAGTCAGCTAATGATTGAATATAGTTCCTTAAATACCTGGCATCAGTAAGTCTTCTGGCCTTTGTCAAGGGGCTCTGTGTGTATTTTGGGGCACACATTCAACACTCAGGAAGGCAGGTTGTAATTCTGACCTGACATTGCATTCCTGTTTGTGTGGCATCTCAAGTTAGCCAAAAGTGAGGGCTTAGGACTTTCTCAGGCATTTCTCTGGGCATTTCCATAGCCCTACATATGCAACCCACTGCGGTATTCTTGCCTGGATAGTTCCATGGACAGAGGAGCCTGGTGGGCTACAGTCCATGGAGTTGCAAAGAGTTGGACATGACTGAGAGACTCACAGACACACAGACACACAGACACACACACACACACACACACACACACACACATTCACACACACATGCACATGGTTTTTTAGATACCCAGGACAGTTAGACTTGTTTAAAGACCCCTGGGGACATCTTATTCTCCAACTTTTCCTTATAAGTTTTTTGATCAGATTCTTTTTTTCCTGTAATTATCATTAATGTCACTCTCTCAGGTAATGGCAATGTTAACAGTTGTCACTTGTTGTTTTGACAAATTCTCCCAGGAAAAAGACTGTTCACATGGAATAAGGGCAAACACTTTGAGTGGGAGTTTTCAAGAATCATCAGACAGCTCAAATAGTGACAGTTTTCTGAAGCTGATGCTTCTGAGGAGCTCCAAAGCTGCTCTGTCCCCTCCAGTCCCTACTAGGCTACTGTTTTTCATTGAAATCATGTTTATGAGACTGCTAGTTTCCAAGGCTATCCTAGAGTTGAGGAGAGGGTGATGGGAGAAGGGCAAGTTCACACATTACAAAACCTGCTGTTTTTAATCCAGATTCAGATTTTTAAAAAATCTCCATGGCTTACTGCAAATCTTTGGTTAATTTCTAGAGTTTTGAAAAATTTATTTTTGGTGATTTTAGGCAATGTTTTCCTTGCTTGTGTAATGGAATAATTCTTTGGAAGTCCTTTCTATACCATTCCCACTAATGTTCACTCTCCTATTGCCTTATAATAGAATATCCTTGATCAAAATATTGTTTAGAAAATGCCAGACCATAAAGATTTTAAATTGTTTACAAATAATAAAGTGATTTGTATAACCAATGTAATTGTATTAGTCTCCTTTTTCTGCCAAGCTGTTCTTTGATTTTTTTTTTACCTTACAGAATATAGATTATCTCTCCAGATTTCCATATGTATCTAAGTACAATAAGAAACAACAAGAACTTGCAACATTTCCTTTCTGCCAAGCACTGTCTAACACACTTTACAAATACTAGCTCATAAGCTCCTATGAAATAAATGTTATTATGACCCTTGTTGTAGACATGAAGAAAACCTCTGCACAGGAAGGTTAAATAATGCGTTCAAGGTCACACAGCTAGAAAAAGACAGAGCTGGGTCTTGAAATGAAGCAGCCTTAGCTCTTCTTAACCAGGACACTATATTGAAGACAAATTAACCAGTCTAAAGGTTGACATTTAGATTTTAAAAAACACAATGCTATTAACTTTTGTCATTTTTAGGGCTACAAAAACTTTGGCTGGACAAAAGGAAATATATACTGATTTGCTGTCCTCCACATGACAGACCTATAAAAAAGTCCACTGTGGAAAATGCAATGAAGGAGCAACATCAACTTACTGATGTTATAAAAAATGTGATTGTGTTATATGATACAATGTAAGCATATGCTATATGCATTTAAAAAAAAACAATAAGTCAAAGGTACAGATACAAACTTTAGCATTTGAATCTTGAATCTATTCCAAGTCCTTTCACTTTATAAGGATGTGCAGTGCCAGACCCATTCTGAAACTGTGTGTAAAATTCTACATGCTACAGTGCGATTAATATTTTTTAAAGAGTGATTTTATAGAAAGTTGGCACCAGAAAATAAAGTTCTGTTTCATTATTTTGACATATAAAAGTTTATTGAGGTCACAACATATTCTTTTTTAGAAAAAAAAAATCATTAGCACATGGTGAAATACACAATTTATTGGCATAGTCACAGTAGCACTTTTTCTGTGTAAATTTCTCACAGTCCATCCAAAATGTATTTGAGACAACTTCTAAATACAGCTGACTGATGAATAGATTAACATGAATAAAGTTCTTCATGCCAGTCTTTAAGTTTCTAGTTCTCAAATAACATTGCTAATCATTTAGCCACATAGGGCCTGCTTTATTTTTCAAATTCCTCTATGCATGCTTTGCAATCAACACTTCCCTTTCAAAGGCCTTGTTTTACCCTCTTTATTAAAACACCCTCTGTGTGATGGCTCCCTGAGAGTTTCCCCAGCTCCCAAGCCTTTTCTCTCTAGAAGAGGGTCTACTGTACTTTTTTCAATCAATACTAACAACATAACGGAGGTGTTGATGTTTTTCAAACACTAAAATTGAGCAAGTCTTGAAATAACTGACCTACAGTTAGTTTTGGCCAACTAAACAATTTACAGCTTACCTCTCTGGTTTGGTGTTAACTCACTGTAAACCTCAAGGATCTTTTGAGTAAAGAAGCAAACCTGGAAAAATATTTGCACTTAGAAGCTAAGTCAAAATTTGTACTCCTAAACCTGCCTCCCTTTGAGGAAACCCAGAAATTTCACTAACGTAAGCTTTATTTAAATGTGTGAATTATAGCTGAAAACAATTTTATCATCTAGCTCAAGCTCTATTGACCAATGAGGAAACTAAGGCCCAAGGAGATGATTAACTTGCCCAAGTTTACACAATTCAGTCACGCATGAAATATGGCTGCTCCAGGCTGGCTTCCTAGGACACTATTAGGGACCTTGGAGGCAATATTCCTCTGCCTTAATCACCCCAGGACCAAGTACCAGGCAGCTGGAGACCACCCCTATAGCCCAAAGCCCACTGAAATTCTTTTATTTTTTATTGGCGTACAGTTGCTTTTTTACTGGAATATAATTGTTAGTATATAAACTAACACAATGTTGTGTTAGTTTCTGCTGTACAACAAAGTGAATCGGCATATGTGTACATATGTCCCCTCCCTCTTCAAGCTCCCTCCCACCTCCTCCCTGATCCCACCCCTTAGGTCATCACAGAGCACTTAACTGAGTTCCTTGCGCTGTGCAGAGAACTTCCCACTAGCTATCTATTTTACACATCTATTTTACACAACCAGTCCTAAACAGTTCACCCTTCCCTGCTTTGGCTTTGTTGAGGAAGTCTCAATAAATGTTGCAGCCTAAGCTTTCCCCACTCCAGTACTCTTGCCTGGAAAATCCCATGGGCGGAGGAGCCTGGTGGGCTGCAGTCCATGGGGTCGCAAAGAGTCTGACACAGCTGAGCGACTTCACTTTCACTTTTCACATTCATGCATTGGAGAAGGAAATGGCAACCCACTCCAGTGTTTTTGCCTGGAGAATCCCAGGGACGGCAGAGCCTGGTGGGCTGCCATCTCTGGGGTCTCACAGAGTCGGACACGACTGAAGCGACTTAGCAGTAGCAGCAGCAAGCTTTCTCTTCAGGCCTGCTTTCTGCCTCTTGACCACACTGTGGTTTATCCACGTGGCCCTGTGTGCCTCCTGTCTTTAGGATCTGTGAATAAAACAAACCTTATTTTTTCCCAAGCCTCTCCTCTGTCTTCTCTTGTGGACAGATCTGAATGGCCATCTCAAAAAATAGTATAAAACAGTCCCTGCTTCTTAGAGATGGCAGCTACTGAAATCAGTGGCCACATGCCTTCTTTACACTATGCCTACTTTCCTAAAAGTCAAAAAGATAACAACATGTTCATGCTTTCTGGCTCGGGGACTCGACTCTCAGTGGTCATGACAGATTAGAAGTGGGATAGGAGTTTGTCTATGGGTAGAAAATGAGGTTACTGACCAGCTGGACTGATGATGCTCTCATGGGGGTCAAGGGATGCCCCTCAGCTGTAGTCAGAAGTGGGAAGTCCATGCAGGTAACGACACAGCTGTTATTCTCTGCAGCAGATGCCCTCATCCCCCTGAACTACCTCCCACACTAGGAGTTTGTCACTTGATGCCACTGGAAGGGAAGACAGCACATTGCTCTTGCCTGTGCAACAGGAAAACTGAACACCACCACCAAGGTGCAACTCTCCACCAATTTATATTTCCCCCCAGAGTTGCTGATGTGTCTCCTTCAACAAAAAATAGTATAGAGAGCCCTTAACCGGTCAGCAGTATTGTTCTGAAGCGGGTGACTATCTTTTTTCATCTCTAATGGGAGAGCTTCTTGCCTGCAACATGATGTGTATGTAGAAGAAAGAGTACAGGACTTTCTTGGTTGTCCAGTGGTTAAGAATCCATCTACCAATGCAGGAAACACAAATTTGATCCCTGGTCCAGGAAGATGCCACATGCATATGCTACAAGGTAACTAAGTCTGTGTGCCACAACTATTGAAGCCTGAGCGCTCTAGACCCCATGCTCCACAGCAAGAGAGCCACCACGATGAGAAGCCCACACACTGCAGCTAGAGAGTAGCCCCCTGCTCACCACAACTAGAGAAAGCCCAAGCTCAGCAGTGAAGACCCAATGCAGCCAAAAATAAATAAATTTTTTTAGGTAAAAGACGGGTAAAAACAAAGAAGAAGAAAGGGTACAGACCTTGCAGATAGACAGACTTGTTTACGTCCAGTTGTGTGATCTCCATCCATTCTTTAGTCTTTCTGAGCTTCAGTTCCTTTATCCGCAAGATAGAAAATAATACCCTCTTGTGAATAATTACTGTGTGGATCAAATGAAATGTTATACGGTTACATGAACTGTTATATGGAATGTTAATTATGCATGTAGTCTGGGACACAGTAGGCCATTAATCTATGAGTGTTCTGTTCCCTTTTCACTAGTCCTGTAGAGCATATAGCCTTCCTTTCCAGTCATGGGAAAGAGTCAGGAAAGTGGGGAGAGAAAGAGAACAAGAGGTTTCTCCCGAGTCAGGAAAGTGGGGAGAGAAAGAGAACAAGAGGTTTCTCCCTCTAAGGACAACTGGTTTCTATGATTCAAGTACACTGTCATTGCCTTTTGCATCAGTAGCCTGAGCGTAGACTGAAAATACTAAAACTCCTGCATCTCAGTAGGTGCCAAGAAAAAGAACTCTGGGAAATGAAAAAATGCTCTAAATTTTCATGATAGGAAACTATAGTACTATAGAAGGAATCATAATAGGTTTACCATATAAATTGCTGTTATTGTTGTTGTTGAATCACTAAGTCGTGTCTGACTCTTGCAACCCATGGGACTGTAGCCCGCCAGGTTCCTCTGTCCAAGGGGTTTCCCAGGCAAGAATACTAAAATAAGTTGCCATTTCCTTCTCCAGGGGATCTTCCTGATCCAGGAATCGAACCAGGCAGGTTCTTTACCGCTGAGGCACCAGGGAAGCCCACATAAACCTTGGGGTTATTCAAATCCTTGTTCCTTAAGTACACAAAAAATGTCTCGTTATATATCTGTGCCAAATACACATGAGATAGGTGTCTATTTACCAGCATGTGTCCAAGTTCCAGAAGAGCAAAAAGTTTTCCTCCCTAACTAAAGAATCAACTCTTTTCCTACTCCTATAAATCTTGAACTATTTTATCATAACAGTACTTACATGTTATTTAAGATTTTAATTATTTATCCTTAATTTTAATTTTAAAACACAAAAATTATAAAAAGATAATAAAAAATTACTTTATTACATAACTATTTTCAGACTCTATTCTCTATATTGTATTCTTACATAAAACTTAGATTTTACATATCCTGAAATGGCTGTTCACATACTAAATGGTCATTAACTGTTATGTTAAAAAGATAACCCCTTTCCTTTGTAAATGTGGGTTTAAATCTTAAGTGTCTTTATCTCAAGTTACTCCTTTACAGAATAAAATCTGAAATTTCATCAAGTCACCCCAGTTCAGAACTTCTTTGGTGTTATTTTTTACCATTAGTTTTTTCAGATCAAAATCTAGGTTAATTTTTTTAAATTTACTTCATTGAAGTATAGCTGATTTACAATGTTGTGTTAGTTTCTGATGTACAGCAAAGTTATACATATTTCTTTTTCATAGTCTTTTCTATTATTTATCACAGGATATTGAATACAGTTCCCTATACAGTAGAACCTTGTTTATCCATCTTATGTAGACTAGTCTTCATCTGCTAATCCCAAACTCCCAATCCTTCCCAGCCTCTCTCCCCCTTGGTAACCATAAGTCTGTTCTTTGTGTCTGAGAGTCTGTTTCTGTTTCATGGATATGTTCATTTGTGTCGTATTTCAGATTCCACATGTGAATGATATCATGTGATATTAGTTTTTGTCTGGCTTCACTTAGTATGATAATCTCTAGATCCATCAATGTTGCTGCAAATGGCATTTTTCTCATTAAACCTGCTTAGTTCATTGTCACCCACTGAGACTGGCAAGGATGGAGTTACATTCCCTCAAACACTGAGGGCAGCACCCTGACCAAGAGATCAGCAGGTCCTAGAGGGAGCCAGCAGATCACAACTCGCTGCAGTACCATAGCCGGGTGGGAGGGGGTCTGACTTATCCCCGCCTCACCCCAAAGGTGTTCAGAGTGTCCCCTGGAAATGATATCCTGCAACCTGCCATTGGCCATAGCACTCTGAGTTGGATAAAAAAAATCAGAGCCAATGACTAAATATGGCAGGACCAGACTTAAGACCAGGCAGCCATGGCCAAACAGATGCTGGGGTGGATAAACAACAGCATAGTACCTTAGAACCTCTCTCTCTCTCTGCCTTCCTCCTGTGCTAACATACTTCAGAGGTTCTGTTAGAAAAATGGATCAGACAGGGCGTTGCCCACACTCTGAATCATGAAGACATGTTATAGAAGGTTCATGAAGATCCTATGAAAGGGAACGAATTTTTCAAAGCTTTGCAAACTTTAATAGTGGAAATTTCAGTCTGCTAATTTTTTGTTATTCTTATTTGTTGTTGTTATTTTTTTCTGTGTGTATGCTCAGTCATATCCAACTCTTTGCAACCCTATAGACCTTAGCCCACTAGGCTCCTCTGTTCATGAGATTTTTCAGGCAAGAACACTGGAGTATTCCTCCTCCAGGGAATCTTCCCAAATCAGGGATTGAACCAGTGACTCCTGTGTCTCCTGCATTGCAGGTGGATTCTTTACCACGGAGCCTGAAAATATGAGGGAATCCTGAAAATGTGAGGAAATCTTGAAAGAGCAGCATCTTTGTTTTGGACAAGTGACAGGTACAGGTAGGCTGCAGTGATTGTTAGTGACTCATTTCATTTTCTATATTCCAGCTATGTGTTATCGAACCTGGGCCTCTCGCATTGCAGGCAGATTCTTAAACCTTTAGGGCTTCCCAGGTGATGAAGTAGTAAAGATTATGCCTGCTAATGCAGGAGAAATAGGAGACTCAGTTTTGATTCCTGGGTCACGAAGATACCCTGGAGAAGATATTGACTCCCTGCTCCAGTATTCTTGCCTGGAGAATCCCATGGACAGAGGAGCCTGGTAGGCTACAGTCCATTGGGTCACAAAGAATCAGACATGACTAAAATAACTTAGCACAAGCACGAGCAAGATAAGATTTCAACTTTTTCATTTAACAACTCAATGTTTACTTCTACTTATAGTTCTGAATATCCTTTTGGTTCAGTTCAGTTCAGTCGTTCAGTCGTCTCTGACTCTTTGCGACCTCATGGACTGCAGCATGCCAGGCCTCACTGTCCATCACCAACTCCCGGAGTTTACTCAAACTCATGTCCATTGAGTCAGTGATGCCATCCAACCATCTCATCCTCTATCGTCCCCTTCTCCTCCCACCTACAATCTTTCCTTCTCAGCATCCGGGTCTTTTCGAATGAGTCAGCTCTTCACATCAGGTGCCGAAAGTATTGGAGTTTCAGCTTCAGCATCAGTCCTTCCAATGAATGTTCAGGACTGACCTCTTTTAGGATGGACTAGTTGGATCTCCTTGCACTCCAAGGGACTCTCAAGAATCTTCTCCAACACCACAGTTCAAAAGCATCAATTCTTCACCGCTCAGCCTTCTTTATAGTCCAACTCTCACATCCATACATGAATACGGGAAAAATCATAGCCTTGACTAGATAGACCTTTGTTGGCAAAGTAATGTCTCTGCTTTTTAATATGCTATCTAGGTTGGTCATAACTTTCCTTCCAAAGAGGAAAGCGTCTTTTAATTTCGTGGGTGCAGTCACCATCTGCAGTGATTTGGGAGCCCCCCAAAATAAAGTTTCTCACTGTTTCCACTGTTTCCCCATCTATTTGCCATGAAGTGATGGGACCGGATGCCATGATTTTTGTTTTCCAAATGTTGAGCTTTAAGCCAACTTTTTCACTCTCCTCTTTCACTTTCATCAAGAGGTTCCTTAGTTCTTCTTTGCTTTCTGCCATAAGGGTGGTGTCATCTGCATATCTGAGGTTATTGATATTTCTCCTGGGAATCTTGATTCCAGCTTGTGCTTCATGCAGCCCAGGGTTTCTCATGATGTACTCTGCATAGAAGTTAAATAAGCAGGGTGACAATATACAGCCTTGATGTTCTCCTTTTCCTATTTGGAACCAGTCTGTTGTTCCATGTCCAGTTCTAACTATTGCTTCCTGACCTGCATACAGATTTCTCAAGAGGCAGGTCAGGTGGTCTGGTATTCCCATCTCTTCAAAATTTTCCACAGTTTATTGTGATCCACAAGGTCAAAGGCTTGGCATAGTCAATAAAGCAGAAATAGATGTTTTTCTGGAACTCTCTTGCTTTTTCAATGATACAGTGGAGGTTGGCAATTTGACCTCTGGTTCCTCTGCCTTTTCTAAAATCAGCTTGAACACCTGAAAGTTCACGTTTCACGTACTGTTGAAGCCTGGCTTGGAAACTTTTGAGCATTACTAGCATGTGAGATGAGTGCAATTGTGCAGTAGTTTGAGCATTCTTTGGCAATGCCTTTCTTTGGGATTTGAATGAAATCTGACCTTTTCCAGTCCTGTGGCCACTGCTGAGTTTTCCAAATTTGCTGGCATATTGTTTGCAACATTTTCACAGCATCATCTTTCAGGATTTGAAATAGCTCAACTGGAATTCCATCCCCTCCACTAGCTTTGTTCGTAGTGATGCTTTCTAAGGCCCACTTGACTTCACATTCCAGTCTCGTTCTAGATAAGTGATCACACCATCATGATTATCTGGGTCATGAAGATCTTTCTTGTACAGTTCTTCTGTGTATTCTTGCACCTCTTCTTAATACCTTTTGCTTCTGATAGGTCCATACCATTTCTGTCCTTTATTGAGCCCATCTTTGCATGAAATGTTCCCTTGGTATCTCTAATTTTCTTGAAGAGATCTCTAGTCTTTCCCATTCCATTGTTTTCCTCTATTTCTTTTCACTGACCACTGAGGAAGGCTTTCTTATCTTTCCTTGCTATTCTTTGGAACTCTGCCTTCAAATTCAAATTATCAATCCAATAATTAAGGAAAGTACAAACTTTTATAGTTTTCCAGATTCAAGGAAAGTACTTTGAAGCTGGGAGTAAAAGATAGTTGACCCTATTTTAGTAAATACTAAGTATATACTAAGTTGCACACCTAGTATGTACAAAGCAACATCAGAGCTTTCTGAAGGGATGGAGGTATAAAATACTTCTTTCTTCTCTTGACGGGATTATTATCTGGTGGTGAAAACAAGACAACAAGTAAGTAATGTCTATATAAAGCTGATACAGTAAGTCTCCTACAAACTAATGAGATCTGTCCCAAGAGCACATTTGTAAGACCTATTTGTTTCAAAGCCCATCAAAGTTAGCCTAGGTAGCTAAATAACAAAATCTGCTACATAATAATAGTACTGTACTATAGTAGGTTTAAGATGCTTTTCACACAAATAATACATAAAAGCAAATACAAAATATAAAACATTTTTAATCTTACAGTGCATTAAGTACAGTAGTACAATACAACAGCTGGCACTTCTTAGCTATACCAACTACATCACCAGTGCTTTTCTGCTTCCTTTGGACATCCTGGACTTGAAGACTGTACTACTGTTCTCTATACAGTATTGTACAGTAAAGTACACAATATCACAACCACTTATAGAGTGTTTTTTTTTAAATTTACTTATAGAGGATGCACACATGTGACAGTGTACACCAGACACATGAACTGACACATGATTAGACATGCAAAAACACGTTTGAATCTTGGAAAGTTCTCAACTTGCAGGTTCTTATGAAGGGACTTACTGTAACGGCAAAAACCACAAGAGAGAGACTTTGTTACCAAGTGCAATACATGAACCGTGAACTTCCAATTGTTCAAGCTGGTTTTAGAAAAGGTAGAGGAAACAGAGATCAAATTGCCAACATCCGCTGGATTGTGGAAAAAGCGAGAGAGTTCCAGAAAAACATTTATTTCTGCTTTATTGACTGTGCCAAAGCCTTTGACTGTGTGGATCACAATAAACTGTGGAAAATTCTGAAAGAGATGGGAATACCAGACCACCTGACCTGCCTCTTGAAAAACCTACATGCAGGTCAGGAAGCATCAGTTAGAACTGGACATGGAACAACAGACTGGTTCCAAATAGGAAAAGGAGAACGTCAAGGCTGTATATTGTCACCCTGCTTATTTAACTTTTATGCAGAGTACATCATGAGAAATGCTGAGCTGGAAGAAGCACAAGCTGGAATCAAGATTCCCAGGAGAAATATCCATAACCTCAGATATGCAGATGACACCACCCTTATGGCAGAAAGTGAGGAGAAACTAAAAAGTCTCTTGATGAAAGTGAAAGAGGAGAGTGAAAAAGTTGGCTTAAAGCTCAACATTCTGAAAACTAAGATCATGACATCTGGTCCCATCACTTTATGGGAAATACATGGGGAAACAGTGGAAACAGTGAGAAACTTTATTTTGGGGGGCTCCAAAATCACTGCAGATGGTGATTGCAGCCATGAAATTTAAAGATGCTTACTCCTTGGAAGGAAAGTTATGACCAACCTAGAGAGCATATTCAAAAGCAGAGACATTACTTTGCCAACAAAGGTCCATCTAGTCAAGGCTATGATTTTTCCAGTAGTCATGTATGGATGTGAGAGTTGGACTGTGAAGAAAGCTGAGCGCCAAAGAATTGATGCTTTTGAATGAGCGACTGAACTGAACTGAACTGATACCAACTGCTACTGGATTCAAAGAGACCATAGAAGCTAAAATGTTCTTCTCTGCTAAGTGCTCTGACTCCACTCTCTCCAATCTCCTCTAGTTTCCTGTGATGCTTGAAAATACTGTGAATTAATGGGGATGTCAGGGCATTGCTTGTGTGCATGCTCAGTCACTCGGTTGTGTCCAACTCTTTGCTACCCCATGAATTGCAGCACACCAGGCCTCCCTGTCCATCACCAACTCCCGGAGTTCACTCAAATTCATGTCCATTGAGTCGGTGATACCATCCAGCCATCTCATCCTCTATCGTCCCCTTCTCCTCCTGCCCCCAACCCCTCCCAGCATCAGGGTCTTTTCCAATGAGTCAACTCTTCACATGAGGTGGCCAAAGTATTGGAGTTTCAGCTTCAGCATCAGTCCTTCCAATGAATGTTCAGGACTGATCTCCTTTAGGATGGACTAGTTGGATCTCGTTACAGTCCAGGGGACTCTCAAGAGTCTTCTCCAACACCACAGTTCAAAAGTGAGTGCATTATTCTACCCTAAATCATTTCCCTAACTCCCAAGTTCTTGAAGATCCCCTGTGACAATAAACAATTGGGTTGTACCTGTTTCCTGATTAAGGAGTATTTCAGATGGGAAAGGATAGTGGTTCAGGTTAAGTTGGTAGCAATGGAAAAAGAGAAATGGATGTAAAATTCACTTTGAAGACAGGATAGACAAGACCTGTCATGGAAGAGGAAGCTCATGATCATGAATATCCATGTTTCTTCTTTGCAGGGGCACATGTCTAAATTACATTTTCCAGGCTTATTTGAAATTAGGTGGGGACATGTGACTGAGTTCTTGCCAGAAAAATACATGTTGCTATGCACAACATTTCCAGATATAAAAATCTGCCACAGGTAATCTTCAATTTTTTTTTTTTTTACCACTTCCATGGTTACCTTGGAGAGTAAATGCTGAACATGGCAGGTCTACAGCATTAAGGTAGCCTTGGACTCTGAGCCATTATTCTGGGAGCCATTCAATTCACAGTAGACAGCTACATAAGCAGTTAATTTCTATTGTGTTACGCTGCAGAGATTTGCATGGGGGTGAGAGTGAAGTGTAGACTTAGGAGATTGATTAGACATAGAGAGTAATAGGAGAGGGAGATGTTGAAAACAATGGATTTCCAGCATGAGGAATTGTGCAAGTCAAGAAGTATATAATGATATGTGGCAGTCTGGAGAGGAAGGAAGATCACATGTTTTGTTTTCTATTTAATCTGAGATGTCTATGGTAAACCAGGTTTTCCCTGATGGCTCAGATGGTTAAGAGTCTGCCTACAAAGTGGGAGACCCAGGTTTGATCCCTAGGTCGAGAAGATCCCCTGGAAAAGGAAATAGCAACCCACTTCAGTATTCTTGCCTGGAAAATCCCATGGATGGAGGAGCCTCGTAGGCTAGAGTCCAGAGGGTCACAAAGAGTTGGACATGACTTAGCAACTTCACTTTCATTTCATGAAATCCAAAATAACAGGTATCAAGACAGCAGATGGAAATAAGAAACTTGGAAGAGAAAATCAACTTGCTTTTTTAAATTTGAGAGTTACCACCATATGAACAGGGTCACCCACCCCTTTGTGTGACCTCAGGGGTCAATGTGCCTGGTGCTTTCTGGAGTTCTGTATACACAGCCCACATGAATTTAGGTGGTTGGTATACATAATCAGGATAGAGGATGAAGTCTTCTATAAAGAGAGAATCAGTTCAGTTCAGTTCAGTTGCTCAGTAGTGTCCGACTCTTTGTGAGCCCATGAATTGCAGCATGCCAGGCCTCCCTGTCCATCACCAACTGCCGGAGTTCACTAAGACTCGAGTCCATCGAGTCAGTGATGCCATCCAGCCATCTCATCCTCTGTCGTCCCCTTCTCCTCCTGTCCCCAATCCCTCCCAGCATCAAAGTTTTTTCCAATGAGCCAACTCTTCGCATGAGGTGGCAAAAGTACTGGAGTTTCAGCTTTAGCATCAGTCCTTCCAAAGAAATCCCAGGGTTGATCTCCTTCAGAATGGACTGGTGCGATCTCCTTGCAGTCCAAGGGACTCTCAAGAATCTTCTCAAACACCACAGTTCAAAAACATCAGTTCTTCACTGCTCAGCCTTCTTCACAGTCCAACTCTCACTCCATACATGACTACTGGAAAAAACATAGCCTTGACTAGATGGACCTTAATCAGCAAAGTAATGTCTCTGCTTTTGAATATACTATCTAGGTTGGTCATAACCTTTCTTCCAAGGAGTAAGCGACTTTTAATTTCATGGCTGCAGTCACCATCTGCAGTGATTTTAGAGCCCAAAATAATAAAGTCTGACACTGTTTCCACTGTTTCCCCATCTATTTCCCATGAAGTGATGGCACCAGATGCCATGATCTTTGTTTTCTGAATGTTGAGCTTTAAGCCAACTTTTTCACTCTCCTCTTTCACTTTCATCAAGAGGCTCTTTACTTCTTCTTCACTTTCTGCCATAAGGGTGGTGTCATCTGCATATCTGAGGTTACTGATATTTCTCCTGGCAATCGTGATTCCAGCTTGTGTTTCTTCCAGCCCAGCGTTTCTCATGATGTACTCTGCATAGAAGTTAAATAAGCAGGGTGACAATATACAGCCTTGGCATACTCCTTTTCCTACTTGGAAACAGTCTGTTGTTCCATGTCCAGTTCTAACTGTTGCTTCCTGACCTGCATACAGATTTCTTAAGAGGCAGGTCAGGTGGTCTGATATTCCCATCTCTTTCAGAATTTTCCACAGTTTATTGTGATCCACACAGTCAAAGGCTTTGGTATAGTCCATAAAGCAGAAATAGATGTTTCTCTGGAACTCTCTCGCTTTTTCCATGATCCAGCAGATGTTGGCAATTTGATCTCTGGTTCCTCTGCCTTTTCTAAAACCTACTTGAACATAAGGAAGTTCACGGTTCACGTATTGCTGAAGCCTGGTTTAGAGAATTTTGAGCATTACTTTACTAGCATGTGAGATGAGTGCAATTGTGTGGTAGTTTGAGCATTCTTTGACATTGCTTTTCTTTGGGATTGGAATGAAAATTGACCTTTTCCAGTCCTGTGGCCACTGCTGAGTTTTCCAAATCTGCTGGCATATTTTTTGCAACATTTTCACAGCATCATCTTTCAGGATTTGAAATAGCTCTACTGGAATTCCATCACCTCCACTAGCTTTGTTCGTAGTGATGCTTTCTAAGGCCCACTTGACTTCACATTCCAGGGGTTCTCGCTCTAGATGAGTGATCACACCATCATGATTATCTGGGTCATGAAGATCTTTTTTGTACAGTTCTTCTGTGTATTCTTGCCATCTCTTCTTAATATCTTTTGCTTCTGTTAGGTCCATACCATTTCTGTCCTTTATTGAGCCCATCTTTGCATGAAATGTTCCCTTGGTATCTCTAATTTTCTTGAAGAGATCTCTAGTCTTTCCCATTCTGTTCTTTTCCTCTGTTTCTTTAAATTGATCACTGAAGAAGGCTTTCTTATCTCTTCTTGCTATTCTTTGGAACTCTGCATTCAGATGCTTATATCTTTCCTTTTCTCCTTTGCTTTTCACTTCTCTTCTTTTCACAGCTATTTGTAAGGCCTCCCCAGACAGCCATTTTGCTTTTTTGCATTTCTTTTCCATGGGGATGGTCTTGATCCCTGTCTCCTGTCAATGTCATGAACCTCATTCCATAGTTCATCAGGCACTCTATCTATCAGATCTAGGCCCTTAAATCTATTTCTCACTTCCACTGTATAATCATAAGGGATTTGATTTAAGTCATACTTGAATGGCCTAGCAGTTTTCCCTGCTTTCTTCAATTTGAGTGTGAATTTGGTAATAAGGAGTTCATGAGCCACAGTCAGCTCCTGGTCTTATTTTTGTTGACTGTATAGAGCTTCTCCATCTTTTGCTGCAGAGAATATAATCAATTTGATTTTGGTGTTTACCATCTGGTGATGTCCATGTGTAGAGACTTCTCTTGTGTTGTCGGAAGAGGGTGTTTGCTATGACCAGTGCGTTCTGTTGGCAAAACCCTATTAGTCTTTGCCCTGCTTCATTCCATATTCCAAGGCCAAATTTGCCTGTTACTCCAGATGTTTCTTGACTTCCTACTTTGGAATTACAGTCCCCTATAATGAAAAGGACATCTTTTGGGGGTGTTAGTTCTAAAAGGTCTTGAAGGTCTTCATAGAACTGTTCAAATTCAGCTTCTTCAGCATTATTCGTTTGGGCATAGACTTGGATTACTGTGATATTGAATGGTTTGCCTTGGAGACTAAGAGAGATCATTCTGTCATTTTTGAGATTGCATCCAAGTTACTGCATTTCAGACTCTTTTGTTGACCATGATGGCTACTCCATTTCTTCTGAGGGATTCCTGCCCACAGTTGTAGATATAATGGTCATCTGAGTTAAATTCACCCATTCCAGTCCATTTTAGTTCACTGATTCCTAGAATGTGGAGGTTCACTCTGTCATCTGTTGTTTGACCTCTTCCAATTTGCCTTGATTCATGGACCTGACATTCCAGGTTCCTATGCAATATTGCTCTTTACAGCATTGGACCTTGCTTCTATTACCAGTCACATCCACAGCTGGGTATTGTTTTCGCTTTGGCTCCATCCCTTTTTTCTTTCTGGAGTTATTTCTCCACTGATCTCCAGTAGCATATTGGGAACCTACTGACCTGGGTAGTTCCTTTTTCAGTATCCTACCATTTTGCCTTTTCATACTGTTCATGGGGTTCTCAAGGCAAGAATACTGAAGTGGTTTGCCATTCCCTTCTCCAGTGGACCACATTCTGTCAGACCTCTCCACCATGACCTGCCCGTCTTGGGTTGCCCTGTGAGCATGGCTGTTTCATTGAGTTAGACAAGGCTGTGGTCCTAGTGTGATTAGAATGACTAGTTTTCTGTGACTACGGTTTCAGTGTGTCTGCCCTCTGATGCCCTCTTGCAACACCTACTATCTTACTTCGGTTCCTCTTACCTTGGGCATGGGGTGTCTCTTCACCGCTGCTCCAGCAAAGCACAGCTGCTGCTCCTTACCTTGGATGAAGCATATCTCCTCCCACCGCCCTTTCTGACCTTCAACGTGGGATGGCTCCTCTAGGCCCTACTGTGCCCACACAGCCACTACTCCTTGGTTGTGGGTTTGCTCCTCCCGGCCGCCGCCCCTGGCCTCGGATGCGGGGTGGCTCCTCTCAGCTGCTGCCCCTGACCTTGGATGCGGGGTAGCTCTCGGCCTGAAAAAAAAAAAAAGAAATTTAAGCATAAAACCCTAAAGCTAATAATTGAAATGAGTATAGGGGACTTTCCTTGTGGTCAAGTGGCTAACACTCTGTACTCCCAATGCAGGGGGCTTGCGTTCCATCCCTGGTCAGGGAACTGGATCCTACATGCTGCAATTAAAGATCCTGCATGCCACAATTAAGGTCTGACATAGTCAAATAAATAAATAAATAAATAAAAGTAAATATTTTTTAAAAATCTTTAAAAATTAAAATGAGGGTATAATCTGGATATCCCAAAATAGCCAAACAAACACAGTCGAAAGGGAAGGAGAATCTGTTCTCAGGACAGTCACATTAGTCAACTAGGACTACCATAGCAAAACACTACCTACTGGGTGACCTAAACAACAGGCACTAATTTGTTCTCAGTTCTGGAGACTGAGAAGTCTGAGATCAGGGAGTGGTTTCTTTCAAAGACCTTGTTTCTTGGCTTGTTCAGTTCAGTTCAGTTCAGTCGCTCAGTCGTGTCCAGCTCTTTGTGACCCCATTAATCACAGCATGCCAGGCCTCCCTGTCCATCACCAACTCCCGGAGTTCACTCAAACTCTTGGTTTGTAGGTGGCCACTATCTCACTGTATAATCTCATGACCTCTTCTTTATACATGCTCAAGGAGAGAAGGAAAGCTCTTCAGTGTCACTTCTTATAAGGGCATTAATCTCAGCATAAGGGCCCACCCTCATGATCTCTTCTTACCCTAATTAACTCCCAAAGGTGTCCAAACACACCACATTGGGAGTTAGAGCTTCAACATATGAATTTGGTAGGAAACACATTTAGACCAAATCAGCCAAGGTAAAAAGTTCTCCAAGAGAAAGATCCACCGTACCTAAAACTGAGTAATAGTCAAGAAAGCTGAGTTTTGAAATTGTCCATTGGCTTTAACAACACAGCAGTAACTAGAAACCTTAGCAAAAGCAACTTTAGTGAAGTGTGCAAGTGTGCTAAATCACTTCGGTCTTGTCTGACTCTTGGCAACCCCATGGACTGGATGCCGCCAGGCTTCTCTGTCCATGGGATTCTCCAGGCAAGAATACTGGAGTCAGTTACCATTTCCTCCTCCAGGGACTCTTCCTGATCCAGGGATTGAAACCATGTCTCTTGCATGTACTGCTTTGGCAGGTGGGTTCTTTACCACTAATGCCACCTGGGAAGCCTGTTAGTGAAGTGAGGGGAGTAGAAATCAACTTGGAGTTGACGGGGAAATAAATGTAGTATAGGCCTACCTTGGAGATTTTGGGAATTCAGTTCCAGACCAGCACAATAAAGGAAATATTAGAATAAGGTGAGTCACACAAAGTTTTTGGTTTGTCAGGGCATATAAAAGTTATATTTATACTATACTTAGCCTATTGTGTACAGTACTATTATGTTAAATATATTTATATACATACCTCAATTAAAATATGTTATTGCTTAAAAAAATGTTAACCATCATCTAAAATATCAGCAAGTATCAGTCTTTAATGTTGGAGAGTCTTGCTTCTATTTTGAAGGCTGCTAGCTGACTAGGGTGGTAGCTGCTGAAGGCTGAGATAGCTTATTGTTATTTCTCAAAATAAGACAACAATGATATTTGCCACATCAAATATGACATCAAATAAATGATATTTACCCTCCAATGAGCTTATTTCAAAACTAGAGTCAGTCCTCTCAAAGTGCTACTACTTTATCAACTAATGTTAGTCGCTCTGATGCTGCTGCCGCTGCTAAGTTGCTTCAGTTGTGTCCAACTCTGTGCGACCCCATAGACAGCAGCCCACCAGGCCCCCCTGTCCCTGGGATTCTATAGGCAAGAACACTGGAGTGGGTTGCCATTTCCTTCTCCAATTCATGAAAGTGAAAAGTGAAAGTGAAGTCGCTCAGTCGTGTCCGACTCTCAGCGACCCCATGGACTGCAGCCTACCAGGTTCCTCCGCCCATGGGATTTTCCAGGCAAGAGTACTGGAGTGGGTTGCCATTGCCTTCTCCGAATGTTAGTCACTCAGTCATGTCCAACTCTTTGAGACCCTATGGACTGTAGTCTGCCAGGCTCCTCTGTCCTTGGGATTCTCCAGGCAAGAATACTGGAGTGGGTTGCCTTGCCCTTCTCCAGGGGATCTTCCTGACCCACGGATTAAACCTAGGTCTCCTGCATTGCAGGTGGACTCTTTGCATCTGAGCCACCACAGAAACCCAAGCTTAAGTTATAGTCTAAAATTCTTTCTTGTCATTTCAACAATTTTCACAGCATCTTCACCAGGAATTTTAGTTCCATTAAAAAAAAAAAAAAACCATACACCTATTTGGTTATTTCTAAAACTCCTCATCTATTTAAGTTTGATCATAAGGTTGCAGCAATTGTCACATCTTCAATCTGCACTTCTAATTCTAGTTCTCTTGCTATTTTCACCATATCTGCAATTACTTCTTTCTCTGAAATCCATGAGAACTGGAATCAAGTTTTTGCAAATTTTTGTAAATCTTGCTATTTTGACTTCTTCCAGGACATGGAAACAACCCATGAATCATAAATGTTCCTAATGACATCTATAATGGTGAATCCTTTCCAGAATGTTTTTATTTTACTTTTCCCAGTTCATACGAGAAATCACTATCTATTGGCAACTATTGTCTCACAAAGGTACTTCTTAAATAATGAGACTTGAAAGTTGAAATTACTTCTTCATGCTGTGTTCAGTTCAATTCAGTTCAGTCACTCAGTCATGTCTGACTCTTTGCGACCCCATGAACTGCAGCATGCCAGGCCTCTCTGTCCATCACCAACTCCCACAGTTCACTTAAACTCATGTCCATCGAGTCAGTGATGCCATCCAGCCATCTCATCCTCTGTCGTTCCCTTCTCCTCCTGCCCTCAATCCCTCCCAGCATCAGAGTCTTTTCCAATGAGTCAACTCTTCACATGAGGTAGCCAAAGTATTGGAGTTTCAGCTTTAGCATCAGTCCTTGCAAAGAAAACCCAGGACTGATATCCTTTAGAATGGACTGATTGGATCTCCTTGCAGTCCAAGGGACTCTCAAGAGTCTTCTCCAACACCACAGTTCAAAAGCATCAATTCTTCAGCACTCAGCTGTTTTCACAGTCCAACTTTCACATCCATACATGGCCACTGGAAACTAGATGGACCTTTGTTGGCAAAGTAATGTCTCTGCTTTTCAATATGCTGTCTAGGTTGGTCATAACTTTCCTTCCAAGGAGCAAGCATCTTTTAATTTCATGGCTGCAGTCACCATCTGCAGTGATTTAGCAGCCCCCCAAAATAAAGTCTGACACTATTTCCACTGTTTGCCCATCTATTTCCCATGAAGTGATGGAACCAGATGCCATGATCTTTGTTTTCAGAATGTTGAGCTTTAAGCCAACTTTCTCACTCTCCTCTTTCACTTTCATCAAGAGGCTTTTAGTTCCTCTTCACTTTCTGCTATAAGGGTGGTGTCATCTGCATATCGGTGGTTATTGATATTTCTCCCAGCAATCTTGATTCCAGGTTGTGCTTCTTCCAGCACAGCGTTTCTCATGATGTACTCTGCATATAAGATAAATAAGCAGGGTGACAATATACAGCCTTGATGTACTCCTTTTCCTATTTGAAAGCAGTGTGTTGCTAAATGTCCAGTTCTAACTGTTGCTTCCTGGCCTGCATATAGGTTTCTCAAGAGGCAGGTCAGGTGGTCTTGTATTCCCATCTCTTTCAGAATTTTCCACAGTTTATTGTGAT
Organism: Ovis aries; assembly: GCF_016772045.2. Taxonomy (NCBI): domain Eukaryota; kingdom Metazoa; phylum Chordata; class Mammalia; order Artiodactyla; family Bovidae; genus Ovis; species Ovis aries. Next base: position 52,335,743 of record NC_056061.1, read on the forward strand.
CCACAAGGTCAAAGGCTTTGGCATAGTCAATAAAGCAGAAATAGATGTTTTTCTGAAACTCTCTTGCTTTTTCAATGATAAGAGTGGAGGTTGGCAATTTGATCTCTGGTTCCCCTGCCTCTTGTAAAACTAGCTTGAACATCTGGAAGTTCACAATTCATGTATTGCTGAAGCCTGGCTTGGAGAATTTTGAGCATTACTTAACTAGCATGTGAGATGAGTGCAATTGTGCGGTAGTTTGAGCATTCTTTGGCATTGCCTTTCTTTGGGATTGAAATGAAAACTGACCTTTTCCAGTCCTGTGGTCACTGCTGAGTTTTCCAGATTTGCTGGCATATTGAGTGCAACACTTTCACAGCATCATCTTTCAGGATTTGAAATAGCTCAACTGGGATTCCGTCACCTCCACTAGCTTTCTTCATAGTGACACTTTCCAAGACCCACTTGACTTTACATTCCAGGATGTCTGGCTCTAGATGAGTGATCACACCATCATGACTATCTTGGTCATGAAGCTGTTGTGTGTACAGTTCTTCTGTGTATTCTTGCCACCTCTTCTTAATATCTTCTGCTTCTGTTAGGTCCATACCATTTCTGTCCTTTATTGAGCCCATCTTTGCATGAAATGTTCCCTTGGTGTCTCTAATTTTCTTGAAGAGATCTCTAGTCTTTCCCATTCTGTTCTTTTGCTCTATTTCTTTGCATTGATCGCTGAAGAAGGCTTTCGTATCTCTCTTTGCTATTCTTTGGAACTCTGCATTCAGATGCTTATATATTTCCTTTTCTCCTTTGCTTTTCACTTCTCTTCTTTTCACAGCTATTTGTAAGGCCTTCCCAGACAGCCATTTTACTTTTTTACATTTCTTTTCCAGGGGGATGGTCTGATCCCTATCTCCTGTAAATGTCATGAACCTCCATCCATAGTTCATCAGGCAATTTATCTATCAGATATAGTCCCTTAAATCTATTTCTCACTTCCACTGTATAATCATAAGGGATTTGATTTAGGTCATACCTGAATGGTCTAGTGGTTTTCCCTACTTTCTTCAATTTAAGTCTGAATTTGGCAATAAGGATTTCATGATCTGAGCCACAGTCAGCTCCTGGTCTTGTTTTTGTTGACTGTATAGAGCTTCTCCATCTTCTTCTGCAAAAAAATATAATCAAACTGATTTTGGTGTTGACCATCTGGTGATGTCCATGTATAGAGCCTTCTCTTGTGTTGTTGGAAGAGAGTGTTTGTTATGACCAGTGAGTTCTCTTGGCAAAACTATATTAGCCTTTTCCCTGCTTCATTCTGTACTCCAAGGCCAAATTTGCCTGTTACTCCAGGTGTTTCTTGACTTCCTACTTTGGCATTCCAGTCCCCTATAATGAAAAGGACATCTTTTGGGGGTGTTAGTTCTACAAGGTCTTGTAGGTGTTCATAGAACCATTCAACTTCAGCTTCTTCAGTGTTACTGGTTGGGGCATAGACTTGGATTACTGTGATATTGAATGGTTTGCCTTGGAAACAAACAGTGATCATTCTGTCATTTTTGAGACTGCATCCAAGTATTGCATTTTGGACTCTCTTGTTGACAGTGATGGCTACTCCATTTCTTCTAAGGGATTGCTGCCCACAATAGTAGATATAATGGTCATCTGAGTTAAATTCACCCATTCCAGTCCATTTTAGTTCACTGATTCCTAGAATGTTGACGTTCACTCTTGCCATCTCCTGTTTGACCACTTCCAATTTGCCTTGATTCATGAACCTGACATTCCAGGTTCCTATGCAATATTGCTCTTTAGAGGATTGGACCTTGCTTCTATCACCAGTCACATCCATAACTGGGTATTATTTTTGCTTTGGCTCCATCCCTTCATCCTTTCTGGAGTTATTTCTCCACTGATCTCCAGTAGCATATTGGGCACTTAATGACCTGGGGAGTTCCTCTTTCAGTATCCTATCATTTTGCCTTTTCATACTGTTCATGGAGTTCTCAAGGCAAGAATACTGAAGTGGTGTGCCATTCCCTTCTCCAGTGGACCACATTCTGTCAGACCTCTCCACCATGACCCGCCCATCTTGGGTTGCCCCGCAGGCATGGCTTGGTTTCATTGAGTTAGACAAGGCTGTGGTCCTAGTGTGATTAGATTGACTAGTTTTCTTTGATTATGGTTTCAGTGTGTCTGCCCTCTGATGCCCTGTTGCAACACCTACCATCTTACTTGGGTTTTCTCTTACCTTGGGCATGGGGTGTCTCTTCACGGCTGCTCCAGGAAAGCGCAGCCGCTGCTCCTTACCTTGGACGAGGGCTATCTCCTCACAGCTGCCCCTCCTGACCTTGAACATGGAGTAGCTCCTCTCGGCCCTCTGCACCCGTGCAGCCACCACTCCTTGGATGTGGGTTTGCTCCTCTCGGCTGCTGCCCCTGACCTCGGGGGCGTGGGGTAGCTCCTTCTGGCTGCCTCCCCGACCTCGGTGGTGGGGTAGCTCCTCTCGGCCATGCTACATCATAGCCAGTATACTATTTATGCATTAGTATACTGTATTGGTGTTTTCTTTCTGGCTTACTTCACTCTGTACAATAGGCTCCAGTTTCATCCACCTCACTAGAACCAACTCAAATGTCTTCTTTTTAATGGCTGAGTAATACTCCATTATGTATATGTACTACAGCTTTCTTATGCATTCGTCTGCTGATGGACATCCAGGCTGCTTCCATGTCCTGAATATTATAAACAGTGCTGCGATGAACATTGGGTTACACGTGTCTCTTTCAACTCTGGTTTCCTCAGTGTGTATTCTCAGCAGTGGGATTGCTGGGTCATATGGCAGCTCTATTTCCAGTTTTTTAAGGAATCTGCACACTGTTCTCCATAATGGCTGTACTAGCTTGCATTCCCACCAGCAGTGTAAGAGGGTTCCCTTTTCTCCACCCTCTCCAGCATTTATTGCTTGTAGACTTTTGGATAGCAGCCATTCTGACTGGCGTGAAATGGTACCTCATTGTGGTCTTGATTTGCATTTCTTTGATAATGAGTGATGTTGAGCATCTTTTCATGTGTTTGTTAGCCATCTGTATGTCTTCTTTGGAGAAATGTCTATTTAGTTCTTTGGCCCATTTTTTGATTGGGTCATTTATTTTTCTGAAATTGAGCTGGAAGAGTTGCTTGTATATTTTTGAGATTAGTTGTTTGTCAGTTGCTTCATTTGCTATTATTTTCTCCCATTCTGAAGGCTGTCTTTTCACTTGCTTAGAGTTTCCTTTGTTGTGCAGAAGCTTTTAAGTTTAATTAGGTCCCATTTGTTTATTTTTGCTTTTCTTTCCAGTATTCTGGGAGGTGGGTCATAGAGGATCCTGCTGTGATTTATGTTGGAGAGTGTTTTGCCTATGTTCTCCTCTAGGAGTTTTATAGTTTCTGGTCTTACATCTAGATTTTTAATCCATTTTGAGTTTATTTTTGTGTATGGTGTTAGAAAGTGTTCTAGTTTCATTCTTTTATAAGTAGTTAACCAGTTTTCCCAGCACCATTTGTTAAAGAGATTGTCTTTTCTCCATTGTATATTCTTGCCTCCTTTGTCAAAGATAAGGTGTCCAAGTTGTGTGGATTTATCTCTGGGATTTCTATATTTTTCCATTCATTTTTCCATTTCTGTCTTTGTGCTGGTACCATACTGTCTTGAAACAGACTATGGCTTTGTAGTAGAGCCTGAAGTCAGGCAGGTTGATTCTTCCAGTTCCATTCTTCTTTCTCAAGATTGCTTTGGCTTTTCAAGGTTTTTTGTATTTCCATACAAATTGTGAAATTATTTGTTCTAGTTCTGTGAAAAATACCGCTGTAGCTTGATAGGGATTGCTTTGAATCTATAGATTGCTTTGGGTAGTATACTAATTTTCACTACATTGAATCTTCCTAACCATGGACATGGTATATTTCTCCATCTATTAGTGTCCTCTTTGATTTCTTTCACCAGTGTTTTATGGTTTTCTAAATATAGGTCTTTTGTTTCTTTATGCAGATATATTCCTAAGTATTTTATTCTTTTCATTGCAATGGTGAATGGAATTGTTTCCTTAATTTCTCTTTCTATTTTCTCATTATTAGTGTATAGGAATGCAAGGGATTTCTGTGTGTTGATTTTATATCCTGCAAGTTTACTATATTCATTGATTAGCTCTAGTAATTTTCTGGTGGAGTCTTTAGGGTTTTCTATGTAGAGGATCATGTCATCTGTAAACAATGAGAGTTTTACTTCTTTTTTTCCAATTTGGATTCCTTTTATTTTTCTGCTCTGATTGCTGTGGCCAAAACTTCCAAAACTATGTTGAATAGTAGTGGTGAAATGGGCACCTTTGTCTTGGTCCTGGCTTTAGGGGAAATGCTTTCAATTTTTCACCATTGAGGATAATGTTTGCTGTGGGTTTGTCATATATAGCTTTTATTATGTTGAGGTATGTTCCTTCTATTCCTGCTTTCTAGAGAGTTTTTATCATAAATGGATGTTGAATTTTGTCAAAAGCTTTCTATGCATCTATTGAGATAATCATATGGCTTTTATTTTTCAATTTGTTAATGTTGTGTATTACATTGATTGATTTGTGGATATTGAAAAATCCCTGCATCCCTGGGATAAAGCCCACTTGGTCATGGTATATGATCTTTTTAATGTGTTGTTGGATTCTTATTGCTAGAATTTTGTTGAGGATTTTTGCATCTATGTTCATTAGTGATATTGGCCTGTAGTTTTCTTTTTTTGTGGCATCTTTGTCAGGTTTTGGTATTAGGGTGATGGTGGCCTCATAGAATGAGTTTGGAAGTTTACCTTCCTCTGCAATTTTCTGGAAGAGTTTGAGTAGGATAGGTGTTAGCTCTTCTCGAAATTTTTGGCAGAATTCAGCTGTGAAGCCATCTGGACCTGGGCTTTTGTTTACTGGAAGATTTCTGATTACAGTTTCAATTTCCATGCTTGTGATGGATCTATTAAGATTTTCTATTTCTTCCTGGTTCAGTTTTGGAAAGTTGTACTTTTCTAAGAATTTGTCCATTTCTTCCACGTTGTCCATTTTATTGGCATATAATTGCTGATAGTAGTCTCTTATGATCTTTTGTATTTCTGTGTTGTCTGTTGTGATTTCTCCAATTTCATTTCTAATTTTATTGATTTGATTTTTCTCCCTTTGTTTCTTGATGAATCTGGCTAAGGGTTTGTCAGTTTTACTTATCCTCTCAAAGAACCAGCTTTTGGCTTTGTTGATTTTTGCTATGGTCTCTTTTGTTTATTTTGCATTTATTTCTGCCCTAATTTTTAAGATTTCTTTCCTTCTACTAACCCTGGGGCTCTTCATTTCTTCCTTTTCTAGTTGCTTTAGCTGTAGAGTTAGGTTATTTATTTAACTTTTTTCTTGTTTCTTGAGGTATGCCTGTGTTGCTATGAAACTCCCCTTAGCACTGCTTTTACAGTGTCCCACAGGCTTGGGGTTGTTGTGTTTTCATTTTCATTCATTTCTATGCATGTTTTGATTTGTTTTTTGATTTCTTCTGTGATTTGTTGGTTATTCAGCAGTGTGTTGTTCAGCTTCCATATGTTGAAATTTTAAATAGTTTTTCTCCTGTAATTGAGGTCTAATCTTACTGCATTGTGGTCAGAGAAGATGCTTGGAATGATTTCAATTTTTTTGAATTTACCAAGGCTAGATTTATGGCCCAGGATGTGATCAATCCTGGAGAAGGTTCCATGTGCACTTGAGAAAAAGGTGAAATTCATTGTTTTGGGGTGAAATGTCCTATAAACATCAGTTAGGTCTAACTGGTCTATTGTATCATTTAAAGTTTGTGTTTTCTTGTTAATTTTCTGTTTAGTTGATCTATCCATAGGTGTGAGTGGGGTATTAAAGTCTCCCACTATTATTGTGTTATTGTTAATTTCCCCTTTCATACTTGTTAGCATTTGTCTCACATATTGTGGTGCTCCTATGTTGGGTGCATATATATTTATAATTGTTATATCTTCTTCTTAGATTGATCCTTTGATCATTATGTAGTGTCCTTTGTCTCTCTTCACAGCCTTTGTTTTAAAGTCTATTTTATCTGATATGAATATTGCTACTCCTGCTTTCTTTTGGTCTCTATTTGCGTGGAATATCTTTTTCCAGCCCTTCAGTTTCAGTCTGTACGTGTCCCCTGTTTTGAGGTGGGTCTCTTGTAGACAACATATATAGGGGTCTTGTTTTTGTATCCATTCAGCCAGTCTTTGTCTTTTGGTTGGAGCATTCAACCCATTTATGTTTAAGGTAATTATTGATAAGCATGATCCCGTTGCCATTTACTTTATTGTTTTGGGTTCAAGTTTATACACCCTTGTTGTATTTCCTATCTAGAGAAGATCCTTTAGCATTCGTTGGAGAGCTGGTTTGGTGGTGCTGAATTCTCTCAGCCTTTGCTTGTCTGTAAAGCTTTTGATTTCTCCTTGATATTTGAATGAGATCCTTGCTGGGTACAGTAATCTGGGTTGTAGGTTACTTTCTATCATCACTTTAGGTATGTCCTGCCATTCCCTCCTGGCCTGAAGAGTTTCTATTGAAAGATCAGCTGTTATGGGAATCCCCTTGTGTGTTATTTGTTGTTTTTCCCTTGCTGCTTTTAATATTTGTTCTTTGTGTTTGATTTTTGTTAATTTGATTAATATGTGTCTTGGGGTGTTTCACCTTGAGTTTATCCTGTTTGGGACTCTCTGGGTTTCTTGGACTTGTGTGACTATTTCCTTCCCCATTTTAGGGAGGTTTTCAACTATTATTTCCTCAAGTATTTTCTCGTGGTCTTTCTTTTTGTCTTCTTCTGGGACACCTATGATTCGAATGTTGGGGCATTTAACATTGTCCTGGAGGTCTCTGAGATTGCCCTCATTTCTTTTAATTCGTTTTTCTTTGTTCCTCTCTGATTCATTTATTTCTACCATTCTAAGAGGAATGAAAAAGCCTCTTGATGAAAGTGAAAGAGGAGAGTGAATAAGTTGGCTTAAAGCTCAACATTCAGAAAACGAAGATCATGGCATCTGGTCCCATCACTTCATGGGAAATAGATGGGGAAACAGTGGAAACAGTGGAGGAATTTGTTTTTCTGGGCTCCAAAATCACTGCAGATAGTGATTGCAGCCATCAAATTAAAAGATGCTTACTCCTTGGAAGGAAAGTTATGACCAACCTAGAGAGCATATTCAAAAGCAGAGACATTACTTTGCCAACAAAGGTCCATCTAGTCAAGGCTATGGCTTTTCTTGTGGTCACGTATGGATGTGAGAGTTGGACTGTGAAGAAAGCTGAGAGCCAAAGAATTGATGCTTTTGAACTGTGGTGTTGGAAAAGACTCTTGAGAGTCCCTTGGATTGCAAGGAGATCTAACGAGTCCATTCTAAAGAGATCAGCCCTGGGTGTTCTTTGGAAGGAATGAGGCTAAAGCTGAGACTCCAGTACTTTGCCCACCTCATGTGAAGAATTGGCTCATTGGATAAAACTCTGATGCTGGGAGGGGTTGGGGGCAGGAGGAAAGGGGACGACAGAGAATGAGATGGCTGGATGGCATCACTGACTCAATGGATGTGAGTATGAGTGAACTCTGGGAGTTGGCAATGGTTAGAGAGGCCTGGCATGCTGCGATTCATAGGGTCCAAAACAGCTGGGCATGACAGAGTCACTGAACTGAACTGAATCCTATCTTCTGCCTCCGTTATTCTATTTGTTCTGTCCAGAGTGTTTTTTATCTCATTTATTGCATTCTTCATTATATATTGACTCTTTTTTATTTCTTCTATGTCCTTGTTAAACCTTTCTTGCATCTTCTCAATCCTTGTCTCTAGGCTATTTATCTGTGATTCCATTTTGTTTTCAAGATTTTGGATCATTTTCACTATCATTATTCAGAATCCTTTATCAGGCAGATTCCCTATCTCTTCGTCTTCTGTTTGGTTTGGTGGGCATTTATCTTGTTCCTTTACCTGCTGGGTATTCCTCTCTTCATCTTGTTTATATTGCTGAGTTTGGGGTAGCCTTTCCGTATTCTGGCAATTTGTGGAGTTCTCTTTATTGTGGAGTTTCCTCGCTGTTGGTGGGGTTGTACAGGTGGCTTGTCAAGGTTTCCTGGTTAGGAAAGCTTGTGTCAGTGTTCTGGTGGGTGGAGCTGGATTTCTTCTCTCTGAAGTGCAGTGAAGTGTCCAGTAATGAGTTATGAGATGTCAATGGGTTTGGAGTGACTTTGGGCAGCCTGTATATTGAAACTCAGGGCTGTGTTCCTGTGTTGCTGGAGAATTTGCGTGGTATGTCTTGCTCTGGAATTTGTTGTCCTTTGGGTGGTGCTTGGTTTCAGTGTAGGTATGGAGGCATTTGATGAGCTCCTATCGATTAATGTTCCCTGGAGTCAGGAGTTCTCTGGTGTTCTCAGGATTTGGACTTAAGCTTCCTGTTTCTGGTTTTCAGTCTTATTTTTAGAGTAGCCTCAAGACTTCTCCATCTCCTTTTGAAGACTATGGGCTGCTTTTCTGGGTGCCTGATGTCCTCTGCTGGCATTCAGAAGTTGTTTTGTGTAATTTACTCAGCATTCAAATGTTCTTTTGATGAATTTGTGGGGGAGAAAGTGGTCTCCCTGTCCTATTCCTCCGCCATCTTAGAACTGCCCCTAGATTTCTATTTCTGACCTGCAGTCCAATGAAAACACTTGAAGAGCATCTTCACTTTTAAGCATTTGGCGGGGGGGGGGGGGGTGTCTGTCCTTGTAGATCACCAGAGTTTAGGGTGGGATAAACACTAAGGTATTTTTATGGCAATAAAAGATAGTTCCCTGGAGGTCTGCTTGCCTCTCCTCAAAAAAGAAGGCAACATGCTCTAAAACATTCATTTTACATCTAGATATTAGATTCCCTTGTTGATCTCTTTAAATCTGTCACTGTCCTTCTTTTTTTTAATTTTTTTGCCATGCTGAGTCTTCACTGTGGCACACACAGGCTTTTCTAGTTGAGGGATTCAGATTCAGGCTCAGTAGTCATGGCTTGAGGGCTTACTTGCCCTGCAGAATGTGGAATCTTAGTACCCCAGACCAGATATCAAACCCAAGTCCCCTACATTGAAAGGCAGATTCTTAATCACTGGACCACCAGGGAATTCCCCCTTCCTTTGTGTTTACAGTTGTTAAACCTTGTATCATTATCCTTCCTTTTTGTCCTCACTATCATGAGTTCAGTTCAGATTCCCACTATCTCTCACCTGACTGGATGTCAAGTCCTACCATTTTTTCTAAGGTATAAAATATGCTAAATAGTGTGTGTGTGCGCCGGAGTGTGTAGTATTGTTCTCTGTGAGAACCTACCTTGCACAGTGCCTCGAAATCTTTGCTAAACTCTTCCAACACACATGTCAGAGAGTATCATATCTTCAGCTTGATTATTTGCACACCAAAGTTGGAATGTACAGTAGTGGTCTATGTTTGCTGTCTGTTCATTTTTTAAACTTAACTGAGGAAAACCAAACCTGTTGTTGGAGGACCCCCAGGCTGGTAATTTCACAGTCATGAGGAATTTTTGCAGCAAAAATTGGGGATTCAAGTAAGACTGCAAGTCATGTTGAGAAGGAGATCAAAATAACTCAATCAAAAGATTCTTCTTCTGAAAAAGGAGCCTTAATTATTGTTGCCTGATATTGCTAGGACTACTACACTGAAGGCTGCAATTTATGAAGTTCCAGTTTAAGAATTGCTACCTTCCCTTCTCTGATTTTGATAGTGAGGTACATCCTCTTTTCTTTTTTTGTATAAGAAATCACACCAAAACTTAGCGACTAAAAAAAAAAAAAAAAAAAACCAGTCCCTTTCTGTAGGCTGACTGAGCTCACCTAGAGGTTCTTCTGCTCATGCTGCAACATACATTCTGGAGGTTATCTAGGCTGGAACAGCCAGTATGCCTCAGTACCATGTCTGGGACTCTGGTGCTGGTTATCAGTTGGGGTGCTTCATAGTTCCTCTACATAGCCTCTCTCTCTCTACATGGTTTCTCATTATTCACCGAGAAGCCAAAATTCTTACAAGATGGTAGGCTTCCAAGCAAGTAAAATAAAAGCCACCAGGCCTCTTAAAATATAGTCCCAATGGTAGTACAGAATCACTTTTTCTGCATTAGTTTGATCAAGACCAACTCAGATGCAAGGAGAAAGAAAGGAGGCATGGCCTGCCTAGACATTGGTAGAAGGTTGGCGACGATCTCTGTAGATATTCTACCGCGTTACTATTAGGCCTTAAGCTTATAGAACCACAGTGCATTTCACTTCCACAAGGCACAAATATTCCAAATAGTGAATAAAAAAAGACTATGATGCCAAATTCTATCTAAAAGTGGATTGTCCATTATGACTCAATGACTTAACAAGAGACGTTCAGTTCTCACGAGACTGTCACTGAAGTTGTGATAGTGTTCATCCATTTGTTAAAGGCATGAAACTCCTTTTGCTATGGCTGGCCACTGTGTTTTATAGGCATTTGAATCAAATGGGTATTATCTGAGAGTAATTCATAGCACCAACAAATATAAACACATGTTCTGTTATCTTTAAGGGAAAGTCAACTGGAAAATTTTGTGCTATTCTAAATCATTGTATAAACATATATTTCAAGATAGCTTTTCAAATTCAAGCTCAGATATTTCAGATAATGTCTTTTTCCTGCCTACTTTCAGTTTGACTTCAAACAATTGGAAAACTTTTAAAGACAGAGAGTTATCTTATGTAAGAAAGAATGAATAGTGTGTCAATATTTCCTGTAGGGAAGAAAAACAGATTAGATTAACTATCTATGTCATTTTCCCATGATTGGGTTTTAACAATCCTCCCCACCCCAGAATATTACGAGACAGTCAAATCTCTAACAACTGAAGAAAAATATTTGGGCGTAAGACCCTCTATCAGTGCTTGGGGCTTCAAAGCCCTCTGAGAATTCTTAGAATGGATTTTAAAAGATCTAGGTTTTAAATACTTTCACAATTAACTTAAAGGTATTTGGTGACTGGAAAAATCAACTTGTGTGAGGAAGAAGCTAGGACAAGACTCTTCCCTGCACCATACAAGAAACACTTAACATTTCAGCTCCTATAAATGACAGTGGTTAGAGGTTATGGATTGTCGAAAATCTACTCTGAACCAGTGGCTCTACTGGATGCCTTATATACATCATCCCACAGTAATTCATGGGCTGTTCCTTCATTGTCATGTGGAATTACTACCTAACAAGAGTTAAAACTCAAATTTGACTCACATGTCCTTGATTCTAAATCCAGAGAAATTTACACTGCAGTATGCTATCCTCCAAAGATAAATGAATGAATGTGTATGTGTATATGTGTGCTCAGTCACTCAGTCGTGTCTGACTCTTTGCAACCCCATGGACTATAGCCCATCAGGCTCCTCTGTCCATGGGATTTCCCAAGCAAGAATACTGGAGTGGGCTGCCATTTCCTCCTCCAGGGGATCTTCCCAACCTAGGGATTGAACCCATGTCTCTTGCATCTCCTGTACTGCAGGCAGATTCTTTACTACTGAGCCACCTGGGAAGTCCTTTAAATGAATTAAACTCATGGTAATAAGATTTTCCCAGAGTAGCTCTAATTTCTGTTCTCACTCCTCAGTTATGAAATGGGTACACAAAGAGACTCTCAAACACAGAAAAATCTAGGTGATAAACAGGGTGGCTTAGCTGATAAATAATCTGCCTGTAATGCAGGAGAACAGGGTTCAATCCCTGGGTTGGGGAGATTCTTTGGAGAAGAGAACAGCTAACCACTCCAGTATTCTGGCCTAGAGAATTGTCTATGGAATTCCATGGGGTTACAAAGAGTCGGACACCACTGAGCAACTTTCCCTTTCACTTTCAAACAGGGAAAAACCTATTTTCTGCCAAGTTTCTTATTTCTGGGATCGAGTCTATCATTCTTCCTCAAAATTTTTGCCCTTAGCATTGTGATATTTGAAACTGGAGAATGCCTAGGATATCAACATTTGATGTGCTGTTTAGGTCCTTAACACATCTTTACACATGAACCTTGGAATGACTGAAGGAACAGCACGGGGCTGGGAATTACTGACAAGGATGTCAGATAATTTTCATATCAAAACCCTAAGTCTTCAGAGTCTCCTACCCTATGAGGAAGTTGCAACAGGCACCAAGATCTGATTAAAAACAGCAAGAGACTGTTTCACTGGTCACTACTCAGAGTTGTTTCCTTCTTGTTGAGTTCTTGCAATACAAGGTAAACTTCTAAGGACCGTGTCTGGGCCACAGATTTAGCTTTACTGCAATCCTGTCTGTTCAATATGCACAATGACTTGCCCACTTTAGCCCTCACCATATACACCTAATAACTTTTCCTTTCTTTTTCTTTTTTGCCCACACCATACAGCATATGGGATCTTAGCTTTCTGACCAGGGATCAAACCTGTACCTGCTACAGTGGAAGCACAGAGTTTTAACCACTGGAACACCAGGAAATCCCTAACTTTTTCTCTTTGAGTGTTGCATATGCTCTGATCCTTCAAAAATTACATAATAATACAGTAGAGGACCTTTAATGATGTTACTGAGGTTGGGACTTGATAGTGGTGTTTCTGCTTCCAAGTGTAACCTTTGAAGGTCATTCTGAAGATGTTGCCTAGCAACTCAGTGTGGTGGTGGTGTTAATGGTGGATTATCATCCTGATTCTGTGAGGATCAAGACTCAGGTAGCATGGTATCAAGTGGGGTTCAAACTGAGGTTTCCTTCTCTCTAGCATCCCTTGGAGTGAGGGAGAAGGAGAAGTAAAATGAATAATAAAACATGGGTGACCATGATGATTTCAAGTGTGGAGATTATTTTACAAAGAAAGCCATGTCTGAAATGATGCAAATTATTTGTGAAGGGAAAAAGTAAAATTGCCACTTAAATCACAGGGTTTTCAGGAACAAATGGTTTGTATTTAATACACATCATATATTTCACATACTTATTGGTCCTGGTTTCATCTAATAACTCAAAGTGTATTTTCCCATGAAAATTTACTAGGTTTCTTTCTAAATTCCCCACCAGGAGAGTACCTGACTACTGTAAACTAAGAAGGTGTTCCCAAACAAAAGTTTATATGAAGTTGGTGAGAGTGTGTTCCACCCTTTCAAGTTCAAGACCAGTGCTACTGTGAAATAAGAACTGTGTCTTAAATCCAGAAGTGAGGGCACAGGTTTGAGAGTGGAGGAGAAGACTCTATTTAGAATAACTGGACCAGTGAAAACACTGATTCTTGCTCTATCTATCTGGTCACAGTGTGAAGCTTACAGCCCTGATCCTGCCCGGAAACCAGCATTACCCAGTCGCTGTCCTTCCAAAAGCCAGTTCTTCTGCCTTATTGCCCCTAAGTTCTAGCAATTTTTTGATAAATACCCCTAGTCATCTTTGGTCCTGGTCCCCATCTATGCCAGAGTGCACTCTTCCCAGATGCACTGATATATTCAATACGCCAGAGTAAGTGACTTGAGAAGACAGGGTCTTTGTTGAATCCTGCAGAAAACAGGAGCAAACCACTTCCATCACTTGATCCATCATGTGCATTTCCCTTTAATAATAATGAAAAGGATGATGTTGATAATATTATTTTATGATATATATTCTAGTGTTCATTTAATATGCATCTTGTTTTGATGCTAATCTCATAGAATGCTGTAATTAGTTCCATTTCACAGATGGGGACACTCAAAGAGCTTCAGTTGCATGTCCAAGGTCACAACAGGTTATAAACAAAATCAATGATCTAAACTCAGCCCTGTCTGCAACACTTGTATTTCCCTCTCTGCCAAAAGCAATACAAATGCTGTACTGTTTTGTTGTTTTATTTTTAACTGACTAAAATAAACATTTCTAAGGAGTATCTCTATTGTCATTGAGTATCAGTTTCACTGAAATCTCTAGTGTGCTTGAACAATGAATAGGAACCCCTTATCGGGGTCTTTCAGAATAACTCTCTTACCTGAAAATAGAAATAAATCTATAAAAAAGACTTCAGATGGATGGAGCAAACTGTGTGAATACTAGTTTTAATATTGGCTCAAAAACGAAAATATTTCTCATGATTTTGTTCAATTGATGATTAAGCAAATTGTGTTGAATACCCATGTTTGAGTCAATAGTGATTTTTGAAACATTTTTATATTCTTATATAAAAGTCTTAAGTCCATATTACTATAATATATCAGGGTTGGTCACCAAATGCATAAATACTGAGTGCAGCTGTAGAATTTAATAAAGCCCAAAGTTTGAGCTAGCAAATGAAAAATTATATATTATTGGAAACTTGTGCTCAAAGTTGAAATGTGAAGGAAATATTTTAACACTATCACAATATTACATTGCAATCATTATTTAATTTATCTCCTCTGAAATGACTTAGGGGAAGTGCTCACAAAGCCCTATTTACCTCAGCCAGGAAGTAAGGCAATGGTCAGCAAATGAATGAAGTCATGGAGAGCTGACAATGCCACCATTGTAAGGGCACCTCAGGGTATTGTTTGACGTTGACCGATTGAGGACTAAGCATTGGGAAGTTTTTATTTCAACTTAACAAAAGGGTAGGGCCTGAATTCTTTTTTTTCCTTTTAATTGAAAGTGTCCAACTTAAATGCACCTGGAAGAAAAGGATGTCTTAGTAAATTATGAAGATTTTGGAAAAAAGGTTTACATTTTAAGCACAGATCTTCAGTAAATAGCATTTAAAACTTACCTATAAGCATAAGCTACATAAATATTCATAAATGCTATGTATCATTCATAAATATATGTACATGTATAAGTGATTTATATATTCACCAATTTTTTCCAGGAGAAACTTCAAGCACTCCTAAGAAACCTGTGCATTTCAATTGTCACTTTGAACTTTGGAACAAAGGAGAGACTGTAAAACCAGTTTATAAAAAGTATTATGAGATACCACAACTGGCATTTTTATGACCTTATTAAACTACATTCAAGTGGCATAAATTATATGTAATGAAAGTGAGAAGGATCTCTGACCCGATTTTAATATTGGACGCATGCTTATTAGTTTGAGATTTTTTCTGAATAGAAACCTTTTTTCAAACTTTAGCAGTTGATATTATGTGGAAGTCATAAATGTCAGATTACATTACACTATTTTGGTTCATAGAATAGCACAGCCATTAAGTTACTAGAGAGTAATGAGCAGGTCTTCTCACAAAGTAAAGCCAAAGGTGTTAATTTAGATTTGAAACATTCCACCTCATTATAAAAGCCAAATTAATTTGCCATGTGTAGAAGCAGCAAAAACTAATATTTGAAATGTGAAAGACCTCCTTTTTGCAGGAGACTGATAGAAAGGAGCATTACAAAGTTTCTATTTCTGAAGAGTAGGCATACTGGCCCCTCAGAGGTTAATTATTAGGTGTTATAGAGTCTCTTATTAGGAATTTCTATTCAAAAAGTTGAATTGATAGAATGAGTTCAATGTTAACAATGAAAAGACATCTGGTCACTTAGTTTGAAAATATGTAGACTTAAACATAAATGTAAAGTTAGCCTATTTTATCTCCTTCAACTTTTATAATGTATTATGAAAGAAGGTACTTTTATGTGGTCATAAAGATTTTGTTTAGGCATTAGTCACAAAATCTGAAAAAGATAAAAGCAAGAAACCCACTAATTTAGAGAACTATAGAAACAAATCATAGAGCATCTTCAAGTGTCCATTAATTAAGGCCAGGCCAAATGAAGAATACCTTAAAACATAAAGAAATGAGGATACTACACAAAAAAATGTCAAAACAACAGCCTTTACTAACCTAGACAACATATTCAACAATGGTAAAGTGATAAGAATAATGTTGAATTGGCTTATCATTTTTAAAATGTGAGAGAAACCAAAGTACAGAAGCCAATTATGAAAGGATAGTTCATAGTATCTCAGCCCAGAGATGGACAAAAATACCAACTGTGGTGTCTACAGGATCAAGCATACAGAATGGTCACCTGAAGAACCTTCAGTGAAGTTGTTGTGGTCAGGATAGCAAGCATTACTGAGGCATTAATAAAGACCCCACACAGATTTCAAGAATCTCCTCTGTGTTCTTAGCAATAAAGGCAGCAGGCAGTGATGTTAGTCCCTGAGAAGCTGAGAAAGGGAGGTTACGCAGAATCATTTAGAGTAAACAGCAACTTTAGTGCCTTTGGTTTGTACTTTGCTTTCTAGCTCAGAAGGCGCTTTATATCCTCAGAGAAACCACTCCAACTGACAGATATTTATATTTTATTTTCCATATTAGGACACAGATTCAGAGAGGGTAGATCAGCTACCAAAGATTATGCAGCTAGTTAATATCTAAGACATTTATAGATTATCTGGTCAATGTCTGTCTCATCTGGATTTAAGTGCCTCTAGCAAGGATATTTCATGATTTCTTGGGAAAGCTTACTTCACTGATGAAAAAAATAAAAATAAAAAACAAAAAAAAGCTGTATAATAAACTTCCTGTGATATTTTTAATATCAAGCCTTTTTGGTTTCTAACATGGCATTGTGGATGAATAATAAGAATAACTAACATTTATGTGTCATTTTAGCGTTTGCAAATTGTTTAAATACCTAAATTAAAACATGTAAGATTGCAGCTTCTGCTTTCACACTGCAATAACTTTTCAAAAACATACAAACACATTGCATTTCTCTCTTAACGTTCCCATGTATCCAGATTCTTCACTCTTCTCTAGGTCCTGGTTGCCCATCTTTTTAAATGTGGTTTCAACTATAGGGATAATATTCCAGAAACACTCAGAGCAGAGTGAAAGCAAAAGAAGAGGGACAAAGTAGGTTGAACAGATACAGAGAGGAGGAAAGAAGGTAGAAAATTAACAAATCACCCATGGTTGCCATAACAGATTATTGCAAATTGGTGGCTTACAACAACAGAAATTTATTTTTAAATAAAATACTTTTTTCAGTAAAATAAAGGAATTGGTTTCTTTCTGAATAAAAGGATAACCATCTTAAAATCATACCTCAAAGGCATGTCTGTCAATTTATTCAATAGTTTCTAAAGGTAGGCTGATATGGGACTCCCCTGGAGGTTCAGTGGTTATGACTTCATGCTCCCACTGCAGGGGCATGGGTTCAAACCCTGGTTAGGGAACTAAGATCCCCACACACTGCATGGAGTAGTCAGAAAAAAAAAAAAAACCCACAAACAAACAAAGGCTATTAAAAATCAAGTAATTAATTTTTTTAAAAATAGGCTGGTATAATCAGGATTATAATAAAGATTAATGGCATTTAAAGAGGGCTTACTAATTTACCAAATAATATAATGTTGTAAGCTACCAGTTTTCAGTTCTGGAATCCAGAAGTCTGAAATCAAGGTGTCATGCCCTTCTAGGATTTTGTTCCTTCTGGAAGCCGTGGTGGTTGTAGGCAACCTTAGTGTCCCTCGGCTCATAGATAGATCACTCCACGCTGCCTCCATCTTTACATCACCTTTTTCTCTGTGTCTCTATGGATCTTTTTTGTCTCTTACAAGGGTACTCATTGGACTTGAGGGCTACCCTAATTCAGTTTAATTTCATCTTGATTCTTAACTAATTACTTCTGCAATAACCCTATTTCCAAGTAAGGTCACATTTTGAGGTTCCAGGTAGGCATGAATAAGCAGGGGACACTGTTTTACCTACTACAAGGAGATAAAGTTTCTGAGAGCCTCATACCTGTCCTCATTCTCAGGCACTCGGTGATTTTAAAAATGATTTGAAATGAGCAAATAGGCTAAATTGAAATTTTGGTGTCTTGAAGACAAGAGAGAAAGAGAGAGAGAGCTTGGAGATATCATGTTTCTATCCAGAACCTTGATTTCAGAGCTGCCCAGGTGGCTTTAGTGGTAAAGAACCCACCTGCCAACGCAAAAGACATGAGGGGTGCAGGTTCGATCCCTTGGTCAGGAAGATCTCCAGGAGGAGGATATGGCAACTCACTTTAGTATTCTTGCCTAGAGAATCCCATAGACAGAGAAGCCTAGTGGGCTATAGTCCACAGGGTCACAAAGAGCTGGACACAACTGAGACTTAACACCCATGCACTATGATTTTCATTAGTACAGATGGTACAGTTTCAGTGAGGAAGTTGGTGCTCAGTGTGGCAGTTTTCAGTGAGGTGCTCGCCATTCCATTGGAAAGTCACTAGATACTCAGTCACAGAACATGAAGAGGAATCAAAATAAATTAAGGAAGGGTAATACTGAACATATGGAAGCAATGCAGTGATTCTATTAAGAATGACAGATAAAGGCCAGAGGGATTGCAAATCCATCACCCAGTTTTCAGTGAAATTTAAAGAACAGAGGCTCTAAAACACTGATCACTTTTAACTGATGTTTCCCTCTGTGTCTAGATTCCCTGAGGACCTTAGCTAACAGAACAGAATGTCAGTGGAAATGGATGTGTGATCTCAGAAAATTCAGTGAATTTAGGGAATAGGCAAAAACAAGGTAAAGTCTGTGCTCAGAACACTGATTGAGAAAAATGTGGGTGTCAAACAGCTGAAGCAGATTTTCTGGACAGATCTTATCAGGGAGATTGGTTTTAAGTCTGAGACCTAGACAGTACATTAATGTGGATATGGTTGGGATCACTTGTCTATGGGAGAAGATATGAGCTCTGTGGATGTCTGTCTTTCATAAGAGGTAGGCAGCAGAAGGAAAGAAGTGCTAGCAGTTATAAGAGAAGTGCTGAGAGTCAGAGTCTAGAAGAATGGCATTTATTGGCCTCTACTTCCTCATTGTGGATCTGGCTAACCTCAAGTTTACCTGAACTTCTCCAGAGAGGTGGCATTGCTATCAAATGAAAATCATTCAAGTCTAGGATGATGGTGGAACTCAGGCATCAAAACCACCCATTTCCTCTTTTGTTTCACATCAAATCATTGTTGCAGAACTACAGTTCAGTGAAAACAACATAACAAATTAGAGCGAGCTTTTGAGAAACTTATTGAAATTTTATTTAAAAATGTTACCTGTAGCATGTACACCTAGAAAAAACATATATCATAAGAACTCCTTATTCATCCTCAGATGGAAGTCACCAGAGTTATTTCATCCTTTAATAGCTGCTTTTTAAAATGACCATTGCTCAAGCCCAAGGGGTGATATCATCAGCCCTAGTATCATGGAACTCTAATGGATGCTTCAGGTTCACTCAAGGCAAAAGCTTTTAATTTCTGCCAAAAAAGAAAATTAGGTTTGCAGCCTTACTATTCCCAGAAATGTCTTCCTTCTATTCTCATGTGTGCTCAACACACCAAAGTTTTCTGATGCTTTTCTTAAAAGTATGAAAGAGTGTCGTGTTTGTATTACTTTCTCAGTTGTATTTGACTCTTTGTGACTCCATAGACTATAGCCCACCATGCTCTTCTGTCCATGGAGTTCTCTAGGCAAAAATATATTGGAGTGGGAAGCCATGCCCTTCTCCAGGGGATCCTCCCAACCATGTGATCGAACTCAGGTCTCCTGCATTGCAGACAGATTCTTTACCATCTGAGTCATCAAAGAAACCGCATGAAAGTTTGTCGTGTGTATTTAATAATATATGTGAAATCACCCCCACCAAGTCTGGCCTAGAAGCAGGATAAACTGTCTTCTGATCTACAGTATCTGTCGTAGGACAAAATATTAAAGATGCAATTGATCACTCTGAATGTTTGCAAGAATGAGAGGTGAAACACTGTGAACTCAAAACAAATTGAGTGATTGGCTCCAGATAAATAATAAGTTAAGAGCAGAACAGGCATGTGTGTTCTAGGCTGTGTCCCCAGAGAGTTAGTCACCTGCACACTGGAACTTTGTTTCCTTCAACCTGCTATGCTCTTGAGGTTATCATTCACTGTTCTTAGGGTGGTGAGCCTTCTCAGTATGCTCTGCATCTCCAGTATATAAAGGCAAAATGAGACATCCTTGGTGGTCTAGTGGTTAAGAATCTGCCTGCCAATGCAGGGGACATGGGTTTGATTTCTGGTCTGGGAAGATCCCACATGTCTTGTGACAACTAAGCCCTTGCACCGCAACTACTGAACCCATAAGCTTCAGAGCCCATGCTCTGCAACAAGAGAAGCCACCTCAATAAGAAGCCTGTGCACCGAAACTACAGAGTAGCCCCCGTTCAGCCCAATTAGTGAAAGCACACACAGCAACGAAGAACCAGTGCAGCCAAAAATAAATAAATGTTTTTTAAAAAGCAAAACAACTGCACATGGTTTTTCATTAATTTGTTCCACAATAAAAGTTCAGTTCAGTTCAGTCGCTCAGTCATGTCCAACTGTCTGCGGCCCCATGAATTGCAGCACACCAGGCCTCCCTGTCCATCACCAACTCCCAGAGTTTACCCAAGCTCATGTCCTTTGAGTCGGTGATGCCATCCAGCCATCTCATCCTCTGTCATCCCCTTCCCCTCCTGTCCCCAATCCCTCCCACCATCAGGATCTTTTCCAATGAGTCAACTCTTTGCATGAGGTGGCCAAAGTACTAGAATTTCAGCCTCAGCATCAGTCCTTCCAATGAACACCCAGGACTGGTCTCCTTTAGGATGGACTGGTTGGATCTCCTTGCAGTCCCAAGGGACTCTCAAGAGTCTTCTCCAACACCACAGTTCAAAAGCATCAATTCTTCACTGCTCAGCTTTCTTCACAGTCCAACACATCCATACATGACCACTGGAAAAACCATAGCCTTGACTAGATGGACCTTTGTTGGCAAAGTAATGTCTCTGCTTTTGAATATGCTATCTAGGTTAGTCATAACTTTCCTTCCAAGGAGTAAGCGTCTTTTAATTTCATGGCTGCAATCACCATCTGCAGTGATTTTGGAGCCCCCCAAAATACAGTCTGACACTGTTTCCACTGTTTCCCCATTCAGGACTGTGTTATTAATGGTTTCTGTGATTGCAGAAAGAACTTAAAGGGAAATAGCATCTGACCTCATAGAGCTTTCTCTTGCAACCAGCCATTGAAAACATACCCAATGAGCATCCATCAAGCATGATTCTAGGTGCTTGAGATATGGCAGTGAACAAGACTAAGATCCCTGCCACCCTAGAGCTTATCATCCATTGCAGGAAAATGAAAAATAGATGTGTTGAAAATATGTAAATTTTACAGTATATTTGAATGTGTTGTGTTACGAAAAGAGAAAAGTAGATCAGGATAAAGAGGGATCTGTAAGAGATAGGACCAAGAGAGGCAGTAGCACAGTGTGAGTTGCAATTTCAAGTTAGAACGGTCAGGGTAGACTCCATTGAAAAGAGAGATTTGGGCAAATACCTGGAAGAAGAGTGTTCTTTTAATTATCTGTAGTATGAAGATTCCAAGCTGACAAAATAGCTGGTTCAAAGACCCCAGAGTCAGAATCATGCTGGGTTGGAGGAGGGGCAGAGTCTAGATTAGCCTACTATCTTGTAAATAAAAGAGAAAATGTACTCTACCTGGATGCATTTTCCTAAACTATACCAATAAGTGCTAGATCATTTTTCCTCAATTATTTGAGACATATGTAAGATTCACTCATTTTAGAAGGCGAAACATTTCTTTGGGAAGTCTGGAATTAATATGCTACCATAATCTAAAACCTCTTTTTCTTGAGGTTTAACATTTGAGTCTTCCAATACAGAGACTTCCAATGAGTCTTCCATGCTTGGCTATTAATAGTAATATCCCATACTCTCTATAGTTCCCTTCAGTAATTTTCTTTATCATCTATATAAATAAACATCTCAGCCTCTTCCTTCCCATGGCAATGTTCAGGCATTTTGATTCAGCTATGAAAGCAATTCTCCACTCCTGATGTTAATCTAGACAGGAATTGACATCAAAACAGGGAACTCACAGGGGCTGTATTAATGAACAGATAGAGCTCTGGTCAGGACTTTTATCACCGCCACACAATGACCATTTTACATGCACAGTGATCTAACATAATGTTGGTTTGTGCTACAACCCGGTTCTTCTTTCAACCACATGGACAGTTTTAGTAGTATGTCTGACTCTTCAGTGAAAAGAATATTTTGAAGAATGAAATGGGTTAATCAAGAAAACCATAATACCCTTGTTGGGTATCTTTCATAGCCACTTATAAAATACCCAGCTAGTGTCAAGGATGAGAGTTTTAAACCTGAAAATTAGAGCAAAACAAGCAAACTGTCAAGAAAAGATTAAGATTTATACTTTGCTTCACAGTAGAACGTCTTCATTTTACCACCAGGAAAATCTACATCTTGGGCCACTTTCGCTCTGTGAGGAAATTTCACAAGACTGTGATTTCAAGCATCCTCTAAATTCAAGAACAATTTAGTCATTGAGCTTCTACTGTTTCTCTACAGAATGCAAGGCAGTGGGAACTGAGATCTTTGCTTTAATATCACAGCTCAGCCAATGTGTAAATCTTGAAAGGAAAAATGAATTGCAAGTACCTGTCAGCCACTTTTTCAATCCAGAATGCAAGGTAGAAGAGACATGCCTTTAAAGCAAGAGCCGACGGTTTCCCTTGCACACCTGTGTGGAAGGAGGCTCTTACATAGCAGTGGTTCACGCTCAACATCTGCTCCTTTCATTGAACTGAGCTGTAAATTGAAATTCCATTGCAATGTTTTTAGAACTAGTTGAAGTAAGGAGACTGTCAGAAATCCTCTTTAAACTCACCCTTATCCAAACAGGAAACTGACCCTTGGCCCCTGAATGTAACAGTACACCAGTGGAAATTTCATTATCCCTGTTTCAGCTGAACTAAGTGAAAATTAATTGTGTAATTATCTGGATGAGCGCATGTGTAAAATTTTACAATGTGCCAGTTAGATTAAGTAACGTGTTAGTGGCATGGTTTAGTGCAGAGTCAAAGCTGTCCTATAAAAATGGAATCAAAAAATCCAACGAGATTGGAAGGAAGAAAAAAAAAATGTCAGAACAAATACTTAACATGAGAAGTAAGGTTAGGCTTAATTCCATAACCTGATGAAAATCTTACCCTCCAGACCATAGGTGAATCTGGCAGGGTTGGAAAGGGTGAGTGTGTGTGTGTGTGTGTGTGTGTGTGTGCAGCGTGCATAAGCAGGCACACATATGCACACATGGGACATGTTTTAAATGACTTCTCAAATTACTGTCATTTTAAATGAAGTTACTACTAAAATATTTAACCTGTCTGCTATTGTATTTTTCATATATAGTTTCCTTCATCAACCAAGCCCTATTCAGTATATGAAATTATTTGCTTCAGGTGACACTATGTTCACCTGTTCAATAAGCCACTCTGACTTTCCTTCTGGAATTAATTCCTCCAATGATAAGATAAATGCTGCATCCTGACTTAAGATCATTTCTTTAAAACATATAGGCAAATCATGAACTAGCTTTAACATCAAATGCATAGGGAATTTGGATTTGAAGTTTTATTCGCTTTGATAAAGATTTTAAGGGACATTTTTCCCTGAGAATTTGGCCTCCCCCCTAAAAAAATATTGCTTTATGGAGACAATTTCCATTTCAAAGTCTCTGAAATGTTTAGATAGTAGAATTTCGGGATGAAAGATACAACTTGGGTAGACACTCTTTGAAAGTAAGGACCATCTTTAAACAACATTTAAATAGTGCATTGATTTCCTGGAGAAGGGAATGGCTACCTACTCCAGTATTCTTGCCTGGAAAATTCCATGGACAGAGGAGCCTGGCGGGCTACAGCGCATGGGGTCACAAAGAGTCGGATACAACTGAGTGACTAACACTTGAAACCTTAGCAACTCTGAATGTCAGATTTCACGATGTCTGTGCTATTTTGGCAAATCCAGATACTAATTTATGTATCTTGCCAATGAAACGGTTCTCCTGTTTTTCTCATTCCTTATACTACACATGGTCTCCATAAAGCTATGTTTATGGTAAAAGTCTGTGGAGATTTTTCCTCCACAATGCCCTTCAAAAATGAAAGTTGCACTAGACAAAAATAGTAATGTTTTCAAAGAAAATATATTCAAAATGTGTCTCAACATTTTTTAAATCTCTGTTTAAAATAATGCCATTAGATATTTGTACTTTGGGTTACCAGTGCTTTAAAAGATTGTGATTACTTTAAGAAAGTTGTAAAAATATGTATATGTTCAGTGAAAAGCATTCTAATGTCTATCAACATGATTAAAAGGAAGAAAGCACTGATGTGATTGTAGCCCTGAGGTAAAGAGGACACCTGCAATGCAGGAGACTTGGCTTGGATCCTGGGTCGGGAAGATCCCCTGGAGAAGAAAATGACAACCCATTCCAGTATTATTGCCTGGGAAATCCCATGGACAGAGGAGCCTGGGAGGCTACAGTCCATGGGGTCGCAAAGAGTCTGGTATGACTTCGGGACTAAACCACCACCAACCACCACCGTCATTTATAGAACAGAGCAGTCAAAGGACATTTTAAAATATTTGAGACTATTCAAAGGGAAGAGGAGAATTTCAGATCAGGGATTATTAGTTCAAAATGAAAAAGCGACTCTGGTATGAAACTTGTATTTTACTGAAGACTATTGACTAGGAAGGCTTTGGTACTGGACATTTTTCTCTGAGTAAGACACAATGACCTCCTCACTGGTTTTAACATGTCAGGAGTTGGTGGGGAGGGGCTATTGTTTGTTAAACAAAATGGCAACTGGGATGTGTCCTTGAGACCCCGCAGAGCCCAGGGTGGCACTGGTGTCTGGGGATCCCAGGACACATGTTCTATCAGTCAGGACACATGTTCTATCAGTCAGGACACGCCGCTTCACAGAGGCTGCAGTGTTTGCCACCTTTTTGCAAGCCTGGCCTGGGAATTACTTTGTGCCTTTCAAGAAACAGTCAAAATCAGGAGCATCTGGTCAAACTTATATATATATATATATATATATATATATATATATATATATATACATATATATATGATATTAAATATATATTAAAATTTTTCAGTTGTAATTGTCCTGACTTTAGAATAATGAAATTTAAAAAATTTTAATCCTTAAACTTATAACTATATTTGATATGAGCGCTTTTTAAAATGCAATGTTTTTATATATTCCAAGAAGAGCTTGGAATATAGTTTCCAGCACTGAACCAGTTATGTTTTTAAATTATATTTTATTCTTACTGATTACAATCAAGACCATTTTTATTACCATAGAATTGAAGACTTACCAAAGAAAGAAATCTTTATTCTTTTTTCTTTTTTTTTAATTTTTTTTACTTTTATTTTTTTTTAATTTTTTAAATTTTAATATCTTTAATTCTTACATGCATTCCCAAACATGAACCCCCCTCCCACCTCCCTCCCCATAACATCTCTCTGTTCATTCTAATTCTTTATTACCATAGAAAGAAATCTTAAAGCCCCCCTTGTCCATTCTACAGGTGAGAAAACTAAGCCCTAAGGAATAGCTCCTCTCTTTGTGCTGTTTTAACTAATCCAGGTTTCTGGTTGCGTGTAGGTTCCCCCACCTCCAATAGGATAAGAAATAAATATGTGAGAAAATGGCAAACCACTCCAGAATTCTTGCCTGAAGAATTCCTTGGACCGAGGAGCCTGGAGGGCTACAGTCCATGGGGTCACAAAGACTCGGACACGACTGAGTGAGTAACTTTCACTTTCACTTTCATGTAATAAGTCAGATGACAGGTTTAATACACAAGAGGAGGAACATGGGATTTAAAGCCAAGACAACCTAGGTTCGAATCCTAGTTCCCTGTCTTGCTTTCTGTGTGACTCTGAGTGTGTAACTTAACCTCTCTAAACTTTAGAATCTCTCTTTTGGTAAGTGGCATCTACTCCACTTGGTAGTTATGAGCATCAAATTAAACTGTAAATGGAGCTACCCGGTACTCGATGGACAATAAAATTCAAATATTTGAGGAGAAATTTTCAAAGTCAGTTTATTGTATTTATGGTCAAAAGCATATGAAAAAAATCTTTGAGAGAAATCAGGGAGGAAATCAGGTTAGCAGAAATGTCCTTCCTAATAAGATTTAGTATACATATCCCCTATAAAACACTTTTATTCAGTGTGCATGCAAATTCTCATTTGGGCATTTGGAGAACCAAGTTGGCAAGGAGAGAGAGAATAACCTGATAACTCAGGAGGAAAATGTATGTGAAGGAAACATGTATATGTCCATTTCATTATGATTTATTATTTGTACCCCCACTTGATTCCTCCGTGAATTCAGCATGGCAACATTATTATGTTTTTATTTCCTGTTTCGGAAATGTGCATTACATTTTTAATGTCACAAATGGTAGAAAGCTTTGAATTCTCTTTTTGTCAAAAGCTGATCTGCACTGCAAGACCACAAATCCTGCAGAACTACAGGAAAACCCTGGGAACAAAGGATATACAAAGTACAGAGAACCAAGTCCACGTGTGAGAAACAAACATAAGAGCTCCCTACTCAAGGGATGGAGGGAGGGAGGGGGAAAGGCAGGGAAGGAAGCTTTCTCTCACTAGGTAATAAAAGTGAGCATTCAGATTTGCTCTCATTGCTTGTGGAATTTGTGAAATACTTTATTTTTTATGTTTTTTAAAACTTTATTTATTTGTTTATTGGCAGCACTGCATTGCATTTGGGATCCCAGTTCCTCCACCAGGGATCAAACCAGTGCCCCCTACACTGGAAACAAGAAGTCTTAATCACTGAACCACCAGGGAAGTCCCTGTGAAATACTTTATTGTAAAGCAGAGGGAGGGAGAATTATTCCCGGTGAAAGCCTAAGAAATGGAATAATAGAGTTTTTGAAACTGATTCCAAGTCAGCATTCAGTTTTATTTAAATACAAAAATAGGCTACTCGTCCCTACCGTGGGGTCATTCTTTCATTATACAGCTCTCACGCACCAGAAGTGCAGCACAGGTAGAACCTAGCCCTTTCATTTATGGAGATTTCATTCTAGCAGAGACAGACAGACAGTGAATAAATACAATGCTAGGTGTTGAGTGCTATGAAGAAAACTTAAGCCTACTGACGGTGGCAGAGGCAGGGGGAGCACGATGTTATAAAGCGTGGTCAGCGAAGCACTTTCTCATAAGCTCTCAAGTGGATAGTCTCAAACTTATTCTGACAGTTCCCTACTGGCTTAAGCAGTAAAAAATCGCCTGTCAATGCATAAGAGGCAGGAGATGCAGGTTCCATCCCTGGGGTCAGGAAGATCCCCTGGAGTAACAAAAGGCAACCCACTCCAGTATTCTTGCCTGGAAAATCCCATGAACAGTGGAGCCTGGTGGGATTCAGTCCATAGGGTCACAAAGATTCAGACACGACTGAGCACACACACATACCACACCTCAAAAACTTCTACTGTGAACTGTTTTAGGGTGAGTTGACTCATTGGAAAAGACCCTGATGCTAGGAGGGATTGGGGGCAGGAGGAAAAGGGGATGACAGAGGATGAGACGGCTGGATGGCATCACCGACTCGATGGACGTGAGTCTGAGTGAACTCCGGGAGTTAGTGATGGACAGGGAGGCCTGGCGTGCTGCGATTCATGGGGTCGCAAAGAGTCGGACACGACTGAGCAACTGAACTAAACTGAACTGATAAAGGTTACTTACTTCATTAGTTTTTATTGATTATAATTTCTACTTGATAGACCTGTGTCCTTCATTTCTGTATCAGTCAATAAGCCTATAATGCGTGAAAGGCACCGTGCCTGTGTCTTACCCAAAAGTAGAGTCCCATGAAAAGATCCAAAACAGGAAGAACCAGAGGGAGAGATATTCCTTTGAAAAAATGGGGACTGGGAGATGTAAAATAATACAGTTACCAAAGCTAAAAATAAACGACAGAGTATCTGATCTTAGAAAACGTAACATATTTTCCTGGAGAACAGAAATCTAAGACAGCAGAGGGAATTCTTTTCCTCACTGTCCCACTTTTATCCCAAAGATCTGAGGGAGCCAAATGAAAATTTCCTGGCTTCCTGGGGCAATAAAATAATCTTGGTCTTCTTGTGAAACCACATTAGTATGAAGAGGGAACAGAGGCTCTTTGAGCACTCCTAAGTGCTGTGTAAGCTGCATTTTTCCCCAGGAACTCAACACTTTGTTTATTTGCAGAGTTGTGCTATGAATGCATGGGGGCCCAAATGGCCCAGGTGACAGACTCAAGTCTGAACACTTATCACAGAAAAACTCTCAATTAAGTGCTTGTTCAAGAGCCAGGAGAGATGCATCAATTACTATTGCTTTTTTCAGAGCTGTTGATGAGAAAGAAAGTGGCATTTCTCTGGGGAAGGTAGACTCAAGATAAAATGTCCTTAGAAAGATAAAGTTGACTGAAGCCCTGGATGATCTGAGCCAAGGCTTCGTTCACCTTTACCAGTTTCAAGCACTTAGATCACTAAGATCACTGACTTTCCCATTAAGAAGGACATTAAGTCTAACTTTTAAGTGACTGCATTGTGAGTGCATGCATGAGCACCTTAGAGAGAGATGGGGTTCTTGGGCCAGTAATAGAGCTTTGTGGGAGGGAGAAAAGTTTCTCCCCTATAGAGGGACACTTTATATACCAAATGCTGTAAGATCAAGTGCTCGGCTTCAGGAAGTATGTGGATTACTTACTTCCTCAGAAACATCTATATAAATAGACACAGAGTCACTGGTGTTACTTAGATTTTGGTCTCTATTACTTAGGGCCAGGGTTACCTACCTTCATTCTTTTCTTGCTACAATGTTTGAGTTGAAGGTTTAACTATGATAACATTTTGCTAATGAATTTAGTGCCTGCACAAACAGTCGGACACGACTGAGCGACTGAACTGAACTGAACTGAACAAAGCTAAATTTATAGCCCACAGAGCAGGGCCCTGTTAATAAAATGATATTGATATTCTCTCTTCCAGCCCTGCTGCTGAAAATCATTCACAAAGATGCAAGGATTCCACAACATTCACTGGGCCACTGGAGATATGGGGCTTTGGAAAGTGGGTAGAGAGTGTTCCAAGTCAACTCTTGTTTATGATGAAACCCAACTTCAGCTCTACGCTCTCCTACCTGTCACCTGTTTCTCTAGTCACCCTGCTCAAAACTAGCCTGCAATATCTTAACAAAGGCTTTTCCTTTTCACAAGGCACTATGTCTTCCAAGGAGGGCCATGGAGATGCATCCAAATGCCCCCACAGTTACAGCTTTGAACATGTTGCCTGGTTTCAGGTGTACAGCATGGTGATTGAGTATTTTTTGCAGATTATATTTCATTATAAGTATATTAGGTAATTCCAAGAGAGTGGGTAAAATTTCCTGTGCTGTGTAGTAAATCCTTATCTTATAGTAAATGTTCATCTATTTTAAACATAGTTGTTTTTGTCTGTTAATCCCAAACCTTTAATTTGTCCCTGCTCCCCAACTTCTTCTCCCATTTGGTAATAACAAGTTTGTTTTTTATGTCTGTGAGTCTGTTTTTTTTTTAACTTGGGAAATATTATTTTATATATAGAAGTATAGTTGATTTATAATGTGTTAATTTTAGATGTACAAAAAAGTGATTCAGTTATATGCACATAGAGATCTATTTTTTTCAGATTCTTTTCTCTCAAATGAAAATTGAGGGAAATATGAAATATTAAGTATAGTTCCCTGTGCTGTACAGTAAGTCCTTGTAAGTTACCTGTTTTATATATAGTAGTGTGTACATGTTAATCCCAGGTTTTGGTTTTGTATATACATTCATTTGTATTACCCTTTAGATTCTACAGATAAGTAATATCATGTAGTATTTGTCTTTTTCTATCTGACTTATTTCACTGAGCATAATACATGTTGCTGAAACTGGTAACATGTCTATTCTTTTTTATGGCTGAGTAATATTCCACAACACACACACATATGGATAGATATAGATATGTATATATACACGTGTGTGTGTATGTGTGTATAGCACATTTTCTTTATCCATTCATCTGTTGATGGGCACTTGGGTTGCTTCCATGTCTTGGCTATCAGAAGTAGTGCTGCTCAGACCCTTAGGGTGCATGTATCTTTTCAAATTAGTATTTTCATTTTTTCTGGTTATATACCCAGGAGTGCTTCCCTGATGACTCAGTGGTAAAGAATCTGCCTGCAAAGCAGGAGATGCAAAAGACTGGTTCAGTCCCTGGGTCAGGAAGATCTCCTGGAGGAGAAAATCGCTATCCACTCCAGTATCTCTGCTTGAAAAACCCTGTGGACAGAGGAGCCTGGCAGGCTACAGTCCAAAGGGTCACAAAAAGTTGGACACAGCTGAGCGACTGAGCTCATTGCATATCCCGGAGCGGAGCTGCTGAATCATACAGTAGTTCTATTTTTATTTTTTAAGGAACCTTTATACTATATTTCACAGTGGCTGCATCAATTCACATTCCCATCCATGGTGTATGAGTATTCCCTTTACCCCACATCATCTCCAATATTTGTTATTTTTTTTATGATAGCCATTTTGTTTTTTTATGCTGCAACTTTCTTGAATTCATTTATTATTTTGTTAACTATACTTTTGCTTTGCTTTTTAATAGCATTTTGGTGGAATCCTTAGAGATTTTTTACATATAAAATGTTGTCTGTGGACAGAGGTAATTTTACTTCTTCTTTTCTATTTTATATGTCTTGTATTTGTTTTTTTCTGCCCAATTTCTCTAGCTGGAACTTTCAGTACTATGTGAAATAGTTATGGTAGGCATCCTTGCCTTTTCCCTGATATTAGAGGAAAAGATTTCAATTTTTACCCATTCAATATGATGCTTGCTGTGGGCTTTTCATATATGGCTTTTGTTATGTTGAGGTAATTTCTTTCTATTCCTAATTTGTTGGCTATTTTTATCATGAAATGAATTTTGTGAAATGCCTTCTCTGCATTGATCGGATGGTTTTTGTCCTTCCTTCATTTTGTTAATGTGGTGTATTACATCAATTGATTTTCGTGTTCAACCATTATTGCATCCCAGGAATAAATAAATATCACTTGGTTGTGGCATATGATCTTTTTTAATGTGCTGTTGAATTTGGTTTGCTAGCATTTTAACATTTTTATATGAGGGATATTGATTTAGAGTTTTCTTGTTCTGTTGTCATCTGGTTTTCGTAACAGGGTAATGCTGGCTTTACTCAACAAGTTTGGGAGTGTTCCCTCCTCTTTGATTCTTTAGAAGAATTTGAGAAGGTTTGGTATTAATCGTTTATTTAATGTTTTGTAGAATTCCCTGATGAAGTTATCTGGCCCTTGGCTTTTATTTGTTGGAAGAGTCTTTTAAATTTCTTTAATATCTTTACTAGTTATAGGTCTGTCCAGATTGTTTATTTCTTCATAATTCAGTCTTGGTAAATTGCATGTTTCTATGAATTTATCCATTTATTCTGAGTTATCCAATTTGTTGGCATGTAATTGTTCTTAGTAGTCTCTTATAATCCTTTTTATTCTGTGGCATCAGTTGTAATGTCTCCTCTTTCATGCTTAATTTTAATTTATTTCTTTTTTTTCTCAGTGTAGCTAAGAGTTTATTAGTTTTGTTGATCCTTATGAGAAACTTTTCTTGGTTTTGTTAATTTTATTTCTATTCTCTATTTTATTTATCCCTGCTCCAATCTTTATCATTTCCTTCCTTCTGCAGACTTGACCATCATGTTTTTGTTAAGACGTATTTATATGCTGAAATTTTAAATATCTTTACCTCCAGCTATCTCTGCTTTATTGACTATGCCAAAGCCTTTGAATGTGTGGATCACAATAAACTGTGGAAAATTCTGAAAGAGATGGGAATCCCAGACCACCTGACCTGTCTCTTGAGAAACCTATATGCAGGTCAGGAAGCAACAGTTAGAACTGGACATGGAACAACAGACTGGTTCCAAATAGGAAAAGGAGTACATCAAGGCTGTATATTGTCACCCTGCTTATTTAACTTCTATGCAGAGTACATCATGAGAAACGCTGGACTGGAAGAAACACAAGCTGGAATCAAGATTCCCAGAGGAAATAATAATCTCAGATATGCAGATGACACCACCCTTATGGCAAAAAGTGAAGAGGAACTAAAAGCCTCTTGATGAACGTGAAAGAGGAGAGTGAAAAAGTTGGCTTAAAGCTCAACATTCAGAAAAGAAGATCATGGCATCTGGTCCCATCGCTTCATGGGAAATAGATGGGGAAACAGTGGAAACAGGGTCAGACTGTATTTTGGGGGGCTCCAAAATCACTGCAGATGGTGACTGCAGCCATGAAATTAAAAGATGCTTATTCCTTAGAAGGAAAGTTATGACCAACCTAGATAGCATATTCAAAAGCAGAGACATTACTTTGCCAACAAAGGTCCATCTAGTCAAGGCTATGGTTTTCCAGTAGTCATGTATAGATGTGAGAGTTGGACTGTGAAGAAAGCTGAGCACTGAAGAATTGATGCTTTTGAACTGTGATGTTGGAGAAGACTCTTGAGCGTCCCTTGGACTGCAAGGAGATCCAACCAGTCCATTCTAAAGGAGATTAGTCCTGGGTGTTCTTTGGAAGGAATGATGCTAAAGCTGAAACTCCAGTACTTTGGCCACCTCATGTGAAGAGTTGACTCATTGGAAAAGACTCTGGTGCTGGAAGGGACTGGGGACAGGAGGAGAAGGGGATGACAGAGGATGAGATGGCTGGATGGCATCACGGACTCGATGGACATGAGTTTGAGTGAACTCCAGGAGTAGGTGATGGACAGGGAGGCCTGGTGAGCTGCGATTCATGGGGTCACAAAAAGTCAGACACGACTGAGCGACTGAACTGAACTGAAGCCTTTTCTTGGCAACCTCAGACGAACATGCTTGTATGGTGTCACTTCAGTCGTGTCCGACTCTGCATCCCTGTGGTTACAACCCCTTCCAGGCTCCTCTGTCCATGAAATTCTCCAGGCAAGAATGCTCAAGTGGGTTGCCATGCCCTCCTCCAGAGGATCTTCTCGACCTGGGGATCAAACCCACATCTCTTATGTCTCCTACTTTGGCAGGTGGATTCTGTACTAGCGCCACGTGGAAAGCCCTCAGATGAACATATCAAGCCCAAGTACTGGATGTCTTCACAAGGATTCTCAATACTAAAATATCTGAAGCCATGATTCTAGGTACATTACACCTATTTATTCATTTAAGCCTTGGAAGAATTTTAAGTAAATATTATTAATACCTTCCCCGCTTTACAGAAGAAGAAACCAAGGTACAGAGAGTTTAGATCAAGGCCATAGAGATAGTAGTAGCAAAGCTGCTAATGTTATGTTTGTCCTGAAGATTTTTTCATGTTATCTTCTTGCCTGAAATGCCTTTCCCATTTTTGATTACTTACCCTCTAATTCCTGTTCATCTATAAGATTTAGCTCAGAGTTCCTTTTCCAGCAGGCCTTCCCTAACAACTCTACCACTGCTGTCCACCCGACTTGGCTGGTTAGTTCAACCCTCCTTTATGCTTCCATAACAACTAATGCATGTTCCCGTTGTTGACTTTTCCAGTTTCACAATTCATTCTGTTCATTTCTCTGCCCTTCCCACCAGAACCATGTGCTTCTTGAGGGCTGTGAGAGCACTCATTCAATCTGAGATCCTCTGTCATGCAGTATGGTGACTGGCAAAATTATAAATTTAATGAATTTTTCACATGTGAATAGACACGAAGAGAAACTGAAAATAAAGTATCATATGGTGTTTATTAATAGATTAAATGTGCAAATACATATGGAAAAGTGTGGATAAAACTTGTTGGATTATTAAGCAAATATTTATTAAATACCTGCTTTGCACCCAGCCCTGGTTACTTGCAGTGACTGACAACATAACCAACAATTGAAATATTTGAATTGAAAATAAGATCATTCCAGATGAATGTAATGCTTCCTTTGCTGAGTCTCTTTGCTGTCCACCTGAAACTCACAACTTTGTTAATCAGCCATAGTCTAGATTGAGGGCAGGAGGAGAAGGGGACGACAAAGGATGAGATGGTTGGATGGCATCACCAACTCAATAGACATGGGTTTGGGTGGACTCCAGGAGTTGGTGATGTACAAGGAGGCCTGGCATGCTGCGGTTCATGGGGTCGCAAAGAGTCAGACATGACTGAGTGACTGAACTGAACTGAACTGAATACAAAATTACAAGTTTAATTTTAAAAAAAGAAGCTCCAAAAACAAACAAAACAACAACAAAAAATAAAGCCAATATAGTAATTTATAAGAGAGTTTCCAGAGCCTAAATCACTCTCCAGATGTCAACCATCCCCTTCCCCTTGGGAAGTGTCATGACTCCTCTTGAGTCTCTGGCTTTGCAGGTAATGCAAGAAAGGAAGAGCCTTTGAGTCTTTGTCTTCTCCCTCAAGGTGGAAGAGAAACCCAGAGGCCTGCCTGCCCTGGTGCTTTTCTTCTGGAGTCTCTCCTTCCTTGGCACCTGTGCTCTGGACTGGACTTCCCTGAAATTGAAGTGGTAAAAGCTTAGATGCAAAGGTGGCTTTGGGGCAAGAATAAACGAAAGAGGCCAAAACCAAGTTAGATTTTTCACCGTGCTAATGACATGCCCTAGATTACGGGATAATAGCTTAGTTTGCTGGAGTGGTGCTTTGAGGTATGACCAAGAGCATAACTCTTGGTACTTAATACTTCATAGCATTATTTACATGTAATAATTAGGTCATACATTAGGTTCTTGAGAATCCACTATGGCAGACTATGTGCCGCATTTTGTAGATAAAAAGATACATAAAAAATAGGATTCATACTCTGTGCAAAAAAGTGCTAAGTTATTTCAGTCATGTAGAACTCTTTGTGACCCTATGGACTGTAGCCTGCCAGACTCCTCTGTTCATGGGATTTCCCAGGCAAAAATACTGGAGTAGGTTGCCATTTCCTTCTCCAGGGAATATTTCCTACCCAGGGATTGAACCCTGGTCTCCTACACTGCAGGTAGACTCTTTACCAACTGAGCCACCAGGGAAGCCTGGACAATGGCAAGGTTTAATTCCCTTTGTCAGTAGTGCCAAAGAGCTACTTGCTAAGTGAGAAGGGACACTAGCACTCAGATATGTGGAATGCATCTCCTTCTGTTTAGAGAAGTTTAATAAAACGAGGAAGAAGTAACACTGAGAATTCTCCAGTGGTCCAATGGTTAGGACTCTGCACTTCCACTGGTTGGGAAACTAAGGTCCTGCATGTCATGTGGCTGGGCTAACGAAAAAAGTAGTCTCACTAGATCTCTGATCCCAGATGACAGAGTGAGTGAGGCCCCATTTGCATTCTTCAAAGAGCAGAGGTATTCTAAAAGACGGCCAGTGTTAAATGTCTAACCAGGAGAGACTAAGAGGGTGGGAAGGCTGACGTCTGAAACAGAGAAGGTGGATAAGGCCTCAAAGTTTAGATTGGAAATGAAAATAGAAAGAAGCATACCATATAGGTTCCTGGGTCAATAGCCACAAAGATTATACATATCATACATCTGTCATATGCCAGGAAATGATGGTGCAAAGAGAGTCTTTAGTCCACCCCCACTATCACCTCAGACATATGATTTCAGTAACAAAGAGTGGGATTCATCTGCCAATGCAACTTTGAGGCAAATCCTTTAGCTGTTGACCCCCTTCCAACGAGAAGGGGACAATGAGGGGAGAGGTGGTTTGAGAAATATTCAGTAGTTACAGTGATTAGTTCCAGTGACCAAATGGATGGTGTAGGAATGAAGCAGATGAAAAAGGCAAGAAGGTGGTCTGAAAATCTCTCCTGTATGTAGGTAATTATGTGTCCTTTGCTGTCAACAGTCTGTATCTTCCAGAAAAATTATTAATAGCACCTTCTTTAATTTTCAAAAGAGTTATGATTTGGGTTATAAATTATTGACTGTACAAGATTCTGGAGCCCTAGTGGTGCCAGGAACTGGGTTCAACACATTGCTTCTACTATGTCATTTAATTTTCACAATTATCATCTCTTTTGTTATAGATGAGGGCTTGAGGCTTGGAACATTTACAGAGTTTCCCCCAAATCCTGCATCATTAAGTAGAAATAACAGAAATTAAATTCAAGCCTATGTGAAGCCAAAGTATGAGCTACAGCTTACTTTTGTTTCTGCAGAAACAAAAGTTTCTGCAAAGTACTGCTCTCTTGGCAGGAACAAGAAAAACTACATTTAGGATGAAACTAAATAAAGACGTACATAAGGATTTAGTCATTCACAATCAGCATATATTTGCCATGTTCCAAGTAACTATGTTCTAACTTACTTTAGTTGGGTCTCAAAGGATAACTTGTTTGACAGGGAAAAGAGGCTAGCATGGGGGATTGTGTTTCAGGAACACAAAACAGAAATGAGAAAGAACATGGCCTAACAAAGAACTTCTGGATGCTCAGTTCAATGAGAATAGAAGGTTTAGGTTTGCAGAATAAGCACAGAACAACTTTTAAACCAAACAATTTGTGAGGACTGGAACTAAAGCTGTAACAGTGGGCAATGAGGGGAGAGAAGGTTTGAGAAATATTCAGTAGTTACAGTGGACAGTTCCAGTGACCAAATGGGTGGTGTAGGAATGAAGCAGATGAAAAGGGCAAGAATGATGTTCAGTACTATCTGTGCTTCCTAAGCTACCCATCACAGTCAACTAACTGAATCAGAATTTCTGAGTGGGAGGCCTTTAATCTGATTAACAAGAATTGCCAGTGATGCTTATCATCTGGGAAGTTGGGGAAACACTGGATAGTAGATAGTGGTTCCGTTAACAGAGCCAAGGGTAGAAGGAAGAGTTTTCATAACAACTATCATAAATTCATTTTGCAAATAATAAATTTGATTTAAATGGAAAAGTTTAACAGGTAACTGCATATCTGAAACTAAGGAGAGGGCCATGCTGGAAATTTTTAACTTTTAATTTAGCAAACGAACTTGGGTAAGTGATAATGGTTAAAATCATCCCATGAGAACAAATATTGTGATAGAAGTGAAAAACGAACGACAAAAACCTGAAATAAGTGGTAACATCTAAGGAGCCGAGGTAGAAAAACGAACCAATTAGTGAGAGAGAAAAGTTTTAGAGTTTCAGAAAAAAATCAAGAAGGGGTGATGTCAGAAGCCAAAGAAATGTTTTGCAATGAAGAGGGAGTAGTCAGCAGTATCATATACCACGAAGACAAGGAATTAAATTTTCCTTTGAAACTGGCACTTAATCTCTTATAACCTTCCCAAGGTCCTTAGATTACAATGAAATGGGAAGTAAATGGGAATGAGTAAGTGCGGACAAGCAGCCTTAGCTACACTTTCTAAAACCCTGGCTGGCAGAGAAGAACAGGATTGGAGAGTAAGAAGATGATACCTACAGAGGGATTTGGGCTGAAGGGAGAGTTTTCCTTTTTCCTGGTCCCCATCAAGGCTGTCAGGGCTTTTCAAGGTAGCAAGAGATAGAGACTCAGGCAGAAGAGAAAAAACAGTAGAAGACCATGGCTTGTAACCCACAGACCCAGTAGATATTTTTTATAGTAAAAGATACATAATCATGTTTTTAGGCCAAGGGAAAAGAATCATGAGGTTAGCGTATAAGAAAAAGCAGATAATTAATGGGTAAATGGCTATGAGGCAGAAATAAGACCACGCTATAGAGAGTTTTAAGAATGCATTGTTCTCTTAAGAGGTGGGTAAAAAGGAAAGAATGGACGAAATCAAGAACTTTTCAATGGAAAAAAAGAATTCAAGGATATCAGGTGGCCTGGTCCCAGTAAAGTAGGAGATCAGGTCATCCACTGAGAGGGGGGAGAGACTGGGATTGGATCAAGAGCTCCAGTGAGAAACATTTGGAAGACTATGGGAAATTGACACTTTTAACCCCTTGGCTCAAAACCCTTGCCTTGCTATGTTCACCAAACCTATATTATGATCCTTACCCAACAGTAACCAAATCCCACTCCCCCACACTAAACCAGACTTCAAAATATCTGTAAAGATCCCAGCTTCACCCTCACTTTTCTGAGATGTTAGAAAGTTATTCTCTTGGGATAGTGCTATTCCAACATGCTAAGCAATAAACTTAGATTTTTTTATCCACAAATTGTTCAGGCACTGTTGGGGAGCCAGCATTCAACAGTTATTTATTTTAAAAAAATGAACAGAAGACAATTAGACCTTTTTATTCAGATAATACTGGTTAATAACATCATGTAAGTTCATGTGTACAACATTATAATTTTAATTCTGTATTCACTGAAGCACGCTAACCACCAAACTAATTAGACCTTTCCTTGATGACTAGGATCCAACCATTCATCTAGTGATGACACTAGATTTCTAAAAATGGATTTTCAGAAATTCAAATATTGAATAGTTTAGAGATTGCCTGATAGAGTGTATGTATTTTACAAACAAAGTTATTGAGATTCAAGAAATGCAAATAATATGATACAAAGAGATGAATTAACAGAAATATAAGAAGTGGCTCCCACAGGGCTTCTCTTATCAAGGGATCTCTGTAATCAATGGTGTTGTTTTCCTTCCTCTGCATCCCTGGCTCTCTATCTACTCATTAGCAAGTACACGGTTGCCCATACTTCTACTCCAGTGGGCTTGTCCCTTTCTGCTAAAAGGCAAGCATAGGGGAGCTGGGGAGAGTTCTTTACCAGCAGCCACAGTGCTTAAGGTTGAGAGCAAAGTTTGAAATGTCAGAGAGAATTCTAAACTCAAGCTAAAGTACAGTAAGTTCCCTACATATGAACGAGTTCCATTCCAAGAGTGCGTTTGTAAGTCCAATTTGTTCATAAGTCCAACAAAGTTAGCCTAGCTGCCCAACTAACACAATCAACTATAATGCTGTACTTTAATAGGTTTATAATAATTTTCACACAAATAATACCAAAAAAATCCTACAAAAAATAAAGAAACAACTTTACTCTTATAGTGAAAGAAA
The DNA here is from genome assembly GCF_016772045.2 of Ovis aries. Lineage (NCBI taxonomy): Eukaryota > Metazoa > Chordata > Mammalia > Artiodactyla > Bovidae > Ovis > Ovis aries. The sequence goes on from NC_056061.1 coordinate 52,374,686, forward strand.
GTGAAAGGGAAGTCACTCAGTCGTGTCCGACTCTTTGCGACCCCATGGACTGTAGCCTACCAGGCTCCTCCGTCCATGGGATTCTCCAGGCAAGAGTACTGGAGTGGGTTGCCATTTCCTTCTCCAGGGGATCTTCCCAACCCAGGGATCGAACCCGGGTCTCTCTCATTCCAGGCAGACGCTTTAACCTCTGAGCCACCAGGGAAGCCCAATCTTATAGTACAGTACCTTAAAAAGTACAGTACTACAGCATAACCTTTGGTATAGGGACTGGCATCGAGTGAACAGGCGAGAAGAGTTATTGACTGGACGAGGGAAAGGACGGGCGTGATGGTAGAGCTGAAGGATTGTCAGCAACAGGAGATGGAAGGCAAGCTGCAATTTCATTCATGCCTGATGTGGATGGAATGCATGTTCACATCTTTGAAAGTATGCAGCTTGTAGGTTCATGTGTAGGGGACTTACTGTATATCCAAACCAGGCTCTCCATCTACTGGGCATTTCCCCCTTCCTCAGATTTTCCTGTTGTATGGTATTCTTCTAGCTCTCTGACTTTTTGCCTTTCTTCAAAATAGCTCACCTCCTCTAGTAACAGAGTGCTGCTTTTGTTCATATCATTAAACTAACCAATGATAGCATTATGAACATAATCTTTATTTCATTTTTTTCACTGTTTCAGATAATTTAGTTCAGTTTTTTTTTTTTTTTACTTACAAAGACACTTTTTTCCATGTGTTCTATTTCTTTGTTGTCTTCTTTATTTGTTATTCAGTAAATCTATGCAAACATAAAGTTTGGTTTAACCTCTAGATAAATCAGTTATCCATTTCTCTGTCTACAGCACAAAAAACATAGTTGGGGTTCATCAAGTGCTTTTTGTTTGAGAGTACTAATTTTCATTAGCTGACTGACACAGAAGTTCATTAACCCCTATCCTATGTAACCCATGCATCAGATTGATAAGTACTTTGACTAATGACAGCTAACAAAGACAGAAAACCCCTCTATGCCAGGCATTGTTCTAAGAGGTTAACCTAGGTTAACAAATTTCATTCTTAAACCAATTCTATAAGGTAAGTACTATTATTATCAGCTGCATTTTTCGAAAAGGAAACTGAGGATGAGAAAGACTGAATAATTTCTCCAAGGCCAAGCATCTGAGAAGTGACAGAGCTAGGATTTGAACCTAGGTCATCTCATCTGGCTTCAGTCTCTTAACCGTTGCACCATGCTAAAGACCATTATAATTTTTCTGTGATTAGAAAATGTAAAAAAAAATTACATGGTTAAATTTGGAATTAATAGTTAAGCTTAATATTTTTTTTGTAATAGATTTGCCCATGTGGTTTTTTATAAACTAATGGCCATTTTTCTATTTATACCTTTTAAAGAAATATTATTTGATTCTGAAAAATGACTTTAAATTATATGAAAGGTATTTGTGTAAATCTATCTTGTTTGCACAAAGTTAATTCCTTTCTTGTGACCTTACTTTTTAGGTATTAGCCAAAGAGAGAGAGAACTTATTCTTTTAATTGTGAGAACCTAAAAAAAATAAGATTGCAAGTCTTACAACTAACGGCAGAGACATTTGGAAATTAATATCTTTGCATTCTGAAGAAAATATGAGCTAACCCAGGAAAGTTCATGAGTCCCATTTCTCCTCAAATGTTGGGTGTATTTTTCTCTATTCTCATTCTACTTCCACCTGGGTAAGTAGGGAAACCTGGGCAAGTGACTGCGAAATTCCACTTTATTTTTCTTGAAATAAAAAGTGTCTCCTTTTTTCTTTAAGGCACTGCCTCTGTGCTTGTAATTCTTGCCAATCCTTTCTTCACAGAGACTCTGATCGGCATAGGAAACGGTTGCCAAGAATTCAGAACCATCATAAGTCGTAAGGGATTATGTTTGAGTGAGAAGCTGCTAAAATTGTTTCAAATCACCCAATTTCACGTAGTTGAAATGTGAACAGGGGAACAGAGGTGAAACGTAAGCTTTTAAAGGAATGCTAACTGCTATCATCAGGGAAAGATACATTTTTAAAAAATACCTGCTGTCAGTAAAAATATGGATATATTCACTAGGATGGGGGGTGGGGAGCCAGATGGGAAAATGATGGGACAGCAAACAAAAGGGCAGACAATGTGAAATCTCTGTTTAATAAACACAGCTGGGATGCAGCTGAAGTTGAGACATGGAAGCTACCTTTTTACTCACAAAGAAAATCAGCTAATGTGGAAGTGAAATTGAGTATTTGGTGAATGAATGGACATTTTCATGCCAAGAAATAGGCATGATTATTTATTCCCAACAGCTTGTAGGACTTAACATTAAAGAGAAATTGCAAGAATCAACGACTGCCAGCAGAGGATGTCTGCTGGCTTGCATGGGAAGCACATTGACTGTAAAAAGAAATGTGTAAATCTTTGCAGCCATAAATGCACTCAAAAAGGCCGCTATTGAGAATATCCTGAAGCACTCGGACATTATAATGTATGCATGGTATTTTAATTAGGGAGAAGCGTTTTTTATTCCATGGAAGATTTCTTTTATGACCAAGTTATTTTATCTATGGGGGCTTCCCATGAGATAAAGTAACGAAAAGTAGTGCCTTACTGAAATATAGCTGTTAAAATACAGCCTCGTAGATGTGGACGTTGTAGCTTCAGTAGATTTGCAGATCTTTATTTAGATTAATTTTAGTTATGAGAATGTTGGCTGAAATGCATGATACTCACTCTAACCCAGTATTACTCTGAGATATGAATTTTATTTTCACCTACCTGAATAATTTAATATGGTAAGCTTTGTACCACCATGAATTCAAAGACTCGTCATCAACAATTATGAGACATTTTTATTTTTCAGCAAGAGAACCCACTTCTTTCACCCAAAGGAAGGAAGGGCATCCTGCCTTTAGGGCAAGACTAAGACTAAAATGGCTCAGACGGTAAAGCGTCTGTCTGCAGTGCAGGAGACCCGGGTTCGATCCCTGGGTAGGGAAGATCCCCTGGAGAAGGAAATGGCAGCCCACTCGAGTATTCTTGCCTGGAAAATCCCATGGATTGCAGAGCCTGGTAGGCTACTGTCCATGGGGTCGCAAAGAGTTGGACACAACTGAGCAACTTCACTTCACTTTAAGACTAAAATAATGCACTAAGGGCAACACTGAGACTGAAATAACACTAAGACTAAAAGATTATTTTCTCATCATTCAAGACGATAGCTGGATTTTGCATTAGCCTCAAGCCAGTTTAGTTTTTTTAAAAACCTCAACTAAAAATTTCTTTATTCAGATAGTATAGGTCATGAACTATCTGAATAAGAATTTGCTATACTAGTCTTTTAAATGCTACCTAATGATAAAAATGTCCACTCTAAAGAGTCCTTACCAAATGAAAGCAGAAAATAATGAAATTATTGTAGGAAGGGGAACCCCTTCCTTCCAGGGCCAGAAACTGGGCTCTTGTCTAACACTCAGAAATGAATGGTCCAAGGAGACACATGTGCTGACAAAGCAAGAGTTCTTTTTTGGGAAAGGGCACCTGGGTGAAGAGCAGTAGAGTAAGGGAACCCAGGAGAACAGCTCTACCACATGGTTCTATGGTGATGGGATTAGTTTCCTGGTTGTCTTTAGCCACTTATTCTTACTCAGAGCCCTTCCTGGTGGTACATGCTTTGTTCAGCCAAGATGATGCCAGTGAAAAGGAATTCTGGTAGGTGGTCGGACATGTGGTGTCTCCTTTTGACCTTTACTGAACTCTGCCGGCTGGTGGTGGCTTATTAGTTCCGTGTTCCTTACCAGCACCTCCTGTCATAAAACAGCTCATGCAAATGGTTTCTATGGTGCCTGACCAGGGTGGGCAGTAACTAACAAAATTATGAATTTTTTCTTAGATAGTAAGCTATTTATTTTATATAATATTTATTGGGTATTTATTGTATATGAAGCACTATTGTACATCCCTGGTAGAATGCAAAGACGAATAAGGCACAGTTCCTGTTCTCAAGGATTGGATAATATACGTGGAAAGGGGTGAAGGTGGAGACTAGAGGCTAGAAGAGTTTGTTAAATATAGTAGTTCAGTCCAATTCAGTTGCTCAGTCATGTCCAACTCTTTGTGACCCCATAGACTTCAGCACACCAGGCTTCCCTGTCCATCACCAACTCCCGAGCCTACTCAAACTCATAGTCCATCGCATCAGTAATGCCATCATGTAGGTGAACCAGCCTCAAAATCCAAAATGTATGTTTTGCTGCTGCAGTGTTGGTTTTGAGCCATTGTAAATTCCTGTTCCATGCTCAGTATTAAAAGTTATATCCAGAAAAGCAACAAACAAAACAACAAAATAAAACAGACTATGTACATATCCTTGCAAAGAGGTGTTCATAATAAATAGTACTAGTGGAAATAAATGCCATACTTGTGAGTCTGGAGATTAAGGATGTTAGCAGTCTATGTCTAACTTCCTGTTTAACTTTGAACTAACCATTTAACCTCCTTGGACCACAACTTCTCCATCTTTGATATGGTGTTAATGTCTACTAAAAGGAGTTTCGGATGACAAAAATAATATTTGCATATTTAATGAATTCTACTGGCTAAGGTTTAAGTGATTTCAAGTTCGCCATGCATCATCTGACACTGTGTTCTGTGTAAATAGATTCCCTGAAGTTATGTGTTTCAGCATACTGGGCGAAATCTTTTCCTGAGGGATCAAACTGGAATTCAAACCCACCAGTTCGGTTTGAGGATTCATGGTCTTAACCACTGAGTGACACTGTCTCTCCGGCTAAAGAGGAGATGATGCTGATCGGCATATTGAAAGTGCTGAAAATACTGGAAGTATTGAGATTAAAGCCCAGTTACTTCATAGTTTTGCATGGCAGAGAAAAACCATCCCATGTAAGCGTTTCAAGACTTCCAATATTATTTTTCAAGGCTTAGTCCAGTTTATTTCAAGACTTGGTCCCCCAAGTTCTTAGAGAAACCTCCTCATTAATAAAAGCATTCCGAAGTCTCAACTGAATGTAACCATATGGAACCCAGGGTGCAGGGATATTGTATCTCAGGTAGGAAGGATGTAATGGGTTTCCCTATCCACAGGACAATGAAAGGATGAACTGCCTCTGACTGGGTCATTCACTGAACTGTAAGTGACCTAATTTTTTTAACACACCCCTTTATTCTTTGTGTAATAAAATGAACATATAAGGACAGTCCAGACAGAGTGGTTATTAAAGCTTCATTTTAATAACTTCAACCTAATAACATCATGGGGTGGTCAGGAAAAATAATGAATGCTTATCCATTCATCCATCCACCATTCACTCAAAAGACAGTGGTTGCATTTACCACACACCAAGCACATTCTAGGTTCTAGACTTCAAAGATGATTGAGAAATGTCCTAGTCCTCAGGGAGCTATAATTTGATGAGGGGGAAGGGACAAATCAAAAGGTAACTAAGACTTTTAGACAAGGGCCAAAACAAAAGAAGGACTCAGGTGAGATGGGAACACAGAGGACCAAACAAATGACCTATGGAGGCATAAAAGTCCTCATAGAAACAAGGATATCTGAACTGGGTCTTAAAGGGTATCTAAAATCTATTTAGATGGGCCATTCTTTTATTTTTATTATTATGTAATAGATGTGGCTTTATGCAATGAGGTATGGAGAATTTAATTTTTAAAATTTTTATTGGAGTGTATTTGCTTTACAATGTCATGTTAGTTTCTGATGTACAATGAAGTGAATTAGTTATATATCTATATATGTGGGAGCTACCCAGGAGGGGCTAGTGTTAAAGAATCTGCCTGCCAATACATGAGACACAGGAGATTAGAGTTTGATCCCTGGGTTGGAAAGATCCCCTGAAGGAGGGCATGGCAACCCATTCTAGTATTCTTGCCTGGATAATCCCATGGATAGAGGAGCCTGGCAGCCCACAATCCATAGCATCGTAAAGAATCACACATGACTACTGAAGCGACGTAGTACACGTGCATACATATATCCCCTGTTTTTTAGATTTCCTTCCCATTTAGGTCACCACAGAGAATTAAGTAGAGTTCCCTGTGCTATACATTAGTGACCTATTTTATATATAATAACTTATATATGTATCAATCCCAATATCCTAGTTCACCCACTCCCCCACCTTGGAATTCACAAGTTTATTCTCTATAGCTGTTTCTCTATTTCTGCTTTGCAAATAAGTTCATCTGTACAATTTTTTTCTATTTCAATATAAGTGATATTAAGCCTTTGACAGTGTGGATCTCAATAAACTATGGAAAATTCTGAAAGCGATGGGATACCAGACCACCTGACCTGCCTCTTGAGAAATTTGTATGCAGGTAAGAAAGCAACAGTTAGAACTGGACATAGAACAACAGACTGGTTCAAAATAGGAAAAGGACTATGTCAAAGCTGTAAATTGTCATTCTACTTATTTAAATTATATGCAGAGTACATCATGAGAAATGCTGGCCTGGATGAAGCAAAAGCTGGAATCAGTATTGCCGGGAGAAATAACAACAGTCTCAGATATACAGATGACACCACCCTTATGGCAAAAAGTGAAGAAGAACTAAAGAGACTCTTGATGAAAGTAAAAGAAGAGAGTGAAAATGTTGGCTTCAAGCCCAACATTCAAAAAACGAAGATCATGGCTTCATGGCAAACGGATGGAAAAAATTGGAAACAGTGGCTGATTTTATTGTTCTGGGCTCCAAAATCATGGCAGATGGTGATTGCAGCCATGAAATTAAAAGACGCTTACTCCTTGGAAAGAAAGTTATGACCAACCTCAGTTCGGTTCAGTTCAGTCGTTCAGTCATGTCTGACTCCTTGTGGCCCCAGAAATCATAGCACGCCAGGCCTCCCTGTCCATCACCAACTCCCAGAGTTCACTCAGACTCATGTCCATCAAGTCAGTGATGCCATCCATCCATCTCATCTTCTGTCGTCCCCTTCTCCTCCTGCCCTCAATCCCTCCCAAAATCAGGGTCTTTTCCAATGAGTCAACTCTTCACAAGTGGTGGCCAAAGTATTGGAGTTTCAGCTTCAGCATCAGTCTTCCAATGAACACTCAGCACTGACTCCTTTAGAATGGACTGGTTGGATCTCCTTGCAGTCCAAGGGACTCTCAAGAGTCTTCTCCAACACCACAGTTCAAAAGCATCAATTCTTCATTGCTCAGCTTTCTTCACAGTCCAACTCTCACATCCATACATGACTACTGGAAAAACCATAGCCTCGACTAGATGGACCTTTGTTGGCAAAGTAATGTCTCTGCTTTTGAATATGCTGTCTAGGTTGGTGATAACTTTTCTTCCAATGAGTAACATCTTTTAATTTCATGGCTGCAATCACCATCTGTAGTGATTTCGGAGCCCCAAAAATAAAGTCAGACACTGTTTCCACTGTTTTCCCATCTATTTCCCATAAAGTGATGGGACCAGATGCCATGATCTTCATTTTCTGAATGTTGAGCTTTAAGCTAACATTTTCACTCTCCTCTTTCACTTTTATCAAGAAACTTTTTTGTTCCTCTTCACTTTCTGCCATAAGGGTGGTGTCATCTGCATATCTGAGGTTATTAGTATTTCTCCCAGCAATCTTAATTCCAGCCTGTGCTTCTTCCAGTCCAGCGTTTCTCATGATGTACTCTGCATATAAGTTAAATAAGCAGGGTGACAATATACAGCCTTGACATACTCCTTTTCCTATTTGGAACCAGTCTGTTGTTCCATGTCCAGCTCTATCTGTTGCTTTCTGACCTGCATATAGGTTTCTCAAGAGGCAGGTCAGGTGGTCTGGTATACCCATCTCTTTCAGAATTTTCCACAGTTTATTGTGGTCCACACATTCAAAGGCTTTGGCACAGTCAATAAAGCAGAAATAGATGTTTTTCTGGAACTCTCTTGCTCTTTCTATGATCTAGCGGATGTTGGCAATTTGATCTCTGGTTCCTCTGCCTTTTCTAAAACCAGCTTGAACATCTGGAAGTTAACGATTCATGTATTGCTGAAGCTGGCTTGGAGAATTTTGAGCATTACTTTACTAGCATGTGAGATGAGTACAATTGTGTGGTAGTTTGAGCATTCTTTGGCATTGCCTGTCTTTGGGATTGGAATGAAAACTGACCTTTTCCAGTCCTGTGGCCACTGCTGAGTTTTCCAGATTTGATGGCATATTGAGTGCAGCACTTTCACAGTATCATCTTTCAGGATTTGAAATAGCTCAACTGGGATTCCATCACCACCACTAGCTTTGTTTGCAGTGATGCTTTCTAAGGCCCACTTGACTTCACATTCCAGGATGTCTGGCTCTAGGTGAGCGATCACACCATCGTGATTATCTGGGTTGTGAAGCTTTTTTTTTTTTGTTCTGTGTATTCTTGCCACCTCTTCTTAATATCTTCTGCTTCTGTTAGGTCCATACCATTTCTGTCCTTTATCAAGCCCATCTTTGCATGAAAAGTTTCCTTGGCATCTCTAATTTTCTTGAAGAGATCTCTAGTCTTTCCCATTCTGTTGTTTTCCTCCATTTCTTTGCACTGATCACTGAGAAAGGCTTTTTTATCTCTACTTGCTTATCTTTGGAACTCTGCATTCAGATGCTTATATCTCTCCTTTTCTCCTTTGCTTTTCACCTCTCTTCTTTTCACAGCTATCTGTAAGCCCTCCCCAGAAAGCCATTTTGCTTTTTTGCATTTTTTTTCCATGGGGATGGTCTTGATCCCTATCTCCTGTACAGTGTCAAAAACCTCATTCCATAGTTCATCAGGCACTCTGTCTGTCAGATCTAGGCCCTTAAATCTATTTCTCACTTCCACTGTATAATCATAAGGGATTTGATTTAGGTCATACCTGAATGGTCTAGTGGTTTTCCCCACTTTCTTAAATTTCAGTCTGAATTTGGCAATAAAGAGTTCATGATCTGAGCCACAGTCAGCTCCCAGTCTTGTTTTTGCTGACTGTATAGAGCTTCTCCATCTTCGGCTGCAAAGAATATAATTAAACTGATTTTGGTGTTGGCCATCTGGTGATGTCCATATGTCGAGTCTTCTCTTGTGTTGTTGGAAGAGGATGTTTGCTATGACCAGTGCGTTCTCTTGGCAAAACTCTATTAGCCTTTGCCCTGCTTCATTCTGTACTCCAAGGCCAAATTTTCCTGTTACTCCAGGGGTTTCTTGACTTTCTATTTTTGCATTCCAGTCCCCTATAATAAAAAGGAGATCTTTTTGGGGGTATTAGTTCTAAAAATTCTTATAGGTATTCATAGAACTGTTCAACTTCAGCTTCTTCAGCATTACTGGTTGGGGCATAGGCTTGGACTACTGTGATATTGAATGGTTTGCCTTGGAAATGAACAGAGATCATTCTGTCATTTTTGAGATTGCATCCAAGTACTGCATTTCGGACTCTTTTGTTGACCATGATGGCTACCCCTTTTCTTCTAAGAGATTCCTGCCCACAGTAGTAGATATAATGGTCATCTGAATTAAATTCACCCATTCCAGTCCATTTTAGTTCACTGATTCCTAGAATGTTGACGTTCACTCTTGCCATCTCCTGTTTGACCATTTCCAATTTGCCTTGATTCATGGACCTGACAATCCAGGTTCCTATGCAATATTGCTCTTTACAGCATTGGACCTTGCTTCTATCACCAATCACATCCACAGCTGGGTATTGTTTTTGCTTTGGCTCCATCCCTTTATTCTTTCTGGAGTTATTTCTCCACTGATCTCCAGTAGTATATTGGGCACCTACCGACCCGGGGAGTTCCCCTTTCAGTATCCTATCATTTTGCCTATCATACTGTTCGTGGGTTTCTCACGGCAAGAATACTGAAGTGGTTTGCCATTCCCTTCTCCAGTGGACCACATTCTCTCAGACCTCTCCACCATGACCTGTCTTTCGTGGGTGGCCCCACACGGCATGGCTTAGTTTCATTGAGTTAGACAAGGTTGTGGTCCATGTGATCAGATTGCCTAGTTTTCTGTGATTATGGTTTCAGTGTGTCTGCCCTCTGATGCTCTCTCGCAACACCTATCATCTTACTTGGGTTTCTCTTACCTTGGACATTGGGTATCTCTTCACGGCTGCTCCAGCAAAGCGCAGCCAATGCTCCTTTCCTTGGATGAGTGGTATCTCCTCATGGCCACTCTCCTGACCTTAAAAGTGGAGTAGCTCCTCTCGGCCCTCCTGCGCCCGTAGCCACCACTCCTTGAACGTGGGGTTGCTCCTCTTGGCCACTTCTCCTGACCTCGGGCTTGCGGTAGCTCATCTCAGCCACTGCCCCTGACCTCGGACGTGGGATAACTTCATGACCAACCTAGACAGTGTATTAAAAAGCAGAGACATTACCTTGCCAACAAAGGTCTGTCTAGTCAAGGCTATGGTTTTTCCAGTATTCACATATGAATGTGAGAGTTGGACTGTGAAGAAGGCTAAGTGCCAAAGAATTGATGCTTTTGAACTGTGGTGTTGGAGAAGACTCTTGAGAGTCCCTTGGACTGTAAACTCCAATACTTTGGCCACCTGATGTGAAGAGCTGACTCATCTGAAAATACCCTGATGCTGGGAAAGATTGAGGGCAGGAGAAGAGGACAACAGAGGATGAGATGGGTGGATGGCATCACCGACTCAATAGACATGGGGTTGCAAAGAGTTGGACTTGACTGAGCAACTGAACTGAACTGAACTGAACTATGATGCTTGTTTTCCTCTTTCTGGCTTACTTCACTCTGTATAACACTCTCTAGGTCCATCCACAACACTGAAAATGGCACTATTTTACTCCTTTTTATGGCTCAGTAATATCCCATTGTTTATATGTATTACTACCACAGCTTCTTTATCCGTTCCTCTATTGATATACATTTAGGTTGCCTCCATGTCCTGATGGCAGTTAACAGTGCTGCTATGAACACTGAGGGGCATGTATCTTTTTGAATTATGGATAGGGCATTCTTTACAGGGAAAAAGATCCCTCTACCCTCACCCCACCCCCATCACCCCACCAGATTAAGTAAAGAAAAATGGCTTTATATACTGCTGCTTTTAAAGAATAGGTGAAATATTTTTTATATTCTAAGATGCTCAATGAATAACTTGGATTAGTTATCATTAGTTAATAAGATTATTAGCTGAGGTTAGAGTAAATATGACACTCTGATATAGTGAAAACAAAGTGGACCAAGCATGGGAGACCTCCTTTAAAATCCCAGTCTGTGCCAGTTTGTAGTGCAATCCTGGGCAATACGACTGATATAATGGGAATTTTAAAAAAATTAATTGTAGTTTGAGCTAGAGTGCTAAAATGGTATTAAGAATGACTCTTTAGGGAACTTACCTAGTGGTCGAGTGGCTAAGATTCCACACTCCAAATGCAGGAAGCCAAGGTTTGCTCCCTGGGCAGGACATTGGATCCCATACGCCACAGTGAAGTTTGAAGACCCTGTGTGTTGCAACTACGATCAAACACAGTCAAATAAATAGATGATTTTTTTTGAAGACTCTTTGGGGAATTCCCCAGCAGTCCAGTGGTTAAGGCTCTGCACTTCCACTTCAGGGGGCAAGGGTTCAATCTCTGGTTAAAAAACAAAAAAGAAAGACTATGGAAAGGAATCCTCATTTAAAATGAAAGAAGGGAGCACTTCTTTCCAAAGAGTCTTTATCATCATCATTATTATTATGTCGTAAGAACATAGACAAAAGTGCAAAATTTTATTCATCGAACTATAAGCCTTGTTTTCTCAGCAGAGTAAGGCTAGAAGGAGGAGGGGGAAATCATTAATCTTTACACAATGCTCTGCTGTTTAATTTGTTATAAGAAGTTGTGTGTTCATGTAGTAATTTAGAAGTCAAACCAATAAAATATTTTAAAATAATGAAAACAAAAAGAGAAACAATGCTGAGGTCCATCAGCATGACAGTATATTGAGGAGTATTACTGAATCCAAGCAGCTCCTGTAATTAAACATATTTTTGTTGTTTAGTTGCTCAGTCGTGTTTGACTCCTTTGCAACCCTGTGCGCTGTAGCCCTCCAGGCTCCTCTGTCCATGGGATTTCCCAGGCAAGAATACTGGAGTGGGTTGCATTTTCTCGTCCAGGGGATCTTCCCAACCCAGGAATCAAACCCATGTCTCCTTCATTGCAGGTGAATTCTTTTACCGCTGAGTCACCAAGGAAGCCCAGATGAATTTTAATGGGATAGAATAGAAAGGTCTGAAACAGAGCAAGGTAGATCTCAGTATTTCTAATCACTATAGAAAAGTGGGTTTGCTTAAAACAGTACAGAAAGAATTTGTTAGCTCTTTGGGAAAAAAAAAATTGCTTTTTTCCAAAGGAAAAAAAAAAAAAGAATCTTCCTGCAATGCAGGAGACCCCAGTCCAATTCCTGGGTTGGGAAGATCTTCTGGAGAAGGGATAGGCTACCCACTCCAGTATTCTTGCCTGGAGAATTTCAAGGACTGTTTAGACACAACTGAATGACTTTCACTTTCACTTTTGGGAAAATAATGTTGAATTGCTCCTGGCCTCTTACATTAAAATAAATATCAGACATATCAAAGAGTTAATTACTTAAAAAAAGAAAATATAGAAAACTATTTTTCTGATGAAGAGAAGCTTGTTGAGCATAAAGACAAAAACTAATTATAGGAAACAAAATAGTAATGTCTATTTAAACATTTACAACTTCTGTCAGTCAGTCAGTTAGTTCAGTCACTCAGTCGTGTCCGACTCTTTGCGACCCCATGGACTGTAGCATGCCAGGCTTCCCTGTCTATCACCAACTCCTGGAGTTTACTCAAACTCATGTCCATCGAGTTGATGATGCCATCCAACCATCTCATCCTCTGTCGTCCCCTTCTCCTCTCACCTTCAATCTTTCCCAGCATCAGGGTCTTTTCCAATGAGTCAGTTCTTTGCATCAGGTGGCCAAAGTATTGGAGTTTCAGCTTCAGCATCAGTCCTTCCAATGAATATTCAGGACTGATTTGCTTTAGGATTGACAGGTACTTCTTCTGTACCTCTTCCCTTTCCCTTATCCATTTAAACTTTAAACACAGTTATATACTAGAATGCAGATGGAAACCTGGAATGATGTTTAAATCATGAAAAACATGAGCACCACAAAATAAAAAGAGCAGAAGTGACAATTCACAGAATAAATACAGATGAACAGAAAAAATCTGTTTAGTTTCCTTAATGACAAGAAAAATCTAAATTTAAACAAGGAGATACCACTTTTGCTTAGCAAATCGATAATGATTTTTAAAGTTTAACTTGGAAAAGGCTAAAGTAATCCATTCCTAAATGCATGTGAAAACATCCAAGTGGCAGCCATCGCCATCTATTGGTGGCAAGCAGAGGTGACCTACTGTTTGTCTGAGGCATGGCTTTGTTCCTCGCCATGAAAGCTTGTAAGTTCAAAGTTGAAAGCATAGGAAGCTCTACCTGCATGGTTTGAGGTATGAGGAAATGACTTTCTCATTCTTTGCTTCGAGAGGGATAAAATGGTACAATCTATGGTACAATGGTACAATCTACATTTAGCACTAAGTATAAAAATCATTTAAAACATATATGTACAATTATATATCATATATATGTATACTTCTTTAAAAAAACTTTCCAAAGGACTGTATTTGGATTAGTAGAAAATCTTTTATAATCCAGTTATATTCATATTAGTATAAGAGAGTGCATGCTATTGTTTAGGTAGAAGATAGTAGAGCTAATATTGGTCACCAAGTCTCTTCTAGAATTCGATCCAGTTTACACAGTTCTACAACCAGAAAATTTCTCATTATATATCTCTATAACACAGCCAACTTTGTGAACATTGAAATCCATTAGAACCACCAAAATTTATATAAACTCCATATTATAAAACTCAAATTTTGTGCATATTGTTTTAAATGAGTCAGTTAATATAAAATTATGGGCTTCCCTGGTGGCGCAGATAGTATAGAATCTGTCTGCAATGCAGGAGACCCAGGTTTGATCCCTGAGTCAGGAAGAGCCCCTGGAGAAGGGAATGGCAACCCACTCCAGTAATCTTGCCTGGAGAATCCCATGGAAAGAGTCTATAGTCCACGGTGTCAAAGAGTCAGACATGACTGAGCAACTAACAAAATACTTCAATGAACATACTTTCCAATTAATATTTTCCCCAATTGAGATTATTTATTATAATTTCATATTATAATATAAATATTGTATTATATATATATATATGAAAGTGTTCATTGCCCAGTCATGTCCTACCGCCATTCCCTTCTTCAGGGGATCATCTCGACTCAAGGATCAAAGCCAGGTCTTACATTGCAGGCAGATTCTTTTACTGTCTGAGCCAGCAGGGAAGCCATGAAGCACTGTATAGAACCGCAGAGGGGAAAAGAGGGAAGAATCTACCTATCAATAGATCTGTTAAATACATAAGTTCAATCTGATGCACTCACTAAAATGGTTATGTACACATCTCTGGAAGGTGGAATTATAACTGTCATTATTTTCTTATTTTCTTGTGAGTGTGTTTTATGTTTCATAGTTGCTTCAAGAAGCACATACAAGCAGTATGTAGCTACAGTAATCAGCTGCTTTTTGTAATCAGAAAGAAAAATTCTTGAAAAATAGCTGCAGTAGTGGGCAGGAAAGGAAAAATCTACTGAGTTGCCAAGTTCTTGTACTCAGTGTAATAGGTGAAAGTGACAAAATCAAGTTGCCAAAAGGTAGAAGCTCCCCCATGGCTGTTCAGGGCTGCCTTCAGCTGTCCTAGGCTCCCGACAGGTCCTCTAGGCTCTCTTTTCCCCTCTGCCTCAGGCTGGATCTCTGCTTCTCTCCAATCAATTTTATGTTAAGTCTCCAGCATCCATTGAAGGGAAAAGAAGAAGAGGGCTGCAGAGAATGAAATAGTTAGAGAGCATCACCGACTCAATGGATATGAACTTAAGCAAACTTAAGCAACAGTGGAAGACAAGGAAGCCTGGTGTGCTGCAGTCCATGGGGTTGCCAAGAGTCAGACACAACTTAGCAACTGAACAAGAACCAGTATCTGTGCCCCTTGTCTATCTGCCTCTGTGGAACTTAAAAACCCTCGCTACTCTCCTACATGTCTTTAATTCCCTTTTCAAAGCCTGTTTCTTCTAAAAAGTTTTCAGTTTGCCTAACTATTCTGTGCTAATCCATTAGGACAGTCTGTGATCTTGAATAAGTTAAACTGTGAATCAGTTTTGCTACAAAATGAGAATAATATGAGTACCAATATCACAAGGTTGTTGTGATGTTTAAATGAATTCGTACATGTAAAATGCTTAAGATAATGCCACAAGATATGCTGGTTATTCTTATTATTTAGCAATTATACTTATTTTACTATTTTTCCAGAGTCTATTCTATAAGCACTGGCTAAACAAAGTTAATAGGGTTCTTTATCGCAAAATTAGTTGAATGTGTACTAAGTATGAGTGAGAGAGATAGTGTGTGGTGAGTTTTCCAAATTTTCATTTAAAAAGAAAACATCTCTGGATCCCTTTCTAAAGCATCCCAAGGAATGGTTCTTTTGGAAAGGTTAATTTATTTCTTTATCATAGATGTCTTTCTCCTCCCCCATCCCCTACCTCCCCCTTCACTTGTACTCAGTAAATTGAGCTCAAGGACCTGGTTGCTATTGTTTTTAAATTTTAAATTGACTCAATTCTTTTGAAAGCCCTTTGGAATAAGAACTATATAAATGTAAGGTGATGGCTCCTTTCTAAAGGGTTTGCATTTCTGAGACATGAAAACTTTCTTTCCTGCCTTGTATGAGTTTGAAACAAATTTTTACTGAATGGAAGAAAGAACAGATGAATACAGGGGAAAAAAACTCTTCCATAGTCTAAAATAATGAATTAAACTAGTTCTTTTGAAGAGCTGACTAATGTAGTGGTTCTAGGAAGGAAGGCTGCATTCTAATATGAAGTGGGTGTACCATTATATATACAAATACATATATATAATTATATATATAAATACCACTGTGTGTTTTCAGAAATTTAAGTGAAGAAAAGTTTAGGAATAACTTGGAAACACAGCAGCACAATCGTGTCATAAAACCCATACAAGTGCAGATATAAGAGCTGGTTTCAGCAGTGATCTTGGCTATCGCCTCTGTTTGGGTTCTTGGCATATTGAGATCAATGAAACAGAACCTCCTACTGATTTGCAGTTGTTGCTGGGGGGACACGTGCAGCTGATCCAGGCTGGTAAGCTTGGAGGCTCACCCAGTCCTCAGTTTACAGTTCACACTCTTGTTCCACCCATGGGTAGGCTCTCTGGTCCTCTGACCCTTGGTCACCCAAACAATGATGTTTACACCCAGGATGGGAGCTTTATCTAAATTACAGGATGCTCGGGACTGCCTGCCCTTTGCAGATGATGGACATAGATTAGCTGATCTAAACAATTACTTAAGGAACAATCTGATCCCTGGTGACAATTAAGGCATCTTGCTGACAGCTGTGGTGACAGCAGATGGACAGTAAAACTACCCCTCACTGAAATCAAGAAACTGGGTCTTTCTGATTTACAGGCAGGTTTCTTTGTTTTTGGTTTTGGGGTTTTTCTTTGTATGGGCTCTTAAAAGACTTTAAAATGACTGAAAGGAAGACTGCTGCATAGTGGAAAATGTAGAAATAGCAACTTATAAATATTAGCCGAATTGTTTCTCAGATCTGACTCTTAGGAAGATTAAGCTGACAAAAGGAAACAAAGAAAACTGACACTTAATACTTTCTCTGAAATAAGTCAGATTTAAAATGCAAGTCAAGATATTTCAGAGAGAGTGCGTGTGGGGACACCACACCCCACACACATCCCCACCCTGTCTTTTAGCTTTCCTAACAGTGAAAGTGATCTGAAGCATATAGAACTACACTTTTAAACCTTCACTGAAGTTTTAGAACAACAGCGTTTAGAGAAAATACTTTATTTCCGGGATCTAGAAATCCGAAGATGCCAACACAGTAACTACTTTTTTGCTACCACTCTCAAAAAGGAAACATTTTAATTATAAATGCTCTGAAGAAAGAATTAATTTTTTTAAATTTAAATATTTTGGTATGTTTACACAGGATCTTTTCCCAATTCCCTCATCAATTGAATAAGCCTGTGGATGTTCTCCAAACTGACTCCTTCCCTACAGAAAAGAACACATTTCTCCAGAAAGGATTTTGAAGAATGTGTCCAAAAATCTTAAATCCCCTCTTCCCCATGAGAAAAAAATGGGGAGGGAATCAGGACAGGGATTTCTATTTCAACTGTCCTTTCTTAGATCTTTGAATTACAGGATATTAAAAATAAACCTAGAAGACACGGCAATGAATTTTTGGAGCAGCTGGAAAAGAAGCCGTAAAACGAGTGATTACAATCAGCAAAGTGTGATAACAGCTGAACGCATTAGACCCATCCTTAAAAAGCCAGGCCCCACCCCCTTCCCCTCTTGGACCTTTTTGATAGAGAAGGGGATGTCATACAATACAATCCAAACACGTTTTCTGTCCATATTGGGTTAAGAAAATATAGCGCTGGTCGTGGTCCCCAAATGACAGACATCCACAGATGCAGAGCAGACGATTTTCCTGTGCAGCTCATTCCACCAGGCAGAGTCTGTGAGGGAAGCACCCACCTGCACCAGGGTCTGGCCTGGTGACTATAAAAAATCAAATCCTTCACCGTGGTCACTGCTCTCTAGAAACATAGATAATTCCTCTTTGCCCGTCTTCCTTTGGCAACGACAGTGAACGGAAAAGTCCTAAAAGTATGTAGCTTTTCTTGCTTTCAAGAGAGTTGTCAATTAAGAGTCTTGTACTTCTTCCTATAAAGCTTTTAAATATTGACCTGTAGAAGAAATGCCTTTTTTGATGTATGAATATAACATTACAATCTCCCAAGTTGTTATCACAATACATTCAAAAGTTATATAAATCACAGTGGAAAAAAAAGATGAAATTGGGTTGGATGAAACCAGTTGTAAGATTTTGAAATATCTGCTCTAAACTGGATTTGTTCATTACAACAGCCTTAGCGAGAAAATTTTACATTATGAAAATCCTCTTCTATTTTCTTACAGGTTAATTTTTTTTAAAGCAAAGGTTTTTCTTTGATAGAAAATGATGACTATGACATATGTAAACAGAAAGTCAAAAGAGACTATGCTTGAATACCTCGGAAAAAATTCATGCCTAAATATAGAGAATTTCAAAGCAGACACCATATGCTTAACTCCATATCCAAACATAACCTTTTATATCTTCGGGTTTTTTCCCATTATTTTGAGATCATAGACAAATGTCTCCTGTACTTAGCAGCCTTCATGCACAAAATTAAATACATGATCCTCTCAAAAAGAATGGCACTTTCTTGGTTTACGGGCAAAAGTTTTTCCCAGGATAGCTCTTAGTTTCCCTTTAAAATCCAAATATTTCTGTAAAAAGTAACATAAAGCATCAACATTTAAATACTAAATTAGTTTTAATATTCCCGATTTGTTGAGTATGAAATCTGACATAAATAGAAATATTAACAAGTAGTTCCAGAGGCGATTTTTATATTTCTAGAAATGTAGCATCTCAAAAGTGATCCAGGTAGGTCTGGTACCAGTTTACTCTCATTAGGGAGCTTAACATCAGACAAAAAGGGAATAAAGTGTCCACAGCAAATCAATTTTATATGATATAAGCTTATATTGATCCAATACTGCATAAAAATGGTTTTTTTAAAAAAAAACTTTTAAAAGATCAGATATATTATGTTTCTACTAAAAAAAACCCTTAAAAATTTAAAACCAGTTGCTTGATGCCGTGAAAATTTTACTTACAGTAGTTATTAAGCCATTATTTAGAAAAACAGAAGACAGCTGGCCAAATGATTGATTAACAAACAAGTTGTTAAAACAATCATGAAATAGCCATCAGCAATCAGATATTTTTTAGAGTATTTAATAATTTGGGGAACTGCCCATGACATGTTATTAAGTAAAACAAATAAGATGGAAAATGGTAAATATAGCACAATCCAAACTATGCCTCTGGAAGAATATTTTCCTGTTGAGGATGGAAGATACTGATGGCTGACCAGACCACTGTCTTTAAGAAGGCTCCATTTTGAAATGAATCATATGTATTTTTGTAGCTGTGAACCTTATCCTCTATGCTTCTTTCCCTTTGATAATGGAGCTCTCCTTTTTCCCTCTGCATAAAGTAATATATCTGCCCTGTAAGACAATAAAAATGATTGAGATTATTGGGGGAACAGAGTTTAAGTTGTAGTTTATTCTAAGACTTTGCATGTTCCTTTAATACCTCTCAAAGGGTGTATGTAGTCCACGGTGTCCAAAAAAAACAGCTGCTAGCCTGAAATCTTCATTATTTAAAATACACCTTTCTTCTTTTATCATGAAAAAAATATACATAGCAACTTTGACTTCAATAAGAGCTTTCAGTCTCTTTGCATCATCGGTTTTTAAAACCGTGTTGTATGGCGTAATTTATTTAAAAGTTTAAGGTGGATCCCGGGGAAGTTAGATATAAAAGGTTTGTTTTTTAATCTAAAATATTTTCAGGAAAAAAAATTAATTTTAACTTTGAAATTATAGGTACTATTTCTTTTATCCAAAACCTTCATTTCTATCACCTGTATAAACATACTTGGGATAACTAAGTATACAAATGTCCAGTGATTTCTAATTACTTTGTTATTTTCATCAGTGCTGTACGGTCAATGAGTTTTTACTGTCTACATTTTACATGTACAGCGAGAAAGAGCTAGAAGAGAGTTAAAGAAGGTTCCGCAGCCTGCAACAGCGCAAGGAAGCGAGGGTGGGCAAATCTGGGCCTTAGAGCGCCACCCCATGGTAAACTGGGCGAAGGGCACCCCTGGGTAGGCTCTGCTCTTTCAAAATTCTCTTAGCCATGGAAACGGGAAGGAGCGTCTCTTCACTGTGTTTATTCAAAACGTAAGCAATTCTAAATAACTTACTTTCTCTGCGCTGGTGGCTGAGCAGTTGCTGAATTTAGGAAACTCTGAATACTTCGAATTCTAACTTAAAGGACATCCTTTCTTTTTTTCAGGTAGAATAGACAATGTGTCAGGATTTCAGTAAATAAATATTGCCACAACAAAGAAAGCCTTATGAGCTTGTGCTACCAGATTCACTGTCACAAAAATTCTAGTTTAATGATCAGCTTCGATACCTAAAATTAGTCTTCATAGTGTTTCTTGCCTTGCATAAGAATAGTTAGTTTTGCTAAAATTGCCAAAACCAATAAACCAGAGTATATGCAATAAACGTTTTGGGGTGTTAAAAAAGAATTTGAAATGTGTGACTCGTTAGATTTTTGGATAAGAGAAATTAGGAGCAAAAAGCAAGCAATTGAGAATTACATTCTTGCATGGATTAAAAAACAATTTTTTTCAAAACAGATCACCACCATTTTCATTCCAGTGATCTCTTATGTAAAGTAAAAAGAACATTACGTTTCCAGTGTTCATTCCAAAATTACTTTTTTAGAGAAAAAGGGAAGACTATAACTGAAATTCTA
The DNA here is from genome assembly GCF_016772045.2 of Ovis aries. Classification (NCBI taxonomy): domain Eukaryota; kingdom Metazoa; phylum Chordata; class Mammalia; order Artiodactyla; family Bovidae; genus Ovis; species Ovis aries. The sequence continues at coordinate 52,395,289 of NC_056061.1, forward strand.
CTTGCCACTTTTAAAATCTGCATTAGCAGAATAAAAATGTTTTAATCACCTTGACTTAAAGGCTGTTCGTTTACATTAGCTATTTTAAATGCTCTTCTGTTGTTACTTTCTCAAAAACAATGGGAAAAGTCCATTTGCAAATAACAAGCCCTGGCAGAGGCATTTCTTCAGGCAGTTCCCAAGGAAGGGGCCAGATTTTGGAGTCTAGGTCCACATTTCTGGAGCCACACACTCCCATTTTTTCCAAAGTATCTTCCAGTTGACTCTACAAATGGCTTTTGCAGGCATTATTGGGGTGAAAACCAGCAGCACTTGGTGGGGGTGGGTGGGATGTAAACTCTGTAAGAAAATAAAAAGTTAAAATGCATGGAAAATTGGACAGGAAGACTAGTTAAATGGCATTTTGCTTCCCATACTCCAACCTTCTCTTCCAACTGCCATTTTACTCATCTCTCAGGATTTCCCTTTTTCAGAATTGGTAATTCAGTGGTAAAGAATCTGCCGGCAGTGTGGGAGACACAGACCTGGGTTGGGAAGATCCGCTGGAGAAGAAAATGGTAACCCACTCCAATATTCTTGCCTGGAAATATTCTAGCTCTTCTTGCTAGAAGAGCCTAGCAAGTTACAGTCCATGGGGTCGCAGAGTCAGACACGACTTAGTGACTAAACACCAGTGACAATAAGGCATGTTTACCGAACAGAGCCATTTGTTTACGGTGCGTGTCCTCACCCCTGAAGAGAACTTCTCTTGTGTTCTAAAAATGGAATTTAAAAATTTCCAACTTAAAGATACTACGTGTTAAGGTAACTGTTGTGTAATGATTGACAAATAAGAGTGCAAATCAGGTGTACTGTTGAAATAAAAAATCATAAAGAAAAAAGTTGTTTTTTAAATACTTCATTGTCCAAGTTAACTCAGTTGTATTTTTAGATTATAGATTATAGCTTATATAGAAAAGAATATACTGTATGAAACAATTAATTATTAGTTAATAATAAAACACAAGTGGGACCATCAACTGATAAAGAAATAGAATATTGCTCTACTTTGGAAGGCCTCAACTGCCTTTTCTTCGGTATATTAACTCCCTTCCCAAAAATGTAACTTTATCCTGACTTCTGTGATATTCATTCTCTTGGGTTATTTTTAAATGTAGTTTTACTATCTATGTAAGTATAAAGTGAATGATTTTGCATGTTTTTATTCATGTCCTCTAGGATGGAAATTTTAGAGTTCATACTCCCACCTCTTTCTCCTGGCCAAAAGATTTAAATTTCCCAGGATCCATGGCCTCTTCCCAAGCCAACTTTAGTTTCCTTAATTCTAGTTGACTCTGAGGTTTGGGGGCTGTAATGACAGAATGCACATACATAGCCAACAACCAGTGCATTCTATGGATGCTCCAAAATTGCCAGCCCTGGGTGTAGCCTAATGTGTAGGAAAAGTGGGTGGATAGATATGTTGTGTGTTTCAAGGGACCAAGCCCCCTCATTCAGTTATTTCAACATATGCCTCAAAATCAGGTCAGTGCCTTAATGCTACAATTTGGGAATTTATTGCTTTGGCATAAGGTTGTGTTTTGAAAACAAACTGATCCTGGGATGGGCATCCTAATCTACTTTATCAATTATATATCCTTCATAGTAAAAGAAGGCACTTCCCAGGTTGTACTGGTGGTAAAGAACCTGCCCACAAATTCAGGAGATGTAAGAGACACAGGTTTGATCCCTGGGTCAGGAAGATTCCCCTGGAAAAGGAAATGGCAACCCACTCCAGTATTCTTGCCTGGAGAATCCCATGGACAGAGGAGCCTAGCAGGCTATGGTCCATAGGATCACAGAGTTGGACATGACCGAAGCGACTTAGCGTAATAAAAGAAGGTCCTCGGCTGATTTCTGGAATCGTGTTTTCAGAGAGGACAAGAGGAGATGATCAGGACCGATGGGATCATTGACGGGGCCTCCTGAAAACTTGCATTTGAAGACTGTAGTCAAGCCAGGTAGAAAAGAACAGTGCATTAAATACTCTGTGCTTGTTAGCAGGGGCCCGAGAAGGAAATGGCAACCCACTCCAGTGTTCTTGCCTGGAGAATCCCAGGGACGGGGGAGCCTGGTGGGCTGCTGTCTATGGGGTCGCACAGAGTAGGACACGACTGAAGTGACTTAGCAGCAGCAGCAGCATTGGGTTTAAGTTTTTGGATGGTGGTAGTATTTGATAGTGATATATGCTGGTTTCCCGAGGCAGGTGTCACTATACTAAGTTTTCTTCCCACATGTCTTCCGGAGTTTTGCTGAGAGAGGAAATCTGTACCCCATGGAGGTCAGTGTGTGAAACAGTGTTGGAAGAAAATAACTGAAAGAAGAGTCTGCTAATTCTCTGAACAGCCCAACCTAGCAAACATCACCTATACTAACACTCTGAGAGCTTCTGCAAAAAATGGCAAGTTGTTTTTATAAGCACAAAGTGTTTAGGAACTTTAGGAAAGGATTCTTCCAGGATTGCAGTGCTCCTCACACTGCCTAAAGCCTTCATATAATTTAGATTTGGAGACAAAAGGTTATGTCTAGATCCAGCCCCACTGCAAAGAGTACTCTTGAATCAAGTAGGTAATGCAATTTGAGCTTGATTTATCTTGCAAATTTCCATCAAGTCCCGCTTTAAACCCTTGTATTAAACTCTGCTCTTGCAGATGAGAGTTGGCACAAAGCACAAGCAGAAATGGCATGCAGGAGCACCTTGGTTTACACGGGTGAACTGATGAAAAATAAATTCCTCTGTGTTCCTACTGAAGCCGAATCCTGCCTCTGTACCCTCAAACAATAAATCTCAGAGATTGAGTTTGGGGTGAAGCAGAAAAGAATAGCTTTATTGCTTTGCCAAGCAAAGGGAGCCACAGAGGGTTGCCCTCAAAACTGTGTGTCCCAAGGCGTAGTGAGTTTTATAGCAATGGTTCAAAGAGAACATGATCAGCTTGTAAACATTTTTCTGATTGGTTGGTCATGAGATAAGTAGGAGTCAGCATCTTTGACCTTCTGGATCCAACAGGTCTTATGGGCAGCAAGGAGTTACTATCTCACACCTGGTAGGGGTTCAGTATCTGAAAACGGCTCAAAGATATTATTTCTATCCTGTCAGGGGGAACCAGGACCCTGCCCCAAAGCTGTACTATTGTTTCTTTTGACTGCTCCTTTGTCTCTGCATCCCCTCCCTTCTGTAATTAGCAGCTGTAGGAATCTGCCCAGCTGGAACTCAGGGAAGGTCATGGAGGCCAAAAGAAGCCTATTTCCTGTAATCAGAAATGGGGGACCCAGAAAAGCTTTTGTGCCCAGGCGCCCCATAGGGTCCTTCTATATCCCAGAGTACTAGAGTTGCTAATAGATAAAACTCAAAGTTTCTGGATTAATTCAGAAAACCCAGGGTCTCTATGACCAGCCTCCGCTTGTGCCCTTATCTCATAGTTCCTAACTTTGCACTTTGGAATCACCTGAAGAACTTTGAAAAACACAGATGCTTGTGTTCTACCCCCAGGGAATGTGACTTAATTGGTCTATAATGCAGTCCAGATTTTGGAATTTTAAAAGATGCCCCCAGTGATCCTGACATGCCATCAAACCCAGGACCACTGGACTAATCACTCTAGAATTGACCGCATTCTATGGTCTAAATCAAGGATAATAGTGAACGCAAGGGTTTGTTCCCAGCACAATATGTAATGGATTGAATGGTGACCACCTAGAAAGATGTGTCCACCTCTTAATGAATGTGACTTTTATTTGAAAGGGATAATTATTAATTATTAATAAGATGTAATTATCCATAAGGATCTCAAGATGAGATCATCCTGGGTTATCTGTGTGGGCCCTACATTCAGTGACAGGCGTCCTTATAAGTGAAAGGCAGAAGGGGATTTGACATGGAAACAAAAGAAAGCCATCTGAAGAAAGAGGCAGAGATTGGAGTTATATAGCCAAGGAGTGCTTGGGGCACGAGAAGCTGGAAGAGACAAGGAAGTATCTCTAGAGTGTTTGAGAGAGTGTGGTCTTGATCATACTTTAATTTCAGACTTCCGGTCTCCATAGCTGTAAGGGAACAATGCTATATATATACATACATACATACATACATACATACATACATATATATATATATATATATATATATATATATATATATATATATATATATGTGCTGGGCTTAGTTGCTCAATCGTGTCCCACTCTTTGTGATCCCACAGACTATAGCCTGCCAGGCTCCTCTGTCCATGAGGGTTCACTAGGCAAGAATACTGGAGTGGGTTGCCATGCCCTCCAGGGGATCTTCCCAACCCAGAGATTGAACCCAGGTCTCCTACATTGCAAGCAGATTCTTAGTTGTCTGAGCCATCAGCGAAGTCCATGAATACCGGAGTGGGTAGCCTATCCCTTCTCCAGGGGATCTTCCCAACCCAGGAATCAAACCAGGGTCTCCTGCATTGCAGGCAGATTCTTTACCAACTGAGTTACCAGGAAAACCCATATACATATATATATATATATATTTGGACACGCTTCACAGTTTGCAGGATCTTCCCTGACCAGAGATTGAACCCTTGCCCTGAGCAGTGAAACTGCAGTGTACTAACCACTCAATTACCAGAAATTCCCAACAATGTTATTTTAATTCACCTAGTTAGGTGGCATACATGTTATGGACACCCTGGAAAATTAAGAGCACAGTTTAATTGCTTTACTTCCACTACCTCATATTCACAAAAATCCCTATAAGTGAGGTATTATAACTGTCACTATTTTAGAGATGAGGAAACTAAGGCTGAAGAAGACTGAACAGCTTTCCCAGATGCAGAGCTACAGTGGTATAACTAGCATTTAACCTTGACCAGAGCTACACTAAATGGGATAAAACTGAGAACCTGAGGCTTCCAGAATGATGATGGCCACTTTGACTTGGACCCAGAGAGTCCAAACATACACCGGTTCCAGCTCCACCTTTCATCCCCCAGGTCAATATGCTCCATTTAAAAAATATTTTAAACACATTTTGTGTGAGTGATTCTTCTCTGTTCATAAACATTAAAATATGCAGTTAGAATTAAAAAGATATTAAAATGGGAAGAAAGATATTAAGATGCATTTATATTATTGCTGGTATGAAGGTTTTCCAGGCCTTGGGGAGTGGGCACAAGCATGCATGGTCTTTAAAAATCACTAAATCTAGGCTAGATGTCTTAAAACTTGAATTGTTTTTCCAATTCAGTTACTAAGATCTGGAATCTATTGGAGATTACTCAACTTTTCTGTATCTTGGTGTTCTCATCTATAGAACAGCATGGAAACTCTGCCAGCCTCTCAAGATTTTGTGTGTGAAAATTCTGAAAATGATAAAGTTCTCCACAGGTGTATCATATGACTGTGTTTGCCATGATGCTCCTGAGCGCCAAACAAGCTCTGTGATATCAGTAACTATGGAGGGTGGAGAAATCAAATGCTTTCTTTAATTAATAACTGAGCGAATGGTAAAGAACACTTTGCAATCTACAAAGTCATTAAGTTTTTTTAACGCTCAACTCCCTAAAGAGACTCATATGGTTGCTTTAATATGATTAACAATAAAAATAAGCTTATTTGGAAAGAAATTGTCATGATTCTGGTGGTTTGTATAAGAAATGTATTTTTATTGTTTATTTTTCCTACAATACTCAAATCATTCTTCACTCTCATCTATTTTGAACTTAAAAGCCAATAACAAGGTTGAGTTCTTAGATAAATGGAATGCTTTTTCTTTTCATACAGAGACAGCATAATTTCATACACACATACCCAAGCACCCAGAGAAATGGATCTTTAAAATAATTTTAATATTTTTAATAGTACCAATTGTAATCATAAAGATCAGTAGATAATGTATAATTTTATAGAATACTGATTACAATTCTGACAAAATTTCACATATTAGTTAACAAGAGAAGAGATGGTAGTACGTAATTTTATTAATAAAGTCACTCATCTCAAGTAGGATTGGCTTAATATGCTATTGCTTTAAATTAAGATAATTTCCACTCAGAGAAGGCAATGGCACCCCACTCCAGTGTTCTTGCCTGGAGAATCCGAGGGACGGGGGAGCCTGGTGGGCTGCCGTCTATGGGGTCGCACAGAGTCAGACACAACTGAAGTGACTTAGCAGTAGCAGCGAGATAATTTCCATTAGAGATAACACAGTATCCACAGTTCTATACAGTGGAGCGCTAACCTTCCAGTAGAATTACCTAACATGCTATTTAACAGTGTGAGAGAGGAAAGTATGGGAGTAAGATCTATGAATACACGCAGTAGCTCACATTTCCTTATGACACACTTGTAGCATCTGCATGGACTTAAAATTAGAACTAATCTCCCACATTTTTGACAATTTAAACATTTAAAATTAAGCATCAAGAATAAAAACAAGCATCACTGTTAAACAACTGTTTTTTATGTGTTTCAAATAACATTTTTCATTTGTGTACAATTCATTTCTTTACCAGATATAGCTCCCATTATACAATTTGATGAAATTTTAGCATAAGATTATAAGAAAAAAATGATGTTTTTTGGTCGTGTGAGAACAAATGCAACAACTTTTAGACTTAATTTGATGTAGCAAGATAGGAAATTCTATAGTCACTTTCTCAAGAAACATAGTATTTTTTTTCCCCTTATGCAATCACTTTACTTGTGCAACATCAGACCTCAGTTCTCTATAGACTAATCCTTCTTTGGGAAATATCCAAATATTTGGCATTGAGAAATCCCTGGAGTGCAGTATGTTCAAACTTCATTAAACATAGGGGCTTTTTCAGAAAGTTATCACAACACAGCAGATAGTAAAAAATATGTTCAGAAACAAACACTGATCAAAACATTACGAAATAAATGCAGTCTGATTTTTCTATCTACTTTTAGCCAATAAAAATATGGGAGAACATCATGATGGATGTGGATCAGAACCTATTCTTTTCTTAGATAACACTAGAATGGCTAAATAGATAGTCTCAGATCCCTAAAATTATCTAGGTTTTATCACTCTCCGATTTCCATCCAGGAAGTTACAAAAGTATTTCTCTGTGGTTTTGTGAAATACACTATTTGGAAGTCTGAGAGATTCTGTTATTTAACGACCACTGTTTTTTAGTTAGCTGTGAAATTGCCTGTTGGCATATTCGAGGTCTGGGCTGGATGGTGGATGAAGCGTGAGCTGTGAACTGTGCGGGGTGAAAAAAATTTCATGGTCACGTTTCCCCCTCCTTCATGTGGCACAGGCATTAATTTATGAAACCACATTTTACTTAAAATCGGGGCGGGGGGCGGGGGGAAATCCAACTTTTATGAGAGAATAAATATGCTTTTGGATAACACTCTCTTTCCTGTGATCTGTGTAGGATTTGCTCTCAGGCGTCTTCTCTTTTAGGCGGTTTAAAATTTCAAAGCCTCGCAGCCCTTCTGCAGAACCCCGCGGTCTCCTACGCGGGGCTGCCGCACACCTCCACCACCTCCACAGCCTCCTCTTCTGCGAATCGCTGGTCCACGTGCCCCCAGGCACCTTTCAACAATAGTATCAGATTTGCTTGTGGTTCTGGAGTAAATGTTTTCATGGTCTGTCACCTTGATTTTATTAAAGGTGTTGGGACTAAAGCATTACCAGGGGTGAAAAAACTCCTATCAAGGTTCTGAAATGTTTGGAATTTATAATGACCAATCTTTCTCAGCCTTATATCAGTCGTTTTCACATGGGGCATATCTACAATTAATCAACAGTTAAAGAAGACATCACAGATGTTTTCAAGTACCTAGCACTTCATTTTTGTGCCTAAAATACTTAGATTTTTAGGCAAAGCGGCTAGATTGGGGATTTTTTTTTTTCAGTTATTTTGGGTAGACCTTTGCTTTGCTTGCTCTGGTTAAGCTCATGTTTTCAGGGCATACAGTCCGAGTATGAAAAGTCCTGTTGGTTGATGCCACCCCAGATTTCACAATCTCTTTAAAAGATTCTATTTCCAGAAAAGAGCATGCTAGAAACTGATTTTTATTAAATTTGTATTGATTTTCCAGGTTTTTGCAATAGAGAGGTCTTGCTTTAGTCTCACTTCAGTACTTTGTTACCTTGTAAATGATTGCACATAGATTTCTTTAAAAAAAAAACACTGCTGTACTCTTAAATTTTAAAAAACTGCTTTCATACCTACTACTGTATATAAAACAGATAAACAACAAGGATGGAATTATATTCAATATCATATAATAAACTATAATGGAAAAGAATATGATAAAGAATATACCTGTATAACTGAAGCACTTTGCTCTATACCCAAAATTAATACAACCTTGTAAACCAAATAAACTTCAATTAAAAAAAATTTTTTTAACCGCTCTAAAAAATTTTAAGATGAAAATGCAGATTTTGCAGAGATACATGCAACCATGGAGCAATGTCAGAGCCTAAATGTAACTTTCTTGTTTGCACACTGCCCCTGCCCCCCACCTCGCACACCTTTTATTTTTTCTTAAAGGAAACATCCCTTGAAAACTGAACTGCTTGGAAGAAATATATACTTTTTAACAACACAGATTCTGAGTCGCTGAGCTAAGTGCAAAATTTAATTAAGTGGCAGGAGCTATCCAGTCCCCACGTGAAGCGCTCGGGGCTGCTGATAGGTGGGTGAAGCAAAACAAGTGTATGTTGCAGGACCCCCCGTGCAATGCGGCTGAGTTGTGTGTGGTCTGGGTGGACATTTTTGTCATCTTGTTTGGGAACCAATTCAGGATCTGTTTCTGTTGGCACTTTCCTCCTGTTGTGAATATATTAGTACATTTCTCAAAGTCTCTGCAGACCTGAAAAGCTGGTAATTTAAGCCCTGAGGCTAAGACAGACAGTTTTCCTCCATCGGTTCATGCATGGATGATGGGAATTCTCAGAAAGGAATAGACGATGTCAAAGCAGAAGAAAGAGTACTGGCCCAGTGTTGTACAGAAGAACCTTGTTGTTTATCCATCCTATATATAATAGTTTGTATCTGCTAATTGAAAACTCCCAGTCCTTTAAGCGACTATATGTTTAAAAAAAAAAAAAAAAAACAGTACTGGCCCAGCTTTAGCTGAGGGCTTCTTATCAGCCTTTTACTTTCTACTATAAATGTTCAAGAATGCTTTATCTCTGGTCTGGAAAAGTTATGAGAAAACCATGCCTTGTGCTCGGGTCCTTCAGCTGATTTCTGAGTCACAGTTTGAAAAATGAGACGAGAAACACAAAGTTTTCCCTAGGCCATAAAACGCCAGATCATTGTGAAAGTCATATTTATGCCTATCCCGATTAACTGGTTTTTGCTTTCTTCTTCATTCTGTGTTCTTTAGTAGAGCCATCTGAAGATTTCAGTCACCCTGTTATACGGAGCACATGAATGTGCAGTTATGTGAAAGATTCTCTGTCATTAAATAAACTCGCATTTGTACATGACTGTTTTCCTCAAGTGTAAAGAAAAGAAAAACTATGTAGCTATTCATCTGTTTACAAACATATGTCTAATGCATTTAACATAAAATCAAAACTTGTTTTAAATGCACTGAAGTTTCCTTTCATGTCCTGCTGCTGCTGCTGCTGCTGCTGCTAAGTCGCTTCAGTCGTGTCCAACTCTGTGCGACCCCGTGGACGGCAGCCCACCAGGCTCCCCCATCTATGGAATTCTCCAGGCAAGAGTACTGGAGATCCTACAGATCCCCAAAATCCTGGGATCAAGTGAATGCCAATATTCCTTTTTGTGATGTTTTTGTAGATTTTTGCAAATTTACATGTAGACTTATTTTATGCACAATGATCTGTACATGTAGATCAGCATAATCCTTTGTGTGTCCAAGAGCCAACAGCATTAGTAAAAAGATACCACATGGGGAAATTTCTTATTTTTCCAAAATGCCTCAGTAAAGGCAGCATGGAACATTCAGGTGTCAGTCCTGGTGGTTCTCTGTATGTTCACTTATGTGAAATTTCGCACTCATTGAAATTAACTATCCACCTGACACCATAAAAGAGTACAACCACGACACAAGCCATTCACACCGGCCACATCTGCAAATATTTTTTCCTCTGAATTTCAGTCCCATTAATGAAGATGTGATTGTTTCTCCGTGACCTTTAGCACCCTCCAAATCCTAGGAGACGAGCTGCTTCTCTTCCAACCCGACTGCACCACAGATGTTCCCGCTCACACTGAGTATCTCTTATCTCACGAGGCTCCTGCCTCACCAGCCAAGAGAAAGCTGCCCCCTTCACCAGATTCAGGACTGAAAATGAAGCGTAAATCTTACGGGCTAATAAGCGCGGCAGTTACTTCAATAAAATGTTACTTAAAAGTCAATAGGCTGCACATGTTAAAGACATTAGAGCTGTTAACAGACCGTTGTAAAGTAAGCAGAATCTTTAATAACCTGCGTGCAACATTGAATCATTCCATTTTCAGCTCAGGGCAGGCTTAGCTCTGGCACTGAGGTACCGTATTCATGGTATGAAGTTCTTTCGCATTCTCCGAATTAACAATCCATCAGGGCTGGATCTAGGAAGAAAACCCCATGGCTCTGGGAAAGCTTGAAACTCAGAAGGTCTTGCCTTACCCCTGTTGTGAGCAAGGAGACAAACAGCTTGGTGTTTAGCATCAGACCCGGTGTCTCAAATGCCTGAGTCCCTGACCCTTTAGCCCAAGAAGCAGGAGACACAGATCTGAAGGAAGTGAGACTCCTTAACTCGGGCCAGTGTGGTCTTCACTAGACCAAATCCAAGGAACACCCTTGAAGCGCACTCTGGAGACTCTACTGCAGTGTCAAAGAAGGCTAATATTGGGAAGAACAATTAGGCAAAATTAGCTGTGATGCATTTATGACACTTTTCTCCTGAAGGAAAATGAGGCGGTTGTTCTTTTGTCTAAGGAAGCTTCTTTCATCCTCTCTTAAACAGCAGCTACTCTGAAAGATACCTAATCCCACAGATAGAGAACAAATAAAACATTAAGATTGAGCATCTTTTTCCTTAGAGAGGAGTGTGCCCACTGTCTTTTCGATGTTCCTGGGATTCCCTTCATTTGCAGAGTATATGGAGAAAAAGGCAATGAAGAGGAAGAGATTTTCTTTCTAGTTAACTTTTAAATTTGACAAGTTAAAAAATCTACAGTCTAAATTATTAAAAGAATGAGAACTGATTAGAAATGCCATTCATAAATTTAACCTAAGTGATAACCTTTTCCTTATGGCAATTCATTTTGTATCCTAATCATCATTTTCCCTCAAGATGGAATTTCTAGATCTTCTAAATTCTAAACTGAAAGAAAGTGATCTCAGTCTAACACTGAAAGAGACGTGTTACTAAAAGTAGCAATCATCTGGATTGGGGAGAAAAGGGATAAATCAGAGACTGCATAAAAAGTGAGGATTATTATAAAAAGAGCATGACATCTTTACAGAAATGTTTTACATTTGAAAGTTCTGATAATCTCATCATCCAAATCATCTGTATTCTTGTTTTCAGTTCAGTCTAGTCACTCAGTTAAGTCTGACTCTTTGTGACCCCATGGACTGCAGCATGCCAGGCTTCCCTGTCCATCACCAACTCCCAGAGCTTACCCAAACTCATATCCATCGAGTCAGTGATGTCATCTAACCATCTCATCCTTTGTTGTCTCCTTCTCCTCCCACCTTCAATCTTATCCAGCATCAGAGTCTTTTCCAATGAGTCAGTTCTTCAAATCAGGCTGACAAAGTATTGGAGTTTCAGCTTCAACATCAGTCCTTCCAATGAATATTCAGGACTGATCTTCTTTAGGATGGACAGGTTGGATCTCCTTGCAGTCCAAGGGACTCTCAAGAGTCTTCTTCAGCACCACAGTTCAAAAGCATCAATTCTTCAGTGCTCAGCTTTCTTTACAGTCCAACTCTCACATCCATACATGACTACTGGAAAAACCATAGCTTTGACTAGATGGACCTTTGTTAACAAAGTAATGTCTCTGCTTTTTAATATGCTGTCTAGGTTGGTCATAGCTTTTCTTTCAAGAAGCAAGTGCCTTTTAATTTCATGGCTGCAGTCACCATCTACAGTGATATTGGAGACTCCCAAAATAAAGTCTCTTGCTGTTTCCATTGTTTCCTCATCTATTTGCCATGAAGTGATGGGACCAGATGCCATGATCTTAGTTTTGGGAATGTTGTTTCAAGGCAGCTTTTTCACACTCCTCTTTCACGTTCATCAAGAGGCTGTTGAATTCTTCTTCACTTTCTGCCATAAGGGTGGTGTCATCTACATATCTGAGGTTACTGATAATTCTCCTGGCAATCTTGATTGCAGCTTGTGCTTCATCCAGCCCAGAATTTCACATGATATACTATGCATATGAGTTAAATAAGCAGGGTGACAAAATACAGCCTTAATATACTCCTTTCCCGATTTAGAACTAGTCTGTTGTTCCATATCCAGTTCTAACTATTGCTTCTTGACCTGCATACAGATTTCTCAGGAAGTAGGTCATGTGGTCTGGTTTCCATCTCTTAAGAATTTTCCACAGTTAGCTGTGATCCACACAGTCAAAGGCTTTGGCATAGTCAATAAAGCAGAAGTAGATGTTTTTTTGGAACTCTCTTTCTTTTTCAATGATCCAATGGATGTTGGCAATTTGATCTCTGGTTCTTCTGCCTTTTCTAAATCCAGCTTGAACATCTGGAAGTTCATGGTTCATGTACTGTTGAAGCCTGGCTTGGAGAATTTTGAGCATTACTTTGCTAGCCTGTGAGATGTGTGCAATTGTGTGGTAGTTTAAACATTCTTCGACATTGCCTTTCTTTGGGATTGGAATGAAATCTGAACCCTTCCAGTCCTGTGGCCATTGCTGAGTTTTCCAAATTTGCTGGCATTTTGAATGCAGCACTTTCACAGCATCATTTTTTAGGATTTGAAATAGCTCAACTGGAATTCTGTCACCTCCACTAGCTTTGTTCATAGTGATGCTTCCTAAGGCCCACTTGACTTCACATTCCAGGATGTGTGGCTGTAGGTGAGTGATCACACCATCATGGTTATCTGGGTCATAGAGATCTTTTTTGTATAGTTCTTGTGTGTATTCTTGCAACCTTTTCTTAATGTCTTCTGCTTCTGATAGGTCCATACCATTTCTGTCCTTCATTGTGGTCATCTTTGCATAAAATGTTCCCTTGGTATCTCTAATTTTCTTGTAGAGATCTCTAGTCTTTCCCATTCTATTGTTTTCCTCTATTTCTTTGCATTGATCACTGAGGGGGGCTTTCTTATTTCTCCTTGCTATTCTTTGGAACTCTGCATTTAAATGGGTATATCTTTCCTTTTCTCCTTTGCCTTTGTCTTGTCTTCTTTTCTCAGCTATTTGTAAGGCCTCCTCAGACAACCATTTTGCCTTTTTGCTTTTCTTTTTCTTGGGGATGGTCTTAATCCCTGCCTCCTGTACAATATCATGAACCTCCATCCATGGTTCTTCAGGAACTCTGTCTATCAGATATAATCCCTTGAATCTATTTCTCACTTCCACTGTATAATCAAGGGATTTGATTTAAGTCATATCTAAATGGTCTAGTGGTTTTCCCTATTTTCTTCAATCTAAGTTTGAATTTGGCAATAAGGAGTTCATGATCTGAGCCACAGTCCGCTCCCGGTCTTGTTTTTGCTGACTGTATAGAGCTTCTCCACCTTTGGCTGCAAAGAATATAAGCAATCTGATTTCGGCATTGACCATTGGTGATGTCCATGCGTAGAGTCTTCTCTTGTGTTATTGGAAGATGGTGTTTGCTATGACCAGTGCATTCTCTTGGCAAAACTCTGTTAGCCTTTGACCTGCTTTGTTTTGTACTCAAAGGCCAAATTTGCCTGTTACTCCAGGTATCTCTTGACTTCCTCCTTTTGCATTCCAGTCCCCTATAAAGAAAAGGACATTTTTGGCAGGTGTTAGTTTTAAAAGGTCTTGTGGGTCTTCATGGAACTGTTCTAATTCAACTTCTCCAGCATTCCTGGGTGGAGCATACCAGTAATACCATGAGGATTACCATGATATTGAATGGTTTGCCTTGCAAACGAAGAGAGATCATTCTGTCATTTTTGAGACTGCATTCAAGTACTGCATTTCAGACTCTACTGTTGACTGTGATGGCTATTTCATTTCTTCTAAGAGATTCTTGCCCACAGTAGTAGATAAATGGTCATCTGATTTCAGTTCACCTATTGCAGTCCATTTTAGTTCACCGATTCCTAAAATGTCTTACATAAAAGGTGATGGAGTAGAAGGATGTGCATTCATCTTCTCCTGCGGGAACTCCAAAATTACAATTCGCTGCTGAACAGTCATCGACAGGAGAATGTTGGATCTCACCAAAAAAAGATACCCCACATCCAAGGGCAAAGGAGAAGCCCCAGCAAGATGGTAGAAGGGCAAAATCATGTTTAGAATCAAACCCTATACCTGCCACAGACGCTCAGTAAGCTCAAACAAAACTTGTGTGCACCAAGACCCAGAGACCCCACAGAGATTGAGCCAGAACTGTATATGAGTGTCTCCTATGGAGGTATGGGTCAGCAGTGGCCTGCCACAGGGGCAGGGGCTCTGGGTGCAGCAGACCTGGTTATAGTATAAGCCCTCTTGGAGGAGGTCACCATTAACCCCACCATAGAGCTACCAGACTTACACAGGACTGGGGAAACAGACTCTGGAGGGCACAAACAAGAGCTTGTGCACACCATGACCCAGGAGAAAGGAGCAGTGACTCCATAAGAGAATGACCCAAACTTGCCCGTGAGTGTCCAAGAGTCTCAAGCAGAGGCATGGGTCAGCGGTCTGTTGCAAGTTCGGGGGCTTGAGTGCAGCAGTGTGTGCATGGACCTTTTGAAGGAGGTTTCCATTATCTTCATTACTTCCACCATCAGTTCAGTTTAGTTCAGTCGCTCAGTCATGCCCGACTCTTTGCAACCCCATGAACTGCAGCATACCAGGCTTCCCGTCCATCACCAATTCCCAGGGTCTACCCAAACCCATGTCCATTGAGTCAGTGATGCCATCCAACCACCTCATCCTTTGTCGTCCCCTTCTCCTCCTGCCCTCAATCTTTCCCAGCATCAGGGTCTTTTCAGATGAGTTGGCTCTTTGCAATCAGGTGGCCAAAGGATTGGAGTTTCAGTTTCAACATTAGTCCTTCCAACGAACACCCAGGACTGATCTGTTTTAGGATGGGCTTGTTGGATCTCATTGCAGTCCAAGGGACTCTCAAGAGTCTTCTCCAACACCACAGTTCAAAAGCATCAATTCTTCTGTGCTTAGCTTTCTTTATAGTCCAACTCTCACATTCATACATGACTACTGGAAAAACCATAGCCTTGACTAGACGGACCTTTGTGGACAAAGTAATGTCCCTGCTTTTTAATAGGCTATCTAGGTTGGTCATAACATTCCTTCCAAGGAGTAAGCATCTTTTAATTTCATGGCTGCAGTCATGGCCTTAGGTCAAACAATAGAGAGGGAATACAGCCCCGCCCATCAACAGAAAATTGGATTAAAGATTTATGGAGCATGGCACATCAGAACAAGAACAAGTTTCCCCCTCAGTCAGTCTCTTCCATCAGGAAGCTTCCATAAACCTCTTATCCTTGTTTTTGTTTTACATATTCTATTTCAGTCTTCATCCATAGACATACACTTAAATTGAACTGTAATAAAAATAACAAATTTCATTGTATTTTTTCATTTAATATTTTATCAAAATTATTTTTTCATATTTCTCTATTATCTTTATTATGGTCACTTAAAATATTTCCATGGAGTAAAGGTATCCTACATTTAGCTATTCTTTAATTGTGGCATTTCAGTTTCACATCAATTTTTTTGGTAGCTCCTTTGATGTACTTATTCTGACATCAGTTCTTCTGATGGCTAATGAAAATTGGTTGAGCTAAATGGATGCAAAGGAGTCTGTCTGAAACACTGAAACCACTGAAGAGTTCTGAGGAGAGAGGCAAAAAAGGCAGAAGATGGTTGGATATAGTTATTAAGAAGAGATACAGCCATGGAAACAGTGTAAATGTCCATCAACAGACTAATGGATAAAAAAGATGGGGTACATATAAAGACACTTACTCCTTGGAAGGAAAGTTATGGCCAACCAAGACAGTGTATTAAAAAGCAGAGATGTAACTTTGCCAACAAAGGTCTGTCTAGTGAGACTATGGTTTTTCCAGTAGTCATGTATGGATGTGAAAGTGGACTATAAAGAAAGCTGAGTGCTGAAGAATTGATGCTTTTGAACTGTGATGTTGGAGAAGACTCTTGAGAGTCCCTTGGACTGCAAGGAGATCCAACCAGTCCATCCTAAAGGAGATCAGTCCCGGGTGTTCATTGGAAGGACTGATGCTAAAGCTGAAACTCCAATACTTTGGCCACCTGATGTGAAGAACTGACTCATTTGAAAAGACCCTGATGCTGGGAAAGATTGAGGGCAGGAGGAGCAGGGGACGACAGAGGATGAGATGGTTGGGTGACATCACTGACTCGATGGACATGGGTTTGGGTAGACTCTGGGAATTGGTGATGGACAGGGAGACCTGGCATGCTGTGGTTCATGGGGTCACAAAGAATCAGACACAACTGAGTAACTGAACTGATATATATATATATATAGTGGAATGTTACTCAGCCATTAAAAACAGTGAAACTGGGTCATTTGTAGAGATGTGAATGTACCTAGAGACTTTTATACAAAGTGAAGTCAAAAGAAAAACAAATACTATATATTAATGCATATATATGAAATCTGAAAAAATTGATATAGAAGATCCTATTTACAAAGCAGAAGTAGAAACACTGACATAGAAAACAAACATACAGATATCAAAGGGGAAAAAGGGGATGGGATGAATTGGGAGACTGGGCTTGATATATATACACTACTATTTATAAAATAGAGAACCTACTATAGAGCACAGGGAACTTTACTCAATGTTCTGTGGTGACTAAATGGGAAGAAAATCCAAAACGAAAGGATATACCTATATTAATAGCTGATTCACTTTGCTATACAGCAAAAATTAATACAACATTGTAAAGCAACTATACTCCAACAAAAATTTTTAAACAAAAAGAGATATAGCAAGTAATGATGAGGCAATATGGCAGAAAGGGAACATAGAGGATAAAAGATGAGGAGATTCCCACAGCCCTCCAAAGGTAGGATCAGGGGGAAGAAAGAGAAATCAGCAACAATGAAATGAGGATAAGCAAAGAATCTTGGCATCCACTCGGGGAATGGAGCCAGATACAGCAGTGAGAGATGAGGCATTCCCTGGAAATTTCACAAGGACCGACTGTGCAAAGGCTGGGAGAGGCTCCAGCAAGTGTTCTGGGAGAGAGCCGGATGAGAGAGGAGGTGAAGGCCAGTTCTTTCTGTGAGCATTTAAGTGTTTATTTAGTTGTCTAAAGCCTTGGTTCTCAGTTTCTGAGAAAGTACAACTAGTTAGTTCCACTTCTACCTTGACAAAGAGGGTGGCGGGGAATAACTTCTTTACTATTTCGTTTCTTCTCAGCTATCTCATGAGGGCAATACCTTGGATCACTCCCTTGGTCTACTGTGCAGGACTAATGAGTGGCTGTAAAGCATAGTATTATGTGACATGAGTGGCAGCCAAGATTTAATACCTCTCTTGAAAAAGAAAATCCTAATTGCCCACCTGAAACTGTCTCCCACTCCAGTTGGAAGACTGAAACAGTGGGTTCCACCAAAGGAAACACGTGCCAAGGATGGGATTAGACAGGTGAAGGAGTGAGACTATCCCGTCAACAAAGTCACAAGGCCCTTTGGAGGAACTGTTGCCTACACAGAGCAGCCAACCTGCCCTTGTACTTTGCAGGTAACATTTTCAGAAAAGAGGTTTCTTTTTTTCTCAGTTGGCCTGGTAAGAACATTTAAGGAGTAATGAGTAGCTACTGAAGTTAACCAGGGATATTTTTCTACCCAGGGAATTTCCCTTCTGTTCAACATTTGGAAATTCAGCTAAAGATAATTGCAGGTAAGCCTTCACCAACAGATGTATTCATTTTCCATTGTAGTTTCTTAAATGGGTACTTGTACACAAAAGACCTTCTTCCTGTATATTTTCAGTTCTCTAGGGTACAATTACATGAAATTATTCAGCAGCCAAGTTTGCTTTGTATCACTTGACTGGGTAAGGACACAGAGAAAGCTGCTCCCTATGGCACTGAAAGCTGCAAATCTATTTTGCCTAAATGTTTAACAGCCACATCCATCACAGTCTAATAACAAGGCCTCCCACAGACAGCATAGTTCACTTGTTTTCACCCTCCTGTTAAGAGTTTACCAGAAAGACCAACTCAGATCTTGATGTTGATTCGATATTACAAATAACTATGCATGGGATAAAATGGATTGGTCTAACATAAACTGGTTTTTCTTGCCACCTGCAACTTTACAACACCATCTACAATTTAAATGTTTTTGCATGATGCTTACATTTTTGAGTGGCAAAATCTTAAATAAGCTACATATTTTAAAACTTTTAAATTTAAAAACTGTAACACATCTTACACTTGAAAAACACTTTACTAGCTATAAAGCATACAGATGTGTTGTACACTATTTCATTTGTCCCTTAGAATATATCAGTAGAGTAGATATTATTCTTAGTTTAATGATAAGACCAGAAAAATGTCTTATTTACTTCTGGTCTCTTTGAAAATAGTAAGCAAAACTGGTCAAAGAATTTATTCCTTTAAACTTCAAATCCCTGCTGGTGGTTCTTGTTTGCTTATTTGTATCTTGTTTTCTTTTTCAGTTTGACTTTGAACAAACACTATGTACCTGAAGCAAAGCCCTTTACATAGTTCATCATATTTAAACATGAGACAAGTGAAGAATTTAGAATTTATAAAGTCCTTTAATTATTTCCCTCTAGAAAATAGCAAATGTTAATTTCTGTACAATTAACACATGAAGGTAATGATAACACCCCCATCTCCACAAAGATCTTACCTATGAAGGAGGGAGGTAGAGTTGTCTTCTGATAGTTAAACTGTAAAACAAAAGAATAATAGAAGAGTTAGTGATATTAAAAAAGAAACAAACAAAAAAGATGACTTTAAGGAGGATAGACTGTCTTCCAGACCAGAACCAGGGCGAGGCTGTTACCAAGCCCAAGCTCATGCTGCTAGCTGCATGACAGGCCAACAAATCAAGAGATAAGATGCTGTGGCTTGGAAGAGTGACTTTATTCTGGAAGCCAGAAGACCAAGAAGATGATGAACTAGTATGCCGAAGAGTCACCTTACAGAGTTAGACTTCTTCTACATTAGAAGGGGAGGATGTGTGGCTGTTTGCTGTCCTTTTTGTGTTGGCCAGACCCCAGAGAGGAGGTGATAATCTTTAGTTCTTTCAGCTCCATGGGTTTGGTCACCTGTTCCTATAAACCTCCAACAAGGCAAATGTTATTCTCTGTTCTGCAATTTTGTAATAACCATATGAATGAAAAGTGTTATACCTTTAAACATCAAAGCAGGGAAGTAGAGCCTTGAGAGTGGGCTCTCCTGCATATTTCAGACTATAGGCAGCATTCTTTTACAAAAGGTGCAGAGCTAGCATGGCTAAGCACAGGGAACAGAGCACAAAGGTTAGAACCAAGGAAACAGCTCCAATATGGAATCATGTTTGTTTTTCTCCATCACAAGACCTCATTTTAAAAAGGAGGGTCAACAAAGGCATTGGGCAGTCATGGAAACTCAGTAGATGAGATTACAGAGGTGCATATACATGGGGGTTCCAGGACGTGACTTGGCCAATTCCAAGATTAAGTTACTCTTTGCGGCAATCATGGTTCCTTGCTGCCAAACATCTGAGTTACAAACAAACCCCATGTCTTCTGATTCCATGGATTCCAAGACCTGTTCTCATGAAGACATGGCTTGCCTCTCAGACGTTGTCAGAAAAGAACCCACTAACAGAGCTGCTAGAGGTGCTTATAGATACTGTAAAATAATGTTAGCACTGTATTTATACACTCACCCCTGTAGGGTAGGGTCTGTGAATTTGAGCATGCTTCTGAAAGGAGACTCACCCACAATTTTCTGTGACTGCAAACTTGAGGGCTACAATCCAGATTGTGATAAAGTCATTAAGGGAAATGTTAGCACAGTGCTTTCCTGAAGTACCTTTTTGGTTTTTTAAAATTTCAACATGATAATAAATATATTTTATTCATTAGAGCCTTACCTACTTCCATATAAGACTAAAGGTCATATAAGACCATTACAATAAATTTAAAATGCTTTCAACTATCTTAAGTGTCTTTTTGGAAAAAAAAAAAAAAAAACTTCCAGAAATGAGTTAACATGAGGAAAGGGAATCCCAGAGAGATTAAATTATTTACTCAATGCCATTCAATTAATTAGTGTCAGAGTCAGAAGTAGACTTCATATCACTTTCCCATGCAAGGCTTTCATATTCTCCAGTGGAAAACTACTTTAAGTATTTTCAAATACCAGTGGATTTCAATTGAGTATTTGCATTTCACTTGCAATTGCCTGTCATTTGAAGCATAATAATTGAGACTTCCCTGGTGGTCTAGTGGTTAAGACTCTGAGCTTCCAATGCAGGCGGCACAGATTCACCAGCTGATTAGGGAGCTAAGATCCTGTGTGGCATAGCCAAAAAAAAATTAATAAATAAAGCATAATTATCATCTATCCTACTTTATTCCTTCCCACTTCTCCATTTTTTAAAAATACCTTCATCCTTCTCCTGAAATCCCAACTTTAAGTGAGAAAAGATCCATGCTGTAGAAATATTCGGAGGCTTTATTTTTTTTAGTATAAAATTATTGAGATAGTTTACAGTATTTTTCTCATACCAAGTCTTCAGAATCTCATACATGTTTTACCCTGACACCACATCTCTACTTGGATATCAAAGCTAGTGGCCAAGTATTAGGCAGTACATATTTGGAAGGCTATCTGTGGAGGCTGGAGTGGAGGCAGGAAGACCCGTGGGAGTACACTGTCCCAGGGCAGAGTTGTGGTGGGCTCCCCCCTCACACGCCAGTTCAAGCAAAGCACACAGAAGGGACTCAGAATAACCAGTCGCAGCTTGCAGAGAAGGCAGCACTGGGCATGCCGAGTGAGCGGGTCACAAAGCTGCAGAAATACCCAGAACCTTTCCCCAAGGAGGATTACAGGCTGCATTATCCACAAGCTCATTTGACAGATCTTTGCGCAGAGCATTTCATTATTCTGTGAACACGATTTTCAGAAATGCTGCATCTGAATGTCGAACTGCATGTGCTTTTTTCTTCTGACATTAGATACTCTTAGCCTCAGGAAGCCCATGAGGTGGGGGCCGTGGAGAGAGTTGAAAGATAACAAGAGTGGTGAGTGGAGAAAGTTAGCAGAGTCATTTAACACGCCTGCCTGTAAAACCAACCAACTCAAGTGCTATAGTATTTCTTCACACAGGTCCAGAGAGGATTCATTAATTAGCGTTTGAAAAACAGATCATTGGGGAAGGTACCATGTGAATGTGGTAATCATCAACACCACTCACAATCACGTCAATAACATGTGGTGATGGCATGTTGACTCTGATCGTGAACAGTTGTTGGTGTTGATAAAGCTGTGAACTTTGAATCATTAAATGTGCTTGCTTTGTGGTTTTAAAACCCCAAGGCAGATGTTATGTAGTAGAGTTAAGTTATATCTTGACTATGTGCCTGGAGTCCAAAGCTAAGAAAGAAAACCATCAAAGAGCCCGGAGCACATGACAAACGGGTTTTGACAAAGGCTCTCCCAGGAGAGTCTTCATGGAGAAGTGATGTGATAGGTTAGCTCCATTGTCCTAGTTCTCTTTCCAGTTGAAGAGTATTTTGCCAGCTCACCTTGCTGAACACTGAAGTCCACAGTGCACTGTCAACATTAATACATTTTCCATGAACTTTTATTCATCCTAAACACAAAGCACCAGGGGGGAAAAGATCCTGATGATCAAATACATTCCCAAATGACTCTTCACTCCTTGAAATGGATAGAGCAATTTGAGAATAATTTCTTAAAATGGATAATCTTCTGAAAAGTCCCCATGAGATGTTGCCTGCACATTCCTAATTGCCAACTATGTCGTCCTAGAGAAGACTTATTTTTCTTGCCAAGAAAAGGGGGAGAAAGTTGGGGGAAAAGAACCAAAGCCCAGAAACGTTAACTGTCAGCCACTGAAATGAGGTATTTGGCTGGTTGAGAGAGAAAGATTGGCTATATTGCTTTGACCTCTCACTTCTATTTGTCCTTTGGCTATTAAGCTAATTTTGGTTCACTCCTTGGTTTTTCCAGCTAGTACCTGAATTGCCCCCAAATTAAGCTTATCATCAGTTTCCACACCCCAAAATCTGTGTGTTTAATTTCTGGACCATTTATCTACTTTTTTTTTTTTTTGGCCACACCAGGCCACATGCAGGATCTTACTTTCCTGACCAGTGATTGAACCCACGGCCCTAGCGGTGGAAGCATGGGGTCTTAATCATTTGAACTGCCAAGGAAGTCCCTATTTGCCTACCTTCTGATACTGGACTCCATGGTAACTTCCTCCTAACAGGCACTTACATGGACAGAAATGTTTCAGCAGGACATGTCCCAATTTCAGTCACCCAGCTTCGCCTTGGCTTTCTTGGTTCTGCTGCTCAATGCACTTTAGCAAATCACAATGCCTGAGCACACCCCAGGCTTACCAGAAATAAGTTCTGAAATTACCTCCATGCCTTTGAAAAATGTGGTGGAGAATAGAGCAGGTTGTGTTCTTAATATATTAATATATTCTTAATATATTTCTGGGGGAAATAAACAGTTGTAATAACACACTGCAACAGTAAAAGTCCTATATAATGAACATGTTGAAAATTCTGTGAATTCCCAATTTATGTGTATGTGTGAGGCTTAATTAAGGGGATATAAAAATATGGGGCTCAGTAGAAATTGGTATGTTTTTAGGTAGTGAATCTGCTTCTGTGTTTTTTCCTGATCCCAATTTATACCTCTCTATCACTCTTTGTCCTCTAATCTGCTTGATTTTTTTTCCTTGGCACTTACTACCTCATATGTTATATATGTATTACTACCTGATATATATATAGAGAGATAGATATATAGATATATAAATACACACACACACACACACACACACACACACACACACACACATACACTGCAATAGGCTCAACATCCAGAAAAGCATCAAGCATACTCTCTTTTTATTACAGTGAGCCCCTCAGATTCCTGAAATCAATTTCAAAATAAGTTGCCACGTTCTGCTTTAGATAAATTCAGAGAATGCATTTAAAATCCATTCTTTCATTGGTATTTGGGTTACTTGTAAGGTTGCTATAACCAACACATATATAGTGCTCATTAAGTATTGAATACATAAGCTCTTTATAGGTATTAACCAATTTAATCCTCACAACATCTAAGTAGAAGTTTTCATTTTCCCCAGTTATAAATGAAAATGAAGCATAAAGAGGTTAAGTATCTTACTCAAGGTCACACTGCTCTTACATGACAGAGGTAGGAATTGAATGGACAATCTATTTTCATTGTCCTTGCACTTAATTACTAAGCAACACAGCCTAAAACTTCATGCTGGACTACATAATAATTTATTATATAGTGTCTTCTACTGAGCAAATTTATTCTATTTCTGATGATCTCTCTTATTTTGGTGGAACTATTAGAATTATCACCACTCAACGAGAAGATTTATACCAGGCAAAAGCTTTTCCAGTTAATATCAATATTCATAATTTATTGAATGGAGGAAGAAGCAAACGATTTCCTATTTTAGTTTCCTGATCAAAGTAATGAAGCCAAAGGAGGAAAACGCAATTTTATAATCTTAGCAACATTTCCCAAATAAACTAATGTCTTATCTTCTTTTGTATAGGGATGTATTCTACCAACATTTTCCTCAATATTCCTAGAACCAATACTGAACAAAATTTTACTACATTTCTAAGAAAATTCTAGGAAAGGCCCAGCAGCAAGTATATACATAACTACATACATATGTATGTAGAAATTTACAGGCTACCATATCCAGACACCATGAGGTGAGGCTCATAATTTTCTCAACCTTGCCAGACTGTAGCAACATTTATGATCTGGAGGAGATTTATTGATTTTACTTTTCATCCTCTCATAATAGGAAACCACCCTTTAGACCATTGACCTCCCCTTTATAATGAGAGTAGAATAAAGAAATATATTTATAATACCATTCATGGAAACAGGCAAGCTTTTTAAGGTGTTATAAAGAAGTGCTGGTGCTATAATGGTGGTGGTTGTAACAAAGGTTGTAAAATAGTCATTTAACACTTGTACATAGGAGAGCTTATATTGATTGAATTTTCCTGTGTCATAGTACTTGAGTAACTTGACTGTTTCATTCTGTAACTGGTTATTTAAATAATTGAATGAGTACGTTTCAAAACATTGTACACTAGAAATGAAATGCTCTCCAGAGAAAATCAGATGTCAAAACTGATCACCATCTAGTTTTGAATATGGATTATTCTAGAAGGAATTTTGTTAAAGAAAGAGACAAGGAAAGACAAAGGGAGGAGAAAGTATTCATCTCCAGATAATGAAGATTTTGTAATGACCTTGAGACGATGAGGAAAACAAATACTACACAATGTTTGAATTCTCTTGACTTTTATGTTGCAATTTATAGCTGAAGGATCTGGGGATATATAAGTCAGTGAAACTCTCCATGGCTAACTTCTCCTATAAAAGTAGTCAAGACTATCTTCTGTCTCACAGAAATATTTTGATTAAAAATAATTTCATTATAGGGATATCCCTGGTGATCCGGACACTCAAACTCCATGTTACCAATGCAGGAGGTGCAGGTTTGATCCCTGGTCAGGGAACTAAGATCCCACATGCTATGTGGTGCAGTCAAAAGATATAAAAATAAAATAAAGTAAAAAATAAATAAATGTATGATAAATATAAGCTGCTATAATTAAGAAAATTTTAAAGACATTAACTACCATCTGTTGCTAATATTTGACTGAAAATTTGAGATATTTTATGTCTACCTTCAGACCCCCATGCTAATTCAAGAAAAACTTGCTTTTATCAAATTGGTGTGTGTAAAACAAGAGGAAAATCAAAGGAGCTGTGAGATGGGTCTGATAGAAGGTAGAAATCTTACCTTCACATGAGAGTGAGGCTGCTGAATCTGTTAGCTCCCCTCACTTGTATCATCGTCACTTATAAGCCCATTCCAGCCCCAGATTCGGGCGCCTCTCCGGATCCTGTACAGGGTGGGGTGAGGGGAAGCAGCACCAAACCTGCACACTGGGTCCTGGGTCCTGGTTCCTGCACAACCTCCATTTGAGCCTACACCTGGGGGGAAAGGTGAAAGCCAGGTAGGACATCATACAAGCATTTCACTAGCTGAGATTGCTGAAGAGCACCCTCCCAGATCTGAGGGGGATCTTACACAGAAGTGACTCCAATCCACTCAGAACAGCTGGCATTTAGTTGACACATGGTGGCTCAGACGGTAAAAGCATCTGCCTACAAAGTGGGAGACCCAGGTTCGATCCCTGGGTCGGGAAGATCCTCTGGAGAAGGAAATGGCAACCCACTCCAGTATTCTTGCCTGGAAAATCCCATGGACGGAGGAGCCTGGCCGGCTATAGTCCATGGGGTTGCAAAGAGTCAGACATGACTGAGCAACTTCACAACAAGACACCACAAAAATACCTGGAGATCTCTACTAGCTTTCTACTAACCTTATAGTTCAATAGAACCTTATGACCTAGCTCTTTTGATTGTTTGTTTTGGCAGACTCAAGTGGCGTGCCAATATTACATCATGATGGCTCGGTTAGTGGTGTGTGTGTGTGTGTGTGTGTGTGTGTGTGTGTGTGTGTGTGTGTGTGCATGCTCAGCCGTGTCTGACTCTTTGCAACCCTATGGACTGTAGTCTGCCAGGCTCCTCTGTCCATGAAATTTTCTAGGCAAGAATACTGGAGTGTGTTGCCATTTCCTCCTCCAGGGAATCTTCCCAACCCAGAGATCGAAACTGAGACTCCCGTGTCTCCTGCATTGCCAGCAGATTTTACTAGTTAGTGGTGCTAACATGCAAATGTAATGAAAGAGAGCTCCTAATTTACCTCATTTATAAAACAAACTATAAAGAAACATGTGAACATGTGATATCCTCTAGGAAGCTTAAAACTACAGCCTCTATCAAAGTTATAAAATAATTCAGGATTCGCTGGGTAATTTTAATAGCTCTTGTCTAAGTTTACTTCTTCTGGGAACTGAGCTAAGTTTTTCCCATGTATCATTTTATGCAATCCTTACAAAACATAATGTGATACAGATCAATTTTATCTCCATTTATAAAATAGGAAATATGGATCAGAGAAGTGAAGTAGTTTACCCTCAATGCTAAGGCAGTAAGTGATGGAACTGGACTTCTAACTTGAGGTGATTGGGTTCCAGAGTCACTGCAAAGAACTATTTTCCTCACCAACAGAGATACTCCTGTTAGAAATATTCACAGATTGTGTGTTGTGCTGTAGGCTAATAATGAATATATTTAGTGAGATTTGGAGTTTTAATATTATTAACTTACATCTTGAAGGCCACATCTAGGATTTGCAAACTTAATCCTCGTGGAGACCCAGCATTTGAATTGGGGTCAGTCAGTCAGTTCAGTCACTCAATCGTGTCCGACTCTTTGTGACCCCATGGACTGCAGCACGCCAGGCTTCCCTGTCCATCACCAACTCCTGGAGCCTACTCAAACTCATGTCCATTGAGTTGGTGATGCCATCCAACCATCTAATCCTCTGTAGTTCCCTTCTCCTCCTGCCTTCAATCCTTCCCAGCATCGGGGTCTTTTCCAGTGAGTCAGTTCTTCACATCAGGTGGCCAAAGTATTGGAGTTTCAGCTTCAGCATCAGTCCTTCCAACGAATATTCAGGACTGATTTCCTTTAGGATGGACTGGTAGCAGCATCTTTTTTTCTCAATTTTTCTCTACCCTCAGGTTTAAGTCACTGTGCAAACAGTACTTCAGAGAGAAGGTCTGCATGGTTTTGAAACTCTTACCACTTATTCTGAGAAATGGAATACTGCCTGCTGTATCAGTAAACGAAAGATGTTCACAGTTATCAGCAGTTGCAGCCACTGCCTATGGTGAGCTAGTGAGCCCCGAGGGAACTCAGGAAAAAATACCTTCCATCTAGGCTTCCCAGGTCTCAATGGTAAAGAATCTGCCTGCAATGCAGGAGATGCAGGAGATGTGGGTTCGATCTCTAGGTCAGGAAGATCCTCTGGAGAAGGAAATGGCAACCCACTCCGTCATTCTTGCCTGGGCAATCCCATGGACAGAGAAGCCTGATGGACTATCGTCCACAGGATCACAGAGTGGGAAGCGATAGAACAAGCACCCAGCAGCCATCAGAGCACAGCTCCTCTGACAGTGAGCCCCGAGGAGCTCAGGAAGTGAACACACAGGATGCTGGCCCCAGAGAGCGGACGTGCACATCAAAAGAATGATTTCATTTGGCCTAGACTCTTCTATCTTCCCATATACAGCAAGGCACTAAATTCCTTAACTTGGGATATCTGGTTTTCTTTAATTAACAGTTATGTTTTGATATTCAGACTACCTGCCCTTTGCTGCAAAACTTCTGTATAACCTGGCTCCCTCCTCATCTCCTCAACTCCAGTTCTCTCAGGGTTACTTGAGATGCTGCCTCCCAGGCTTAAGTCCTAAAAATTTACTCTGAATAAAATACAACTCTGAACCTTTAGGTTGTGCATTTAATTTTTCAGTTGAAACATCTTACTTGATATTTGTTAGTCTAGAGGTGGGGCACTTTCTCTGCTGATCTGAGTAGTTCTCAGTCTTATTTAGTAAGGTTCCATGTCCTTGTATCTTGGAGGTGTGGCCTTCTCAGCACCTCATCCCTCTCTTGCCTGTAGTTCTGGGTCCAGCACTTTGTTCATGCTCTTCCCTTAGAGCAAGAGGTTGTTTCTATTTTTTGCTTGTTCTCTGTTCACTTCTCTCTAACTGCGTTAGCTTTTCAGTAGTATCCTCAAAATGACAGTATTTTCTGCACTTTTTTCCACAAGTACACATATTAACAGAAAAGCCTCTTGATGAAAGTGAAAGAGGAGAGTGAAAAAGTTGGCTTAAAGCTCAACATTCAGAAAACGAAGATCATGGCATCTGGTCCCATCACTTCATGGGAAATAGATGGGGAAACAGCGGAAACAGTGTCAGACTTTATTTTGGGGGGCTCCAAAATCACTGCAGATGGTGATTGCAGCCATGAAATTAAAAGACGCTTACTCCTTGGAAGGAAAATTATGACCAACCTGGAGAGCATATTCAAAAGCAGAGACATTACTTTGCCAACCAAGGTCTGTCTAGTCAAGGCTATGGTTTTTCCTGTGGTCATGTATGGATGTGAGAGTCGGACTGTGAAGAAAGCTGAGCACCGAAGAATTGATGCTTTTGAACTCTGGTGTTGGAGAAGACTCTTGAGAGTCCCTTGGACTGCAAGGAGATCCAACCAGTCCATTCTAAAGGAGATCAGTCCTGGGTGTTCTTTGGAAGGAGTAATGCTAAAGCTGAAACTCCAGTACTTTGACCACCTCATGCGAAGAGTTGACTCACTGAAAAAGACTTTGATGCTGGAGGGATTGGGGGCAGGAGGAGAAGGGGACGACAGAGGATGAGATGGCTGGATGGCATCACCGACTCAATGGACATCGTTTTGGGTGAACTCCAGGAGTTGGTGGTGGACAGGGAGGCCTGGCATGCTGCAATTCATGAGGTCGCAAAGAGTCAGACACAACTGAGCAACTGAACTGAACTGAACACATATTAAAAAAAAATTTTTTTTTCTCAATAGACAGGCTTTGGATGAGGTTGTGTGCCTTTTCCAAAGAGATTGTTATTCCCTGAGACTTCTGGCTTAGGCCATGAGAGACCCTTTCTCAGGCCCCTTACCAACCTGTAAGCTCTGTGGTGAACAGACTGCAAGCGGGTAAAAAATCAAAGGGATTTTGATATTTTGATATATCTGCCTTCCCAGAGGTTTCTGTATTTAGCCTTCATTTTGCCTTTACTGACTTAATAACTCTATCTACGTTCTTATTTAACCAGATGAATAGGGTTTATGTCTCGTCTCTCCTTGATGTCTCTGTGAACTCAGTTTTCAGATGGGTCAATAAAAGTTGTGAATGTGCAGGTTGTCTGGCTTATTTATCATTTTGCTGTTGTGTGTGGGGAACCTATGATCTTTCTGGCTTTCTATTGATACAATCCAAGTAGAAAGTTAAGAAGTCCCAAACAAGTATTTTAGGTTATAAAGGCAATACAAGTTTACTGCAGAATCCTGGGAAAATGCACAATATAAAGAGAAAATAAAAATCACCCACGACCTCCTTGTGTGGGGATAAACGTTTTGGTGTATTTCTCATATGTAATATGTATCTTACAAAGAAAGCTTTTATCAGATTTGTGTATGTTGCTTTGAAATCTACCTTTTCTCCTACTTTTTTCCTACCTTTTCCCTGACTCTGGGGACAACAGTTGATATGGGCTCAGGATAGACCCATAGATCTACAGCAGCTTTCTGAGACCATTCACCTTAACGCTTCTATCGAAGCTGGAACTCTGGAGTGCCAGAATTCAACAAAAACCCTTAGGACAAGTGCCAGTGTTAAGCTTCTTTTTTTTTTTTTTCCTTTGAGACTTTCTACTTGCTCTTTGTTTCAAAACATGATTCTGCCAGTTCCTTCCTTTTGTACCAGCTCAGTGATATATTTTAAAAGATGACTTTTAATAATTTGGCCAGAATTTTTAAAATTTCTTTGAATTGGACCCTTTGGGACTATCTCTTTGGGAATAGAAGTCAAAAATCACTTAGTCTTCCTGTTCTACAATCTGTCTTGTTTGGTCTTACTAAATACAAATAACCTGATTATATTGCTAGCATTTAGGTATGGATAGATTTTTTCCCACAACTTGATTATAAACTGCTTGAAAGAGAGAATAACTCATGGTTTAGATTCCTTATATTCTCTGAACTCTCTAGCAGAAGATAGTGAATGCAGAAGGTAGTTAGTAAGTACCTTTTCTATAATGCATCATTGATGTAAGTGCCATATCTTCTGTAGATTGGAATGTGTGTGGACCATCAGTATGAACCATGTGAATAAACAAACAAGAGTAAACTCATGACAATAAATTCACCATTTAATTTAAATAGAAAAGTTATATTACTTTTTTGCTGGATTTGAAATTAATTTTTCACTTTGTAATATAGCTCTTCAAAATTTATCTTAAGGTTAGATACAGTCTAACTTAATGGAAGCTCCACAAAGTTGAAGCCTGACCAAAGCAGGTTTTAAATTCTAGTACTATACTAATGAGCTAAATGGTTGTAAGTGAATTCTTATTGTTCAGTCACTATCATGTCCAACTCTTTTCAGCTCCATGGACTGCAGCCCGTCAGGCCTCCCTGTCCAACTCCTGGAGCTTACTCAAGCTCATGTCCATCAAGTCGGTGGTGCCATCCAACCATCTCATCCTCTGTGTTCCCCTTTTCCTCCTGCCCTCAATCTTTCCCAGCATCAGGGTTTTTTTCAAATAAGTCAGTTTTTCGCATAACGTGGTTAAAGAATTGGAGCTTCAACTCCATCATAGGTCCTTTTAATGAATATTCAGGATTGATTTCCTTTAGGATGACTAGTTGGATCTCCTTACAGTCTAAGGGACTCTCAAGAGTCTTCAACACCACAGTTCAAAAGCATCAATTCTTTGGAGCTCAGCTTTCTTTATGTTCCAGTTCTCACATCCATACATGACTACTGGAAAAACCATAGCTTTGACTAGACAGACCTTTGACAGTAAAATAATGTCTCTGCTTTTTAATATGCTCTCTAAGTTTGTCATAGCTTTTCTTTCAAGGAGCAAGCGTCTCTTAATTTCAAAGGTGCAGTCACCATCTGCAGTGATGTTGGAGCCCCAAGGAATAAAGTCACTGTTTCCACTGTTTCCCCATCTATTTTCTTTGAAGTGATGGGACTGGATGCCATGATCTTCATTTTCTGAATGTTGAGCTTTAAGCCAGCTTTTTCACTCTCCTCTTTCACTTTCATCAAGAGGCTCTTTAGTTCTTCTTCTCTTTCTGCCATAAGGGCAGTGTCATCTGCATATCTGAGGTTACTGATAATTCTCCTGGCAATCTTGATTCCAGCTTGTGCTTCATCCATTCTGACATTTCACATGAGGTACTCTGCATATAAGTTAAAAAAGCAGGGTGACAGTATTCAGCTTTGGCATACTCCTTTCCCAATTTGAAACCAGTCCATTGTTCCATGCCTGGTTCTAACTGTTGCTTCTTAACCTGTGTACAGGTTTCTCAGGAGGCAAGTAAGGTACTCTGGTATTCCCTTCTCTTTAAGAATTTTCCAGTTTGTTGTGATCCCCACCATCAAAGGCTTTGGCATAGTCAAGGAAGCAGAAATAGATGTTTTTCTGGAATTCTCTTGGTTTTTCTATGATCCAAATAGTACAATATTGTGTGTGCATGCTCAGTCATGTCCAATTCTTTGTGACCTCATGGACTATATATAGCCCACCTAGTTCTTCTGTCCATAAAACTTTCCAGGCAAGAACACTGGAGTGGGTACTGCAAATACAGTATTAGGTGCAATTATTGGGGACCTGAGGACTGTTTTACTTAATCTGAAGAACTAAGAAGAATCCAAAGTCTTAACCTTCATCAAATTTGAACTCAGATTTCTCTGGCTGCAAAACATAACATCTGATGTCCTTGGTGATCTCATTAAAAGCTTCCTATAAAACAGTTTCAGTAAAAACATTCTAAACAATAAGAGGAAGCATGTTTCCACATATAATTTTTAGGTAGTGACCGCTTCACCAAATCCCACTTTTAAAGTCGAATAGTATTGTTTTGGGGACTTTTTCAAATGCTATTTACAAACTTTATTAGACTGGAAAAGATGACATTTAACAATAAGTTTATCCTTACTTGAGATTTGTTCATGTTGCTTTGGGAGAAAATTCTTTGCTCAAGGCATTTTTGATGCGTGCTAAGTCACTTCAGCTGTGTCCAACTCTTTGCGACACTATGGACTGTTGCCTGCCAGGCTTCTCTGTCCATGTAATTCTCCAGGCAAGAATACTGAAGCGAGCTGCCATTTCCTCCTCTAGGGAATCTTCCCCACCCAGGGACTGAACCCGTATCTCCAGCGGCTCCTGCAGAGCAAGTGGATTCTTTACTGCGGAGCCACCAGGGAAGCCCCATTTTTGATGACTTGAATATATTAATTGATGTGATTCAATGACTCAACTTTTTCAAAATATTAGTAGATTTCCATTCAGCAAACATTCTGTGTATTAATTTAACAGCTTTTGTGGGCTGTGTATTAAGTTGACAGTCATTGATTTATATAAAGAATTGGTTAGGGTTCCTTTTTCTCCCAAGGTTTAATTTGAATTTTTCAATAGAGTGATGACTTTTTAGGACTTCCCTGGTGGTCTAGTGATTGATACTCCCACTTTCACTGCAGGGAGCATAAGTTTAATCCTCAGATAGGGAATTAAAATCCTACATGCCATGCAATGGGGCAAAAAAATTAAAATTAAAAAAATAAACTGATGACTTTTTCCCAAACTGAAAATGGTCTTTTGGAGTCCTTAAAACATAATCTGCTTCCAGCATCCAGGTTGGTCAGTAGTAAACCAGGCATTGTCTTACAGACTGAATCAAAATGGACTTACACAACTTCAAAGTATTCTTGTCTCATAAATAATGGAAAGAGAGATCAGCCATTACCATATAAGGGAAGACTGAGGAAATCCACAGACTTTCAAGGTCAGACATATTCACTATGCCTAACCCCAGGTCGGCAATTAGTGAGTTTGAGAGATCTAGAAAAATAAGAGCAATTGCTTCTCTGTGAAGTCGGCAAAACCAAGCGGATTGATTTTTTTAAGTCATGCCATGTAGCTATGATATCTTATTCCCCCCACCAGAATTGAACCTGTGCCCTCAGCAGTTGAAGCATGAAGTCCTAACCACTGGTACCCCAGGGGATTCCCAGTAGTACCATGTTTATGCTTTAATTCATAATTTCCCCCAAGTGTGTACAGATATGCTGAAATCATGATATACAGGCCAGAGAAGCCAGCCTAGAAGTGTACAACCCTTAGAATCATAGTAATGATAGATAACATTTATGCTAAGTACTTACACGTGTGCATAATATCATTTAATTTTCACAATAGTGTTCTTCCCTGGTGGTCTAGTGGTTAAGAATCCACCTGCCAATGCAGGGGACACAGGTTCAATCTCTGGTCAGTGAGGATCCCACATGCCACAGAGCAACTAAGTCTGTGTACCACGACTACTGAACCTGCACTCTAGAGCCCACAGGCAGCAACTACTGAAACCCATGAACCAAGAGCCCGTACTC
This sequence comes from Ovis aries, assembly GCF_016772045.2. Taxonomy (NCBI): domain Eukaryota; kingdom Metazoa; phylum Chordata; class Mammalia; order Artiodactyla; family Bovidae; genus Ovis; species Ovis aries. The sequence continues at coordinate 52,428,895 of NC_056061.1, forward strand.
TGCAAGAAGAGAAGCCATTGCAAAGAGAAGCCTGCACACTGCAACTAGAGAGTAGCCCTGATTTGTTGCAACTAGAGAAAGCCCACATGCAGCAATTTGGACTTAGTGCAGCCAAAAATGAATAAATAAATGAATTATAAATAATAAAATGTGCTTCAATTTTCTACACTAAAAAAAAATGTAGATTACTTGCCCAAAGTCTTAGAACCAGTAAGATACACTAAGTAGATTTGAATCCACTTTCTAATTGAAGAGCCTGAAGCTAATTGTACTACATGTTGTGTTTTGTGTGTGTGTGTGTATACTCTTTGTGATGCCATGGACAACAGCCCACCTGGCTCCTCTGTCAATGGAATTTTCCAGGCAAGAATATTGGAGCGGGTTGCCATTTTCTTCTCCAGGGGATCTTCCCGACCCAATCACTAACTACACGTTAGTGCCTTTTATATACTTCGTCATTCCGAGTACTGAAATATTTGTTGTATTAGTCATTGTAATATAGGCTGTGTCAAAGAGATACAGGTTGTGCGTGCATGCGTGCTAAGTCACTTCAGTCATGTTTGACTCTTTGCGATCCCATGGACTGTATCCCACCAGGCTCCTCTGTCCATGGGATTCTCTAGTCAAGAATACTGGAGTGGGTTGCCATGCCCTTCTCCAGGGGATCTTCCTGACCCAGGGATTGAACCTGTGTCTCCTGTAGCTCCTGCACTGCAGACAGATTCCTTACCACTGAGCCACCAGGGAAGCCCTGAGATACAGGTTCAGTTCGGTTCAGTCACCCAGTCATGTCTGACTCTTTGTGACCCCATGAACTGCAGCATGCCAGGCCTCCCTGTCCATCACCAACTCCCAGAGCCTACCCAAACTCATGTCCACTGAGTCGGTGATGCCATCCAACCATCTCATCCTCTGTCGTCCCCTTCTCCTCCTGCCCTCAATCTTTCCCAGCATCAGAGTCTTTTGAAATGAGTCAGCTCTTTGCATCAGATGACCAAAGGATTGGAGTTTCAGCTTCAACATCAGCCCCTCCAATGAACACCCAGGACTGATTTATTTTAGGATGGACTGGTTGGATCTCCTTGCAGTCCAAGAGACTCTCAAGAGTCTTCTCCAACACCACAGTTCAAAAGCATCAATTCTTCAGTGCTCAGCTTTCTTCACAGTCCAACTCTCACATCTATACGTGACTACTAGAAAAACCATAGCCTTGACTAGACAGATCTTTGTTGATAAAGTAATGTCTCTGCTTTTTAATATGCTATCTAGGTTGGTCATAACTTTCCTTCCAAGGAGTAAGTGTCTTTTAATTTCATGGCTGCAATCTCCATCTGCAGTGATTTTGGAGCCCAGAAAGATAAAGTCAGCCACAGTTTCCACTGTTTCCCCATCTGTTTGCAGGTTATCTATCACTAAACTCTATGTTTCAGCACATAATATGCATCATTTAGATAACTGTTATAATAATATTGAGAATGATTTTGATACTATTTGATAATATTGACCAGAAGACACAAGGACTTCTGAACCTTTCCTAGAAAATCCCCTCCTTCCACAAGGTTCCCAAGGGGATTATATACACAATGAAAAAAAGAATCAAAATATCACTTTTTTTGTTTAATATGCCCATGCCCCCAATCCTACAGTATTGAATTCTGATAAAGTTGGGTTGGAACATGCAGCTTAAACTTTAATTCTGAAGACATCTTCTGTCTCCTTTAAATCAGAATCTCAACCTTGGGTTCTCAGAGTCTCTGACCAGCCACATGATACAAAATCCAAACCAAGGAGCTAGAGAGTGCATGAGCAGGGAGAAAGATGCATGGCCTGCTGCAAGCCGAGATCTAGCTAATGACCACTCTTGAAGAGAAAAGGAGTCAAAGATATTCAGACATGGCAGCACATGACCATTCAACCCACAGTGGTTCCCACCCATCACAAACAAGGTCTAAGAAGTTCTTCATGGTCTGAACAATTGATTATAATCCTTTCTCCATGGGTAGAAGGAAGAAGGAGCAGAGACATTCCCTTGCTAAAGTGAGTAAATTCGCTCAGTCGTGTCTGACTCTTTGAGACCCCATGGATTGTAACCTACCAGGCTCCTCTGTCCATGGGATTTTCCAGGCAATAGTACCGGAGTGGATTGCCATTTCCTTCTCCAGTGGATCTTCCCAACCCAGGGATGGAACCCAGGTCTCCTGCATTGTAGACAGACACTTTATCATCTGAGCCACCAGGGAAGTAAACACTCTTCTAAGAAGACTGTAAAGAGGTGGGGTGCCCTTACAGTCATCACTGATAAGAGATGAACACTAGGGAACAATAATACAGTGAGTAGCAGTTGGCAGTTTAAAATCAATAGCACAGAATCCAGTTTCCTGCACAGTTTCCTATCCCTCTGGAGCAAATTGAAGCCAAATATGACCTCTGTACTCCAATATGAATTAATTCTCAGAGACAGTTTTGGGTGAAGTAGAAGTCTTTCTTGCTTTGCCAGGTAGAGGGGGCCACAGAGGGCTAACGCCCTTGAAACTATGTCCCCGACCTGGAGAGGGTAGTGAGAAATTTTATAGTAATGGTTCAGAGAGGGTGTGATCAGTTTGTAGACATTTTTTGGATTGGTTGGTGGTGAGGTAAGTGGGAGTCAACATCATCAGCCTTCTGGTTCCAATGGGTCTGGGGTCTACCAGCTTGTGGGCAGCATACCATTAATTTTCCCCAGGTGATGGGGGTTTCAGTATCTGCAAGACAGCTCAAAGGTATTGTTATGGGTATCCCTTGAGGAAGAATCAGGTCCTTGCCCCCAGGGCTTCACTACTGTTCTTGAATGTTTTTCCCTTGTCTCCACATTTTTCCCTCCCCTTCTTAACCATCTATTTGAATCTATTCCTTGGAATTCATGGACAGTCATGAAGGCTGAATGAAGCCTATTCTGTAATCAAGAAATGGGGGACACAGAAAGGCTTTTGTGCCGAGGAGCCCCACAGGATCCTGTTCAGTACCAAAATCAATTCTAGGACTTGAGCAAGTTAAATAATCTGGGGGCTTAAGAATCTCAATTTTTAAGTTAAGGAATTTTATAAACTAATAATGAAACTCTAGAGAGTATATGATTTCCCAATTGTAAATGAGATAATACTTTGACAGTCTATGAGCTGTAGAGACCCTGACGTTACACAATAAGCAGGAATCTAATGCCTCTTTATAGGAAGTTGTTATTGGATCCAAGTTAAGAAAAATGGAAACAATCCTCCAGGATTTACAAACAGACAAAAGTAATGTAACTAAATGTATATAGACTAAGTCTCAGAGACATCACCATTCTTCCTGTTAAAAACTAACTTGACAACTGGCAAAACATATTGTTATTCTATATTGCCAGAAAGATCCTACGCAGAAGCCTTTGGATTTAAATGCTGAACACACTCTCTAATCCCAGGGGATAGTTCAGCATTTCCCTTCCCACTAGCCCTACCCCCAAGAAAGAAAAACACTAAGATGAGGCAAGCACATTCCATTGCAGAAAGTGGAGTTTGGGATATCAGAGTAATTTTGTGATTTCTTGCTTCCCTCTTTCTTTCCCATCTGTCGTGGGTGCTGTTGGGCCCTGCCAATATCCCCATGATGTTGGTACACCCAGGCCCTAGTGGCTATGAGTATTGACTGCAAAGAGATTATAGCTGCCCTCTGCTCCAGAAAACTGCCCTTGGTCAAACAGAAGTGAGTTTGGTTGTCTCCTTAGGGACAACCAGGAGCCAATGACTTACTAACTTGAAGGTCCAAAAGACGAGACCCACCTCTTCCCTTATGTTGGAACAACTCTTCAGTGCACTTCGGTCTCAGGGTATTCCCACGCAATCAGGTGGGAACTAGTTTCCAGGCTAAGCAACTTCTTTGAGTAGCTTTCTTTCCCAACCTACCCTGCTTCCTTCAGCCTTCTTGTTCTGAGAGTTGTTGTTTAGTTGCTAAGTCATGTCTGACTCTTTGCAACCCCATGGACTATAAACCTGCCAGGCTCCTCTGTCCATGGGCTTTTCCAGGCAAGAATACTGGAGTGGGTTGCCATTCCCTTATCCAGAGGATCATCCCAACCCAGGGATTGGACCTACATCTCCTGCATTGGCAGGAAGATTCTTTACTGCTGAGCCATAGGGAAACCCCTCTTCTGAGAGTACCCCATCAATAAATCACTTGAAAAGAATCCTCATCTCAGGCTCTGTGTGCAGGGAACCCAATCTAAGACATGCCTATGAGGCTACAGTATAAGACAGGGTTGGAACAATCTCTAAGATGAGAGTGGAGGCTTCCTCGCTTCAGAAATGTCAGTGGAACAGAGATATCCAAGGATGGGATGCCTGAGGTTCTTCACCTCTGTGGGGAGGATCTGTTTCTGTTCACTTCTCATAATCAGAATAAAAAGATCCAGAAGGCTGAGATAAGAATATGAACTCAAAGAAATGGGGTCAAGAAAGCCATTTGATTTTATGGGGGGGGGGAGGGCTTTTATGTAGTCCACCTTAGTTCAATATAAGACAGAGAGACCACATAGAGATTTGGAGCTCAATTCTGGCAAATAGGAAGTAATATGAATTTATCCAGAGGATCTTTGAGCATCAACTCTCCTTGTAATGACTGAACAGAAGAAGGGGCTGGTCAAAGAGTTTGTTATTCAGAGATAAACTAATACCAAACACTGCTCCAACACCAGGCTGCATTTGGTGTAATGTGACTTTAATGCACAGGATTCATGGACAAACTCAGAATGGTTTGCTCTATTTCAAACCTGAAATTGGTCTAGCAATTAGGAGAAAAACATATCATGACTAGAATCTACAGAGAAGCATCTAGATTAGGAACAGATAGAGTTAATCTCTGTCCATCTGTTTTTATTTTTGTCCAACCCATTCTGTCAGCCACTACAAAATATTCCCATGTGTTCCAGGGTACTGTTGAACAAGACATCTGGAAACAAGCCTCCTTGTTTCTAAACCATGATAACAATACAGTAATTAGAAAAACTATGTTAAATGCTTCATTATTTGGATGGGAAAAATCTCTAACCAGGGAAACTACGTTCATGTCCAGATTGGAAAGTGTTGTTCTCCTCCATGTCTTATTCCGATTCACAGGTCTGATGGGCAAACTTACAGAGAAGGTGGGAGGCAAGGTTAAAAAAAAAAGAAAGAAAGAAAGAAAAGAAAAGGAAAAAGGCAGGACCAGTCAGGTCAGGTGGCTGTTAGAATCAAAACAGCCAAGCAATGTTCTGAGTTAGGAAAAAAGAATCAAGTCAGGGGTTAATGACCTCCAGGCTGTCTCCAATAAATAGCAAACACCAAAGGAATTAAAAAATACCAAAACGAGAGCAATTAAACAAATAAAAACACTCTATTAAAGCACACGTGCATGTACTTGGCTCTTTCAGTTGAGAGAGAGAATCACCCCTAACCTCAGTTTAAACATAACCATAGAATCTTAACCTGCGAAGAACTTTTGTGTTTACTGAGGATGACTCTCTCATTTTACATTGATACCCAGAATGGCAAAGTAGCGGCAGCTGATATGAGAACCCAGAGCTCCACCATCCAAGTCAGTACACTGACCTAGGCTGTGGAATATGACAGCTCCCAAAAGAACAGGACAAATCCACCAGCATTACATTTTAAACATTTTAGATTCCATATATATGTGTTAAAATAGGATATTTGTTTTTGTCTTTCTGACTTCTGGAGAAGGAAATGACAACTCACTCCAGTATTCTTGCCTAGTGAATCCTGTGGACGGAGGAGCCTGGTGGGCGGCTATCCATAGGGTCGCACAGAGTTGGACACAGCTGAAGCGACTTAGCATGCATGCATACATTGGAGAAAGAAACGGCAACCCACTCCAGTATTCTTGCCTGGAGAACCCCAGGAACAGAGGAGCCTGGTGGGGTGCCGTCTATGGGGTCGTAGAGGGCCAGGCATGACTGAGGCAACTTAGCATGCATGCATGCATTCTGACTTCACTCTGTATGACAGGCTCTAGGTTCATCCATATCACTACGCATGACTCAGTTTCTTTCCTTTTGATAAATGGTACTGATGAACGTATTTACAGGGCAGGAATAGAAGGACAATGATAAGAAATGTTCAAACTACCGGACAATTGCACTCACTTCCTATGCTAGTAAGGTTATGCTCAAAATCCTTCAAACCACACTTCAGCTGAACTTGAATCAAGAACTTTCAGATGTACAAGTTGGGTTTAGAAAAGTCAGAGGAACTGGAGATCAAATTGCCAATGTTTGTTGGATCATAGAGAGAGAAAGGGAATTCCAGAAAAACATCTGTTTCATTGACTGTGCGAAAGCCTTTGACTGTGTGGATCCCAACAAACTATGGAAAATTCTTAAAGATGGGAATACCAGACCATCTAACCTGTCTCCTGAGAAACCTGTATGCAGGTCAAGAAGCAACAGTTAGAACCTTATATGGAAAAACTGACTGATTCAAAATTGGGAAAGGAATACTCAAGGCTGTATATTGTCACCCTGTTTATTTAACTTATATGCAAACTACATCATAGAAATTCCAGGCTGGATGAGTTACAAGCTGGAATCAAGATTGCCAGGAGAAATGTCAGCAACCTCAGATATGCAAACGATACTACTCTAATGGCAGAAACCAAAGAGGAACTAAAGAGCCTCTTGATGAGGGTGAAAGAGGAGAGTGAAAAAACTGACTTAAAACTCAGCTTTCAAAAAACTAAGATCATGGCACCCAGTCCCATCACTTCAGGACAAATAAGGGGAAAAACTGAAAGCAGAAATGGGTTTTCTCTTCCTGTTCTCCAAAATCACTGCAGATGGTTACTGCAGCCTTGCAACTAGAAAACTCTTGTTTCTTGGAAGGAAACCTATAACAAACCTAGAAAGCATATTTAAAAACAAAGATATCACTCTCTTGACAAAGGTCCATCTAGTCAAAGCTATAGTCTTTCTAGTAGTCATGTACGGATATAAGTGTTGGACCATAAATAAGGCTGAGTGCCGAAGAATTGATGCTTTTGAACTGTGGTGTTGGAGAAGACTCTTGAGAGTCCCTTGAACAGCAAGATCAAACCAGTCAATCCTAAAGGAAATCAACCCTGAATACTCTTTGGAAGGACTGATGCTGAAGTTGAAGCTCTAATAATTTGGCCACCTGATGTGAAGAGCCAACTCGTTGGAAAAGACCCCGACGCTGAGAAAGGTCGAGAGCAGGAGAAGAGGGTAGCAGAGGATGAGATGGTCAGATGGCATCACCAACTCAAAAGACATGAACTTGGCTAAATTCTTGGAGATAGTGGAGGACAGAGAAGCCTGGCATGCCACAGTTCATGAGGTCTCAAAGAGTTGGACACAACGGAGAGACTGAACAACAACAAATAGAGAACAGACTTGTGAGCACAGGATGGGGAAGGAGAGGGTGAGACAAATTGAGAGAGTAGCATCAACAGTATACACTATCATATGTAAAAGAGTTAGCTGGTGGGAAGCTATAGTATAGAAGAGGAAGCTCGGCTCCTTGCTCTGTGATGACCTAGAGGGGTGGGTTGGGGCTGAGGTGGGAAAGAGGCTGAAAAGGGAAGTATATATGTATACATATAGCTGACTCAGGTTGTTGTACAGCAGAAACTATTATAACACAACATTGTAAAGCAATTATATTCCAATTAAAAAATAAACTGAAAAAAATTTAACAAAACTGTGTTAAGAATATCCTTTCTCAATAAAAATTAATTCAGCGGAAATGTTACCTCTATCTGTAACTATCCTGTCTTCCTTGCAGATCAAGTGGAGCTATCATTTTTCTCACTTGTAACAAAAACTCATTGTAACAATGATATTTAACAAAAACAAAAACCCTTTTCACTGAATTCAAACAAATATCATTGTATGCGGAACATATTGGTATAAACTATCTCCAGATCAAAGCCTGGACACCATGAGACTGGCTACAGCCTGGGAGGACAGGGCACAATTAAAGGCAGCCATAAAGCAAGTTACCAGGCAGATAATTCTGCCCTCCTCCAGACCAACACCAGAACGGTAACCTGACCCTGAACTCCTTAATCTTCACAAGCTTCAAACTGGGAGCCAGCTCAGCTCTCCAACCTGATGACCATTCTGTAAGATTCAGATAGTAGAATGACTGTTCCAAATAAAGGCCCACCGTGGAGTCACCAGTGCAATTTTGAGCTGGGAACATGATGGCCAAGTATAGTTCAGTTCAGTTCAGTCGCTCAATCATGTCCAACTCTTTGCGACCCCATGAATCGCAGCATGCCAGGCCTCCCTGTTCATCACCATCTCCCAGAGTTCACTCAGACTCACGTCCATCGAGCCTGTGATGCCATCCAGCCATCTCATCCTCTGTCGTCCCCTTCTACTCCTGCCCCCAATCCCTCCCAGCATCAGAGTCTTTTCCAATGAGTCAACTCTTTGCATGAGGTAGCCAAAGTACTGGAGTTTGAGCTTTAGCATCATTCCTTCCAAAGAACACCCAGGATTGATGTCCTTCAGAATGGACTGGTTGGGTCTCCTTGCAGTCGAAGGGACTCTCAAGAGTCTTCTCCAATACCACAGTTCAAAACCATCAATTCTTCGATGCTCAGCCTTCTTCACAGTCCAACTCTCACATCCATACATGACCACAGGAAAAACCATAGCCTTGACTAGACGGACCTTAGTCGGCAAAGTAATGTCTCTGCTTTTGAATATACTATCTAGGTTGGTCATAACTTTTCTTCCAAGGAGTAAGCATCATTTAATTTCATGCCTGCAATCACCATCTGCAGTGATTTTGGAGCCCCCAAAAAATAAAGTCTGACACTGTTTCCACTGTTTCCCATCTATTTCCCATAAAGTGATGGGACCAGATGTCATGATCTTTGTTTTCTGAATGTTGAGCTTTAAGCCAACTCTCCTCTTTCACTCTCCTCTTTCACTTTCATCAAGAGGCTTTTTAGTTCCTCTTCACTTTCTGCCATAAAGGTGGTGTCATCTGCATATCTGAGGTTATTGATATTTCTCCCAGCAATCTTGATTCCAGCTTGTGTTTCTTCCAGTCCAGGGTTTCTCATGATGTACTCTGCATAGAAGTTAAATAAGCAGGGTGACCATATACAGCCTTGACGCACTCCTTTTCCTATTTGGAACCAGTCTGTTGTTCCATGTTCAGTTCTAACTGTTGCTTCCTGACTTGCATACAGATTTCTCAAGAGGCAGGTCAGGTGGTCTGGTATTCCCATCTCTTTCAGAATTTTCCACAGTTTCTTGTGATCCACACTGTCAAAGGCTTTGGCATAGTCAATAAAGCAGAAATAGATGTTTTTCTGGAACTCTCTTGCTTTTTCCATGATCCAGCGGAAGTTGGCAATTTGATCTCTGGTTCCTCTGCCTTTTCTAAAACCAGCTTGAACATCAGGGAGTTCACGGTTCACGTATTGCTGAAGCCTGGCTTGGAGAATTTTGAGAATTACTTTACTAGCATGTGAGATGAGTACAATTGTGTGGTAGTTTGAGCATTCTTTTGCATTGCCTTTCTTTGGAATTGGAATGAGAACTGACCTTTTCCAGTCCTGTGGCTACTGCTGAATTTTCCAAATTTGCTGGCATACTGAGTGCAACACTTTCACAGCATCATCTTTCAGGATTTGAAGCAGCTCAACTGGAATTCCATCACCTCCACCAGCTTTGTTTGCAGCGATGCTTTCCAAGTCCCACTTAACTGCACATTCCAGGATGTCTGGCTCTAGATTAGTGATCACACCATCATGGTTATCTGGGTCGTGAAGATCTTTTTTGTACAGTTCTTCTGTGTATTCTTGCCACCTCTTCTTAATATCTTCTGCTTCTGTTAGGTCCATACCATTTCTGTCCTTTATCGAGCCCATCTTTGCATGAAATGTTTCCTTGGTATCTCTAATTTTCTTGAAGAGATCTCTAGTCTTTCCCATTCTGTTGTTTTCCTCTATTTCTTTGCATTGATCGTTGAAAAAGGCTTTCTTATCTCTTCTTGCTATTCTTTGAAACTCTGCATTCAGATGCTTATATCTTTCCTTTCCTCCTTTGCTTTTTGCCTCTCTTCTTTTCACAGCTATCTGTGAGGCCTCCCCAGAAAGCCATTTTGCTTTTTTGCATTTCTTTTCCATGGGGATGGTCTTGATCCCTGTCTCCTGTACAATGTCACAAACCTCAGTCCATAGTTCATCAGGCACTCTATCTGTCAGATCTAGGCCCTTAAATCTATTTCTCACTTCCACTGTATAATCATAAGGGATTTAATTTAGGTCATACCTGAATGGTCTAGCTGTTTTCCCTACTTTCTTCAATTTAAGTCTGAATTTGGCAATAAGGAGTTCATGATCTGAGCCATAGTCAGCTCCTGGTCTTGTTTTTGTTGACTGTTTAGAGCTTCTCCTTCTTTGGCTGCATAGAATATAATCAGTCTGATTTCGATGTTGACCATCTGGTGATGTCCATGTGTAGAGTCTTCTCTTGTGTTGTTGGAAGAGGGTGTTTGCTATGACCAGTGCATTTTCTTGGCAAACTCTATTAGTCTTTGCCCTGCTTCATTCTGCATTCCAAGGCCAAATTTGCCTGTTACTCCAGGTGTTTCTTGACTTCCTACTTTTGAATTCTAGTCCCCTATAATGAAAAGGATATCTTTTTTGGGTTTTAGTTCTAAAAATTCTTATAGGTCTTCATAGAACCGATCAACTTCAGCTTCTTCAGCGTTACTGGCTGGGGCATAGACTTGGATAACTGTGATATTGAATGGTTTGCCTTGGAGACGAACAGAGATCATTCTGTCGTTTTTGAGATTGCATCCAAGTACTGCATTTCGGACTGTTTTGTTGACCATGATGGCTACTCCATTTCTTCTGAGGGATTCCTGCCCACAGTAGTAGATATGATAGTCATCTGAGTTAAATTCACCCATTCCAATCCATTTTAGTTCGCTGATTTCTAGAATGTCGATGTTCACCCTTGCCATCTCTTGTTTGACCACTTCCAATTTGCCTTGATTCATGGACCTGACATTCCAGGTTCCTATGCAATATTGCTCTTTACAGCATCGGATCTTGCGTCTATCACCGATCATATCCACAACTGGGTATTGTTTTTGCTTTGGCTCCATCCCTTCATTCTTTCTGGAGTTATTTCTCCACTGATCTCCTGTAGCATATTGGGCATCTACTGACCTGGGGAGTTCCTCTTTGGTATCCTATCATTTTGCCTTTTCATACTGTTCATGGGGTTCTCAAGGCAAGAATACTGAAGTGGCTTGCCATTCCCTTCTCCAGTGGACCACATTCTGTCAGACCTCTCCACCATGACCCGCCCATCTTGGCTTGGGTTCATTGAGTTAGACAAGGCTGTGGTCCTAGTGTGATTAGACTGACTAGTTTTCTGTGAGTATGGTTTCAGTGTGTCTGCCTTCTGATGCCCTCTTGCAACACCTACCATTTTACTTGGGTTTCTCTTACCTTGGGCGTGGGGTGTCTCTTCACTGGTGCTCCAGCAAAGCACAGCTGCTGCTCCTTACCTTGGACGAGGGGTATCTCCTTAACACCGCGGTTCCTGTCTTTCAACGGGGGATAGCTCCTCTAGGCCCTCCTGGGCATGCGCAGCCACCGATCCTCAGGATGCTCCTCCCGGCCGCAGGCCCTGGCCTCGGGCACAGGTGGCTCCTCCCAGCTGCCGCACCTGGCCTCGGGCTCGGGGCGGCTCCTCAGGGTCACCGCCCCAACCTTGGACGCGGGTTGTCTCCTCCTGGCCACCCCTGACCTCAGACGCGGGGTGTCTCCTCCCGGCCGCCGCCCCTGATCTCGGACGCGCGGTAGGTCCTCCCAGCTGCCACTAACCTCAGAGGTGGGGTAGCTCCTCTCGGCTGCCGCCCCTGACCTTGGACATAGGGTAGCTCCTCTCCGCCGTTCCTGTGCTGTCGCAGCCTGGCACTCTAGGCCGCTGCCCTTGACTTTGGACATGGGCTAGCTCCTCTCGCCTCCGCCTGCGCTTAGTGCGCCAGACCTCGCCGCCGCCTGCGGGCAAAAGTAAAAAATACACAGACTCTTCCAACTCCACTAGAACATCAGCAGCTTTACTTCTGTCCCAGCCCAGTGCAACACTTGGGCCACCCTGCGGACATCAAATAAAGATGGATTAATTTGCACTTACCCAGGGTTGCCAGGTAACCACCCCTTCACTGCCTATTCATTAAAAGCCATCCAGATGTATAAATTCCACCTACATCTACAGTCTTTCTGCAGCACATGATGAGTCTCCTTTGTGGGTTTTAATGGGGATGAAAGACAAGACTGCACCTGGGCACAGCTCATGCTCAAAGTACGAGCTTTGGGATTTTCTAAATGTCTAGACACTCACAAGAAGAAAAAGAGCACAGTCCATCATCATCTGTTTTGGAGTTTTGTTATGGACAATACCCGCTGAAAAGGGTACATGCCCATCAAGCTGAAGTCAGCCTGCCACCTTTTGTTAGAAGGGTTCCTGGGGTCAGATAAAGACCTGGAAGAATCTTTGGGAAATTGAGGGTGACATCTACTCCCTGTACCTTGCCACCTCTTGTCAAGCCACCTTAAGAAGGTGTTACATTTAAAGGCTAGCTGGAACTATTCTGTAGCCACACCAGCCAGTGTGTGCACAGTAAGGAACTCCTACCTTCCCGTCACTAGAAGGCACCTTTCATTCATTTCATAGATATTTACAGCATGCTTATGAAATGCCAGGCTGTGCTAGGTGTCAGGCATCTTAGAGAAGAATGAGAAAGTCTATGCCCACCCAGAGTTGGATCTGTGGTTCCTAGAACAGAGTTGGTCATTCTGGATTTTACATTTGTTCATTTATTTCAGTTTGCAGCCTTAGAAGAAAAACTTTCCCAACCTTTTGCCAGTGTAGGCGTACCTTTAGGAATCTTTGTCCTTTTTCTGAGGCTTTATTAGATCTGAATATCCCTGTCTTTAAGACTAAAAGCCTTACTGATGCTGAGAACCATGTAAGTCAGCAGACAAAGCAGAAGTTGGTACCCTGAGAGGTCGTCGGGCTGGGCCACTGTGGACAGTGGGCTGGAAGTAGGGTGGCCATGCTTTTTATGATACCCCATGCTCAGGGCTTGATCTCATAAATCTACCTGGATACTTGCTAGATGAGTCATTAGATTAATACATGAAAGATAGTAAAAAATATTGCAATCATAAAAGATTACAATTAAAAGGGTCATAGTGTTGATCTAGCACACATCTCTTTTTATAGAGATGACAAAAGTAGAACATAGAGAAAGAGTTTTACAGGGTCACACTGACTGCAGCAAGGCCCTGGGATATTGAGTTATGTTTGTGTTTCAATGGGGTGCTCAGAGCTCCAGCCCCAAAGAGAGATGACTGGAGGACAAGAGAAGCCTGGCAGGCTGGCAGGGAGGAGGGCGTCTGGATGCTTGTTGGATTGCACCAAACAGATGTTTCCCATTCCAAACACCCTGCCCCAGCAGCTACCCTTGCTGGAACAAGTTCTGTCGTTGTGTTAGGCTTTTCCAGAGAAATAGAACCAATAGGACTGGTTGATTGTTGGACAGATATTAATTCATGCAATTGTGGAGGTTAAGAAGTTCCATGATCTGCAAGCCAGAGACCCAGTAAGGCTGCTGATGTAGTTTGGAGGCCTGACAGCTGGAGAGCTAATGGTATAGAGTCCAGTCTGGGTATGAAGAAAACCAGAGCAACATGGCCTGAGGATCTATGTTCCAGCTCAACATTAGTCTAAGAGCCACTATCCTGCCTTCTTCCACTTTTTTGTTATATGCAGACCCTCAGTGGGTTGTGTGAGCCCACTCATTCTGGGGAGGATAATCTGCTTTTTTACGAATTCATATGCTAATCCCTTCAAGAGACACCATCAAAGAGACACCCAGAAATGATGTTTAAGGACATATCTGGGCATCCTCTAGTACAATCAAGCAGACACATAAAAAGAACTATCACAATGGCATAACTCACACCCTTTCTTACTACAGAAGAAAGTGGAACAGATGGTGGTGACCTGTGTTCTACTTTTGCCGAGCTCTTCTCTTTTGGTTTTTCTGGGAGAACTCTTAAAGAGAAGGCATTCTTTTATTCCAACAGAATTTAAATAAATGTATTTTTACAATGTGTAGAAGTATGGATTTATGGAAATTGACTGACATCTTTAGCTTCTGCCGTGTTTAAATTGATTTCGCTTTCTTTCATTCTTTTCTTTTTTGGCTGCCCCACACCACAGTTTCCTGACCAGGGATCGAACGCATGTCCTCAGCAGTGGAATCTCAGAGTGTTAACCACTGGACTGCCAAGGAAGTCCCCTCATGCTGTATTTTTTAAGTGCTTATGGGGAAAGAATTACAAGTGAGGAAGGGGATGGAACCATGAGAAAGTGAAGACTATAAGATCATAAAAGTAATCCAGTTTAGGTTTTAAAGTAATCAGTTGAATAGTTTTGTCTTCAGTATACAGCATGGTTTTACTTAATTGAATGCTATAGTTTAATATTTTCTTCTTGTAGATGAGACCATGCACTTTTCTATGACATGTTTTGATAGATGTTATCTGTCAACTTTATTTTAAAAAAAAGGAAGCAAGCTGCTGTCATAACAGAAATATAAAGTCTGCTCTTCTAGTATGTTTTTTAATCAACCCACAAATACTTATAGCACCTAGTATGTTCAAGTCACCATGGAGGAGGAAAAATGTAATCACAACCTGTACCTTCAAGGGGGAAGGAGGGAAGAGTCACACAGCAATTTTACATTTCCAATAATAGGTCATACGTGCCAAATGAGAGACAGGCTGCTGCTGCTGCTAAGTCTCTTCAGTCATGTCCGACTCTGTGCGACCCCATAGATGGCAGCCCACCAGGCTCCCCCGTCCCTGGGATTCTCCAGGCAAGAACACTGGAGTGAGTTGCCATTTCCTTCTCCAATGTGTGAAAGTGATAAGTGAAAGTGAAGTCGCTCAGTCATGTCCAACCCTCAGCAACCCCATGGACTGCAGCCTACCAGGCTCCTCCATCCACAGGATTTTCCAGGCAAGAGTACGTGCCATTGCCTTCTCCCAATGAGAGACATAGTCTACTGCAATTCAAATATGTCATGTCTTTCTCTCCAAGGCCACCTCCCTTTTAACAGCCACCATCATCTCTTGCCTTGACTAGTGTAGAAGCTTCCTAACTGGGCTTTCTTCATTTTCCCTTGCCTCCTGAAAACTATTCTTCTTGCAGGAATGAAAGAGACCTTTGGCAAAATTCAGGTATGACTCTGTCATCCACAGCTGCTTGAAATTCATTAAGGTCTCCATGGCTTAAGCGTCCTTAAGGACTAAGCATCCTTAATATGACCTGTTTGTCCCTGCATAATCTGGTTTTGTTCTTACTTTCGATCTCATCTCCCACCTCTCTCTCCCTCACTCCAGATATCTTGGGCTTTGCTCTATTCCTGGGATGTTCCAAGTTATAACCAGTTTCAGGACCTCAGGGATCACACTGTTCTGTCTGAATGGAATCCTCTGCTCCTCTTCCCTTCCCATTTCATCCTATCCATCAGTCAGAACGTAAATTCAGTTTCTCTGTGTCAAGGAGAACTTCCATGATCCTCCTTCTTTTTTTTTTTTTTTTTTGGCAGTGCTGTGGTGCCACTTGTGGCATCTTAATTCCCTAACCAGGGATTGAACTAAGGTCCTCAGCAGTGAAAGCATGGAGTTCCTCCACTCTTGAATGGTACCCCATTATCTTTTCTCGTTGTACCTTCTACTTTTCTTTCACATGATTTATCTCAGTTAACTATATGCTCCAAGATAGCTAGAACATTGATGCTTTTTCACTACTTTATATCATGTGTGCATATTAATAAATACATACTTAATAAATATTTTTGAAAGAATTCTTGACTGGGAGATCAGAGGAGACATAAGAGCATAAACATTGGAAGTAGTGAAGGAAAACTTAAAGAAACTGGGTTTAGACTCAAGTCTTAAAGATTGAGTAGGACACAGATAGATGGAAAATGAAGGGAGGAATTAAAGGATTAGGGTATCTTTGATTGTGGTCATAAGACTTAACAAAATCCAGCACCATTTTTCAAGTGGGTTCTATTTTCATAGAAAATAGAAACAGTTTTACAGAAACAGTTGCTGAGGAGCAAATCAATTTTTGAAAAATCAACCCAATTGTTTTCCCAGTAGTAACCCAAATGGATTCCATGGTGTTAGTGTCATCACTTTGAATGCCTATGTTAAACATTTAAACAGAAAACCAATATAGATTTAAAGTGGTTTCACCACAGACTCCTAAAGAGTTGATCCAACACTGAGATCACACTCACATTAGCTCTGGCAAGTGGGAGGGAGAAAACATCTAACAAGGAGATGAGGAAAACACTGCCTTATCCGGGCAGAGCCTATGTCATTGATGAGAGCAAAATTTCTGGCAAAATTTAAACATAATTTGAACTTGTCTGCTAGGCAGCTTAAAGATGACATGAATTTTTAAAATACTTAAATGATTTAGGCGAGTTGTTAACAGTCGTTACATATGAGGCTACATCATAAGTAGCCTCCCTGGTGGCTCAGATGGTAAAGAATCTGCCTGCAATGTGGGAGACTTGGGTTTGATCCCTGGGTTGGGAAGATCCCATGAAGGAGAGCATGGAAACCCACTCCAGCATTCTTACCTGGAGAATCCCCATGGACAGAGGAGCCTGGTGGGCTACAGTCCATGGGGTTGCAAACAGTCAGACACGATTGAGTGACTAAGCACACAAAATGAGAAGTTGAGAAAAAAAATTATGTCTATCGCAAGGAGAGGCATAAAAGCTAAATGAGTCTTTTCCAAAGAGAATTATAGTTTCAAGGCTTACAGATGGGAACAGAAGGGAAGGAATGGACACTAGGTAATTCTTAATTTATTCATCTTTTTATTTTGCACACTAGAGCAATATCCCATTTGATATATATTGTCCCTGGCTTGCCCATTGGTTTTGTTGCTCACAACCTCCTGTGCTTTTTCTTTGAGTCCCTATAATGTACCAAGTTCTTTATACTTTATTCTTTATACTTTGGCACACACTAGTCTTGCTTCTTATTGAAGACTATTTTCTAGCATCTTCACTGGCTGACTGCTATTATCCTTCAGGTCAGATCTTACATGTATTTGTCGGTTCCCATCAGTCCTTTTATGTCCTCCACACCTTGACTTATTTATATCCACCAGAATCCCAAAGGCTTTTGAATATGAAGCTGAAACTAACCTAGGGACTAACTCAGTAACATGCTGATGTCCTTTCATTTTCAGCTCAAGGAAAATTCAACAAAAAACTTTGCAGTAAGATGTTTATCTGATGTTGCTTCTTGACTGAGGCAAAGGAACCAAGAAACTAGTTTTTTGGCTCTCTAGGGATAATGATCAGCTTCATTCACATCAAAATGCTGAACTCTGTTCTGTTGTTCATGTTCCAAATAATACAGATATGTACTTAGCATTTTCTGCATTACCAGTTTCCTCTTAAAGGCTTTTTATTAAGTCCTTGTTTGTAGATGACATAGTCCTGGGCACTGATCAAAGAGAATGAATTGGAAATGGCCAGAAAAAAAAAAAATGTAAGTAATCCAGACATGGAAATCTAAATATCTATCTATCTAATCAATCTCACCCTAACACTTCATGGCAAATAGATGGGGAAACAGTGGAAACAGTGGTTGACTTTATTTTGGGGGGCTCCAAAATCACTGCAGATGGTGAGGCAGCCATGAAATTAAAAACGCTTACTCCTTGGAAGGAAAATTATGACTAACCTAGACAGAATATTTCTGTCCTTTATATTCTGAAAGAGATGGAAATACCAGACCACTTGACCTACCCCTTGAGAAACCTGTATGCAGGTCAGCAAGCAACAGTTAGAACTGGACATGGAACAACAGACTGGTTCCAAATAGGAAAAGGAGTACATCAAGGCTGTATATTGTCACCGTGCTTATTTAACTTCTATGCAGAGTACATCATGAGAAACGCTGGACTGGAAGAAACACAAGCTGGAATCAAGATTGCCGGGAGAAATATCAATAACCTCAGATATGCAGATGACACCACCCTTATGGCAGAAAGTGAAGAGGAACTGAAAAGCCTCTTGATGGAAGTGAAAGAGGAGAGTGAAAAAGTTGGCTTAAAGCTCAACATTCAGAAAACGAAGATCATGGCATCTGGTCCCATCAGTTCATGGGAAATAGATGGGGAAACAGTGGAAACAGTGTCAGACTTTATATTTTGGGGCTCCAAAATCACTGCAGATGGTGACTGCAGCCATGAAGTTAAAAGACGCTTACTCCTTGGAAGGAAAGTTATGACCAACCTAGATAGCATATTCAAAAGCAGAGACATTACTTTGCCGACTAAGGTCCGTCTACTCAAGGCTATGGTTTTTCCAGTGGTCATATATGGATGTGAGAGTTGGACTGTGAAGAAAGCTGAGTGTTGAAGAACTGATGCTTTTGAACTGTGGTGTTGGAGAAGACTCTTGAGAGTGCCATGGACTGCAAGGAGATCCAACCAGTCCATTCTAACATCAATCCTGGGTGTTCTTTGGAAGGAATGATTCTAAAGCTGAAACTCCAGTACTTTGGCCACCTCATGCGAAGAGTTGACTCATTGGAAAAGACTCTGATGCTGGGAGGGATTGGGGGCAGGAGGAGAAGGGGATGACAAGGGATGAGATGGCTGGATGGTATCACCGACTTGATGGACATGAGTTTGAGTGACCTCCCGGAGTTGGTGATGGACAAGGAGGCCTGGCATGCTGCAATTCATGGGGTTGTAAAGAGTCAGACACGACTGAGCGACTGAACTGAACTGAACTGAGACAGAATATTAAAAAGCAGAGACATTACTTCATCAACAAAGGTCCGTCTAAGCAAGGCTATGGTTTTTCCAGTAGTCATATATGGATGTGAGAGTTGGACTATAAAGAAAGCTGAGCACAGAAGAATTGATGCTTTTGAACTGTGGTGTTGGAGAAGACACTTGAGAGTCCCTTGGACTGCAAGGAGATCCAACCAGTCCATTCTAAAGGAGATCAGTCCTGGGTGTTCATTGGAAGGACTGATGTTGAAGCTGAAACTCCAATCCTTTGGCTACCTGATGCGAAGAGCTGACTCATTTGAAAAGACCCTGATGCTGGGAAAGACTGAGGGCAGAAGGAGATGGGGATGGCAGAAGATGAGATGGTTGGATGGCATCACCGACTCAATGGACATGAGTGTGGGTAAACTCCGGGAGTTCATGATGGACAGGGAGGCCTGTTGTACTGCGGTACATGGGGTCACAAAGAGTCGACGACTGAGCGACTGAACTGAACTGAAATCTACCTTTACTATAGACATACATTTTTATATTATATCTATATAAAATAAATATCAAATCAGATTGATTATATTCTTTGCAGCCAAAGATGGAGAAGTTCTATACAGTCAACAAAAACAAGACCAGGAGCTGACTGTGGCTCAGATCATGAACTCCTTATTACCAAATTCAGACTCAAATTGAAGAAAGTAGGGAAAACCGCTAGACCATTCAGGTATGACTTAAATTAAATCCCTTATGATTATACAGTGGAAGTGAGAAATGGATTTAAGGGCCTAGATCTGATAGATAGAATGCTTGATGAACTATGGACTGAGGTTCGTGACATTGTACAGGAGACAGATGATCAAGACCATCATGCAAAAAAGCAAAATGGCTGCCTGGGGAGGCCTTACAAATAGCTGTGAAAAGAAGAGAGGCTAAAAGCAAAGGAGATAAGGAAAGATATAAGCATCTGAATGCAGAGTTCCAGAGAATAGCAAGAAGAGATAAGAAAGACTTCTTCAATGATCAATGCAAAGAAATAGAGGAAAAAAACAGAATAGGAAAGACTAGAGATCTCTTCAAGAAAATTAGAGATACCAAGGGAACATTTCATGCAAGGATGGGCTCGATAAAGGACAGAAATGGTATGGACCTAACAGAAGCAGAAGATATTAAGAAGAGGTGGCAAGAATACACGGAAGAACTGTACAAAAAAGATCTTCAGGACCCTGATAATCACGATGGTGGGATCACTCATCTAGAGCCAGACATCCTGGAATGTGAAGTCAAGTGGGCCTTAGAAAGCATCACTACGAACAAAGTTAGTGGAGGTGATGGAATTCCAGCTGAGCTGTTCAAATTCTGAAAGATGATGCTCTGAAAGTGCTTCACTCAATATGCCAGTAAATTTGGAAAACTCAGCAGTGGCCACAGGACTGGAAAAGGTCAGTTTTCATTCCAATCCCAAAGAAAAGCAATGCCAAAGAATGCTCAAACTACCACACAACTGCACTCATCTCACATGCTAGTAAAGTAATGCTCAAAACTCTCCAAGCCAGGCTTCAGCAATACATAAACCATGAACTCCCTGATGTTCAAGCTGGTTTTAGAAAAGGCAGAGGAACCAGAGATCAAATTGCCAACATCCGCTGGATCATGGAAAAAGCAACAGAATTCCAGAAAAATATCTATTTCTGCTTTATTGACTATGCCAAAGCCTTTGCGTGTGTGGATCACAATAAACTGGAAAATTCTGAAAGAGATGGGGAATACCAGACCACCTAACCTGCCTCTTGAGAAATCTGTATGCAGGTCAGCAAGCAACAGTTAGAACTGGACATGGAACAACAGACTGGTTCCAAATAGGAAAAGGAGTACATCAAGGCTGTATATTGTCACCCTGCTTATTTAACTTCTATGCAGAGTACATCATGAGAAACGCTGGACTGGAAGAAACACAAGCTGGAATCAAGATTGCCGGGAGAAATATCAATAACCTCAGATATGCAGATGATACCACCCTTATGGCAGAAAGTGAAGAGGAACTAAAAAGCCTCTTGATGAAAGTGAAAGAGGAGAGTGAAAAAGTTGGCTTAAAGCTCAACATTCAGAAAACAAAGATCATGGCATCTGCTCCCATCACTTCATGGGAAATAGATGGGAAACAGTGGAAACAGTGTCAGACTTTATTTTTTGGGGCTCCAAAATCACTGCAGATGGTGATTGCAGGCATGAAATTACATGACGCTTACTCCTTGGAAGAAAAGTTATGACCAACCTAGATAGTATATTCAAAAGCAGAGACATTACTTTGCCGACTAAGGTCCGTCTAGTCAAGGCTATGGTTTTTCCTGTGGTCATGTATGGATGTGAGAGTTGGACTGTGAAGAAGGCTGAGCGCCGAGGAATTGATGCTTTTGAACTGCGGTGTTGGAGAAGACTCTTGAGAGTCCCTTGGACTGCAAGGAGATCCTACCAGTCCATTCTAAAGGAGATCAGCCCTGGGATTTGTTTGGAAGGAATGGTGCTAAAGCTGAAACTCCAGTACTTTGGCCACCTCCTGCGAAGAGTTGACTCATTGGAAAAGACTCTGATGCTGGGAGGGATTGAGGGCAGGAGGAGAAGGGGACGACAGAGGATGAGATGGCTGGATGGCATCACGGACTTGATGGACGTGAGTCTGAGTGAACTCTGGGAGTTGGTGATGGACAGGGAGGCCTGGGATGCTGCGATTCATGGGGTCACAAAGAGTCAGACACGACTGAGAGACTGAACTAAACTAAGCATAATTCATGCCCTAAATATATCAGCTCAGCTCAGACAGGTAGTCGTGTCTGGCTCTTTGGGACCCCATGGACTGCAGCACACAAGGCTCTCTGTTATCAACAACTCCTGGAGATTACTCAAACTCATGTCCATCGAGTCTGTGATGCCATCCAACCATCTCATCCTCTGTTGTCCCCTTCTCCTCCTGCCTTCAGTCTTTACCAGCATCAGGGTCTCTTCTAAGGAGTCAGTTCTTCAAATTAGGTGGCCAAAGTATTGGAGCCTCAGCTTCAGCATCAGTCCTTCCAATGAATATTCAGGGTTGATTTCCTTTAGGATGGACTGGTTGGATGTTTGCTATCCAAGGGACTCCCAAGAGTCTTCTCTAGCACCCCAGTTCAAAAGCATCAATTCTTCAGCACTCAGTTCTCCTTATAGTCCAACTCTCACATCCATACATGACCACAGGAAAAAACATAGCTTTGAAGATGGCTTGGACATCTGGAGGGTCTAGGTTCACATACTGTTGCAGCCTGGCTTGGAGAATTTTGAGCGTCACTTTACTAGCGTGTGAGATGAGTGCAACTGTGCAGTAGTTTGGGCATTCTTTGGCATTGCCTTTTTTGGGATTGGAATGAAAATTGATCTTTTCCAGTCCTGTGGCCACTGCTGTTTTCCAATTTTGCTGGCATATTGAGTGCAGCACTTTCACAGCCTCATCTTTTAGGATTTGAAATAGCTCAACTGGAATTCCATCCCCTCCACTAGCTTGAGGCTTCCTAAGGCCCACTTGACTTCACATTCCAGGATGTCTGGCTGTAGGTGAGTGATCACACCATCGTGGTTATCTGGGTCATTAAGGTCTTTTTTGTATAGTTCTTCTGTGTATTCTTCCCATCTCTTCTTATTATCTTCTGCTTCTGTTAGGTCCATACCACTTCTGTCCTTTATTGCACCCATCTTTGCATGAAATGTATAGCAGGTATAATTTTCAGGTCACAGACTCAGGCACAGACACAAAACTTTCCTTGTTTTACCATAAATTCAACTTATTTTCTATTCCCAAATCTATTTACATAGATGAAAGAAACAATCTCTGTTGATTCCATTTTACTTCAGTTCTGGATTTTTCAGTTGATCAGGATATTTAGGTTTGCATCTGAGGTCCAGATGTTGACAGAGAGCCAAAGTGTCGGGAGAGCAGTGTGGAGATACTCAGGTTTGATCATGGTCCCTTTGAGCGGGCACCTAACCAGCCCCCTTCATTGCCTTGCACATTACGCTGACTTTTCCTTGTGCTGCCTGGGAGGCCTATCAGCTTCCCCTGCCACACCTGGCTCCTCTCAGCCAATCTGCCCCTCTGTCCACCTTCCCCACCCAAGGGGTGAATGTGCTCTCTCTGGCTGTCTCAGGCTATTCCGCCTGCATATGGTGCCATGGCCTTTTTCTATCCCTTTGTTCTGCCAATGAGGCTAGAAATAGGGTTGACAAACCAGTTAATCCTAAAGGAAACAACTCTGAATCCTCATTGGAAGGATTGAATCTGAAGCTGAAGTTCTAATATGTTGGCCACCTGACGTGAACAGCTGACTCACTGGAAAAGACCCTGATGCTGGGAAACTTTGAGGGCAAGACGAGAAGAGGGAGACAGAGGATGATGGTTGGATGGCATCATCAACTCAATGGACAAGAACCTGGGCAAACTCCAGGAGATAGTGAGGGATAGGGAGGCCTGGCATGCTGCAGTCCATGGGGTCGCAAAGAGTCAGACACAACTTAGCAACTGAAACACAACAATTACACTCACATGGCTTGGTCTGATAGATGAAGAACAACACCCATGAAATTTCTTAACATATTCTTAAAGGACAGGAAAGATGATGTGGGTTGGGAGACAGTTGCGAGGTTAACAAGAGATACACCAGTAAAAGGGTAGCTGAACAAGGAAAAGAACCAATGTGGGACATTGAAGAAATGGAAGGAAGTGGGCTCTGCTAAGAATTTTAACAGGGAGGCTAATGATCTTGAACATGATCTCTGATGGAAGGCACTGCCAGGCATGCTATGTAGAGAAGAGGAAGTACAGCCAGTGCTATTATTTCTAGGAATGTTGAAATATAAATGGACTTGAATATTAGCAAATCATCGGCTGATCTCAAACACAAGAAAGGGTCCTAGAAATCTGAATGCTGCATCATTTGCTATACATAATATAAAATTCCCACCAGGTCCTTGGTTTAAAGGTTCCAAACCATCCTAGCCACCCAGTTTTTAGGTCTGTATTTAGATAAATATTTTGGGATAAAAGAAAGTAAGCATCACTTCTTAAGTAAAACATTTTTGCTCGTTCTCTAAAGTGGTATTTTTTTCTGGCTACTAAAATAAAATAACTTCACTGTCAAATATTTGAAAAATACAGAAAAAGCTTAAAGAAGAAAATAAAATCATCTATAATGCCATCACTCAGAGACAACCACTATTAACATTTTGATGCATGTACTTAGTCTTTTTCTCTACACAAAGATGTGAGTTCCTAATTACCAAAATGTAGTGATACCTCACATACTATATTCTAACCCGCTTCTCCCCTTTAATTTGTTGCAAACATTTTCCAAATCATTAACTATTTTTAATGGACAGAGGAGCTAGGCAGGCTACAGTCCAGCACAAGCACACAATTATTTTTCGAAAATAATTCTTAGCGGTTGCTCCAGACATATTTATGTGTATACACCACAATCAATTCATCTAATTCCCTA
This sequence comes from Ovis aries, assembly GCF_016772045.2. Classification (NCBI taxonomy): domain Eukaryota; kingdom Metazoa; phylum Chordata; class Mammalia; order Artiodactyla; family Bovidae; genus Ovis; species Ovis aries. Next base: position 52,453,321 of record NC_056061.1, read on the forward strand.
TGATTCGATATTATTATAAGTTTTCAACTTTTTGCTATCACTAAGAGCACAACTTTCTTTCAAAATAGTGAAGAAGAAGTTGGTTTCCCATTACCACTACTTTTTTTGTCAGAATGATACACAAATTCAAATCATCTTGGATTTTCCCAGCCTTCAGAACTGGGAGAAGTAAATATTTGTTGTATAAGCCATGTAGACAGTGGTGTCCTTTTTGTGTAAGATGCACTTATTTATTTTTGGCTGTGCTAGGTCTTCACTGCTGTGAGCAGGCTTTCTCTAGTTGTGGCAAGCAGGGGCTACTCTTCGTTGTGAGGCTCGGCATTCTCATTGCAGTGGCTTCTCTTGTTGCAAAGCCTAGGCTCTCAGGTACAGGGGCTTCAGTAGTCACAGCGCATGGATCAATAGATGCAGCTCAAGAGCTCTAGAGCATGGGCTCAATAGTTGTGGCACACAGGCTTCGTTGTTCCGTAGCATGTGGGGTCTTCCTGGGTCAGGGATCAGGCCCATGTCCCCTGCATAGGCAGCTGGATCTGGTATTCCGGAATAGAGCAGACTGAGCTCACTAAGACGCCGAATCATTTAAGACGTGAATTCATTTTCTTCTCAGGCTACCCAGAATGTATACAAACAATGCAAAACAGAGATTTTTTAAATGATTTTTTTTTTCTTTTTGCTTTTTCTTTTTCGCCTGGCCAAGCAGCACAGGGAATCTTAGTTCCCTGACCACGGACTGAACTTACACCCACTGCATTGGCAGCACAGAGTTTTAACCACTGGACCTCCAGGGAAGTCCCTAAATGATTTTTAAGGAGCAAAATTTTGTTAACTTTAATGGCAAAGAAGTCAGGTGCTAAAGTTGATGAAAGGGTGCCAAGACAGTGTGATGCAGACAATTTCCAGACGAAGACTGTGGACTCCCAGCCCACAGCTGTGCACTGCATCTTAGCCACAAGCCAGTCCAGTTAACACACTGAAGTGTGGTATTTACAAACACGAATCTGCAGCTAAGTATAACAAAAAAGTACAAGTCTGCAAAATTTCATCTACATCCAAAGTATCCTTGGAAAGGCCAGTCCCTTGTGGCTCATTTGTCCTACCCCATAAGTAACATTATTTTGAAATCATTTTTAGCATGAAGAAGGATTTTCTCCAAGTTGAAATGAGACCATGAGAGAATGAAAGTTAAAAAAAAAAAATTGAGGCAGGAAATGTTTACTCCATGTTCAGGACATACAGAAATGCTTAGAGAAACCACGGATACCTTCAAATAAAAGGAACAGGATAAAATTCACCAAGACTCTTCCCTCCTTCTAAGTATAGCCCAAGAAACAGCCCGTTATGGAGAACTCTGACTCTGATTTTCAATTTGTGTCACGATGTTGGGGAGAGTCAATGCCAAGATTTTTTCACTCTTTAGATCTTTGCTGAGAGTTGTTTGCAGTTGGGTAGATGGAAGTGTTTGTGACATTAAAAGGCAGCGATATGTCCTGGACTACAGCTTGTACGGCAAGTGACTGGTCTGAATTGCCTTCTACTCAGGCAAGCAAAAGAGAAAGTTGAAAAAGAAGTTCGAGGATTAAGTTTCCATGTGTGTCTCCATTCACAACAGATGGCCTCCACACGGACAAGCTTTACGCATTTGTTGATCTCCAGATGGGCAAATAAAATGCCATTTTTGATCTTATTGTAAACTGAGGTGGGGGACTCTTACAATCTTTCAATGCAACCAAATAAGGAAAATGATTTTTTTTTCTCCAGGCATAGATTTTAAGCTAAAAGAATATACCTTAAGGCTATATTAGAATTCTCCATATAAATGTATGAGTTTTTATGGAAGCTTAAGGTTTAATTCATTGTAAGCTTTGTAATTCATTGTAAAGAAAAAACATATGAATAACTGTCTAACATTTTTGATAGGTCATACCTACGGCATATTCAAGAAAAAAAATTAGTGTTTTGGGGATAAATTTTAAAAATTGGGTAAATCCTATGGGATTCAACACATATTGTGGAATTAACTCCTTTTAATAGTTTTGTTGAATATTTGATTGTATATTGTATCTTGCCAGTTATGTAAAACACACATTTGGAAGATTATCTTTCTCTTCTCTCTCTAAGCAGTCAATTTTCCTCATGATTTCTAATATGTTTGCTTTCCATACAACTAAACCACATTTTCACAACCAAAACCACAGCCAGATCATCCAGCACCTCTCTGATTTACACAGTACAATATGCAGTTGACATCTTGTCTTTGATTTGGTGTTTCATTCTGCTTCCCCACCTGAGCCAGTCTCTCCAGCACTCTCCTCAATTATGTGATACCCACCCCCCACCAATACACACATACTCACACACCTGAAAGCATCTGATTTTAGTAGCTACCCTATGACTGAAGTCCAGGATCTTGACTGCAGCAAGGAAGCTTAACTCATAATTGGGCAAAATAATATTCTGTAGAAACTTCAATTCCCAAAACCAATTGCTCTACTTTAAAAATAGGATAATGATAAGGCACGGCCTTGGTTCAATATTATTATAAGTTTTCAACCTTTTGCTATCACTAATGTTTTGATTCTATAATTATGTTTAAATATCATCAACTTTGTATTTCACCCAACAGTCAACACACTCAGAGGGAAACATTTGATTAATGCTTACATCTTTAATGAAACCAAAATATCTAGCCCGGTGTTAAGCTTATGGTCAATTTTCAGTGAATAATAATTTAAAATGTTTGTATTGTCTATTAAAATCTTAATTTTAAAAACAGTGCAATAGTCTCTGATTGCTACAGTGCAGCATATTGAAGCCAGGCCCAGGTAGCAATACGGTTACTCAAGGATGGCCAAGTGACGAGCAGCGCCACCTACTGGTAATGTCTATGGTCTGTGGAATCCAACAGACTCGGGTTCCCATCCTGTTTCTTAAACATTAGCTTTTACCCTAGGAAGTTCCTGACTCTCCAAACCTGAGTTTCCAAAAGGATCACATAGAGAAAATAACAGAAATACTAGAAAACAAATATCAGGTTTTGTGAGGATTAAATAAGATGGCACACGTAAAGCAATACCCACACCACACACACACACACACACACACACTACGATTATACTCAGCACCAATGCACTCTTTTTCTGTAAAATCCTAGAAAAGATGGGCTCTGTTTCTGTCATGTTGGACATTGTTGAGCATCTCTTGGGTACTTTGTTATGCCTTTGGTTTACTGTAATGACGAATATTCTGTTGCCATATTTCTGCATTAACCCTTTATTTGGCTGCATCAAAAATCTAATCTTCCCAATAAATCCTTTTTTTTTTTTAACATCTCTATGATTTCAATGCATTCTCTCACCTACAACACCATTCTCTTTCCCCAAAGTTCTAGGAACCAACAGGTTACACAGTGATTTTCTAGTTGACACCCACTGCGTAACAGTCAACTGGCTTTAACACCCGTTACCTTGTCCAAGTATTGATGTGGCTGCTTTGGGCTGTTTGTCTCCCGTGTCTCCTTACTTTATTAGCTGGTGGTCTCCTTTCCAGAACTCACACTTTCAGCCAAAGAGAGACAAGAAGCCTCCTTAACTCTACATTGTGGGAAGGAGCATAACTATATACAACCCTTGACCATAAGTAGGCAAAGCACCTGGAATTTCACCAGTGGTGAGCAGTGGGTTCCTACCTCTCCAGCCACATCACAAGTCATGTCCTTGGCACATAATTGAACCTGCATACCTTGATAAACTCAGAATTTCTGCTCTGACCCACTGAGAAGCCCCTCTTCTATCTGGTTGTGGGGTATGTATCACTAAGTGCCTTACTTCCCCAGAAGCTCTATGTTCATCTACATCTTTCCATCAGCTCTTGCTCCATGATATGCTGGCTGCTATTTATTCCACAAGAAGACTTATACCCTGGATCATATGCTAGTAAAAGGGCTTTATTTTGACTTTGGAAACTTTTATAAGTTGAACACTGAATAGTGCAAAGAAAGAGTCTTTAGACTATGTTGAAGAAAAATCAGATGGTAGCTTAAGGCAGAATACAGCAGAGAAAGAGGAACACATTTGGAGTCTTATAAATTCGGTGAGATCTGCATCTATTTCCTTATCTGTGAAAGAACGGTTAGCGTACTTAGGGTGCAGGAAGGAAATAATGGCAATATGCAGAGTACCTGGTGCCCTCTGTGAGGTATTCAGAAGGACCTCATTAATTTTCCATACCTCCCCTTTGCCTGCTCTTCATCTCCCTTGGAATTACAGCCTAGCAAGTTAGAAGAGTCATACATGCATCTCCTGGAACATACATTCTTGGCCTAGAGATCACGTTCACTTGCAGTGTGCATGGATGAGGAGGCTGTCAGCACTTGGCACAAAGATAATAACGGGTTCATTCTCCTGAAACAAATTCCAGCTGAGCTGAAACATTACACCTGTACTGTCTTCTTGAGAAAGGTGTTCTACTCTTCTTGGTAGGTCTGATAAATGAGTAAATTGTGACTGAGCATTTTTCACCATTTTTAAAATTGAAGTATAGTTAATTTACAATGTTGAGTTAGTTTCAGGTGTATAGAAAAGTGGTTAAGATGTATATGTGTATATAGAAATATATATACATATATTTATTTCCTTTTCAGATTCATTTCATTTCCAGTACACTTTATTGCAAAATATTAGATATAGTTCCCTGTGATATACAGTAGGATCTTGTTGTTTATCTATTTTATATATAGCAGCATGTATATGTTAATACCAACCTCTTAATTTATCTCTCATCCCCCTGCTGTGCTATCCCCTTTTGTAACCAGAAGTTTGTTTTCTATGTCTGTGAGTCTATTTGTGTTCTGTAAATCATTTAATCATTCTTTTAGATTCCACATATAAGTGATATCATATGGCAATTGTCTTTCTCTGATTCACTCCACTAAGAATGACAATCACTAGGTCCATCCGTGTTGCTGCAAATGGCATTATTTCATTCTTTTTATGGCTGAGTAATATTCTACTGTGTATATGTACCAATCTTCCTTATCCATTCAACTGTTGATAAGCATTTAGGTTGCTTCCATGTCTTGACTGTTGTAAACGGTGCTGCTTTATTTTATATTGAGGTGCATGTATCCTTTTGAGGATGTTTTCCATGTTTCCATGTTTTCCTCTGGATACATGCCCAGGAGTGGGGATACAAGATCATATGGTAACTTCTATTTTTAGTCTGTTAAGGAACCTCGGTACTATTCTCCATAATGGCTGCACCAATTTACATTCCCACCAACAGTGTAGAACTGAGCATTTTAAAAGATGAGTTGAATAGATTTGTGAGGAATTGCAAGGAACTTTCGGAGAAAGCAATGGCACCCCACTCCAGTACTCTTGCCTGGAAAATCCCATGGATGGAGGTGCCTGGCGGGCTGCCGTCCATGGGGTCGCTAAGAGTCAGACACGACTGAGCGACTTCACTTTCACTTTTCACTTTCATGCACTGGAGAAGGAAATGGCAACCCACTCCAGTGTTCTTGCCTGGAGAATCCCAGGGACGGTGGAGCCTGGTGGGCTGCCATCTATGGGGTCACACAGAGTCGGACACAACTGAAGCGACTTAGCAGCAGCAGCAGCAGCAGCAGCAGCAGCAAGGAACTTTAAGCACAGCATTAGCATGTCAGAAGATCAGAGAATAACTGAGGAGTGCACTTAATCCCAAGGATCATAGATGGTTTATTCTCTTTTCTGGATGCTTTAAGAAAGCAACATAGGCTGGATTGGCTTATAAACAACAGAGATTTATTTCTCACAGTTCTGGAGGCTGGAAGTTCAAGATCAGGGTGCCAGATTGTTCACTTCGTTTTGTATCTTCACGTGGCAGAAAGAGTGCAAGCTACCTCTTTGGCCACTTCTCGTAAGGGCACTGTGTGCACGCGTGCTAAGTCACTTCAGTCGTGTCTGCCTCTGTGTTACCCTGTGGACTGCAACCCGCCAGGCTCCTCTGTCTGTGGGATTCTCCAGGCAAGAATCCTGGAGTGTGTTGCCATGCCCTCCTCCAGGGAATCTTCCCAAACCAGGGATCAAATCTGCATCTCTTAAGTCTACCTGCACTGGCAGACATGTTCTTTACTCCTAGCACCATCTGGGAAGCCCTTATAAGGGCACTAATTCCATTCACGACGGTGCTACTCTTATGACCTAATTACCACTCAAAGGCCTTGCCTCCAAATGCCATCATGTGGGGATCAGTATAAATTTGGCGGAGACACCAAACTTCAATCCATTGCAGGCTGGGTTTCTTTCTCATTTCCTTTCCCTTTTGAAGCTAAATCCACGTAACCCTCACTTTGTGAAAACAAATGACAGGTCTGGGTTCTAATTTTATGCCATGCAGCCTACCTCACATCTTGTTTTTGATTCAATTGTCTCTTAAAAATGGTTTATTATTATTATTATCCTTTCTTTTCATGCACCCAAATGGGTTCACTTTATTCTCAGTACATATCTGACCCTGAGCACCTTTTCCCACAAAGCTGAACTCTAAACGCTGGATATTAACAGTGTCAAAGCATCTTTCTCCTCTGCACTTGGTTTGGCTTGATGCTCAGAAGAGATGACTTCATGGAAGGTAGGGAAGTTTTTTGTATTAAAAACTTGCAGTGTGTTTCTCTCTGTCACTGTCTTGCTTCCTTCTGGTTATGGATGTTCATGGTGATTGACAGTTCTGCAAATTCTTGCTTTGGGCGAAACTTGCTCCTGATTCTCTAAAAGTCTCAGATGGAGAAAAAAAAATCAGCTTCTCATTCATTTATCTGAACATTTCAACCTGTGGCCTAGAATTTCTATGTTTAAAAAGGAGTAAACTTTTTAAAAAAATGAAATTGGATTACAAGCTCAAAATATTGTCCTCAGTTGCATCCTCTACTAGTCCCTGTTGTGTGCATGTGTGCCCAGGCGTATTTGACTCTCTGCGACCCCATGAGCTATAGCCCATCAGGCTTCTTTGTGGAATTTTCCTGGCAAGAATACTGGAGTGGGTTGCTCTTTCCTCCTCCAGGGCATCTTCCAGACCCAGGAATCAAACCTGTGTCTCCTGCATCTTCAGCGTTGGCAGGTGGATTCTGTACCGTTGAGCCACCGGGGATTCCCACTATTCCCTGATACCCATAGATAACACTCAAATGGGTTTCCCTGTAAGTTAAATTTATTAGGTTTAATATACTTAAATATGTAGTGTAGACCTTTAGGTTTTGGAAGGAAAAAACGTATGGTTCTTGGCAACTGTTCTTTATCTTTCTCTGCAAAAATGACTGTGGAACTATCTCTGGATTCCTTAGTCTTAGAAACGAACATATGCTAAGCTTATAATCTTATGACTTTTCCGTATAACACACGCCGTGTTCTAGAACCTTAGCTTTGAATGCATGCTTCTGTGAACTAAACTGCCCAACTGTTAATCAGTCGTTATGATCAAGAGAAAACAAATAGATAACTTTTACATTTTTCCCGATATATTAAAAGTGAAAGATGATCCGGTAGACTCTGTGGTCTGGTCTCCGCCGATGCAATTATGCCAGGAGTTCCCTGTAAAAGTAATTAGGGAGGCTGAAAAAGTGAGCACTTCCCAGATGTGATCTTACCAGTGGCCTTAATATATGACATCAATGAGTTAAATGAGGAAACTACCAGAGGCCAAACATCTAGGTTTTAAGTTTCAGATGAAGTTTTTGCTTGTGCTCACCTCAGGAAATGAATATTGCATTCATAAATTGTTGTTCTTATCCAGGAGATGAACCATAGCAGTTTCATTTAGCCCTAGAGTATTAAATTTCTTTAACACTTTGCCACATTAGACTATGTTTTCCATCTGAATGTGATGATGCAATATTGGAAGGGAAAAATCGTTAGCCAAGTGACACCATAACAAGCCATAAAAGTTTATGATGCCCATAGTAGGATAATTGGCATGGCAGGAATTGAATACTTCCTTATGGATAATATTTGATAAGAAATGGCAAGTCTAACAATTACATTTCAATCAACCAATGATGGCTACTTCAGAATGCATTCATTTTATCATTTCCATGATGGATTTTACAGCACCAGAATTGTTTCTGCTCTACTAGAGAGATGGGCGGGCGTGGGGGGAGACCATATTCCTTTTCCTCCTGCATTTATTTCCTATTGTAATCATTTGCATTTGCATTTTACCCTCCCCGCCTTCAATTAGATCATTTCACCACAATCTGTTGACAAACGATTTGTTGAAAGCCGAAGCTGGTAGACAGCAGTGTTTTCTTTCTCTTCTTGAGTCGGCATTCTTTTGCCTCAAGTCCATTTGCAATATTAATTAAATCATTCAGGGACAGTGTCCTTTCTCCCAGTTTCCAGATTTTTCTAAACCTCACACCTGTTTTTCTTTGGGATTTTGTGCTCTCTCAGTTTATAAATCTTCCTATATTTCCCAGTATAGTTTCTTATGAAATAACGTTTTCTCCCCCCACCACTGGAAAACTTTGACCCAACTGTTTTCAATAGTGGCAGTCAAGCCTGAAGTTGTCAATCAAAGAACAGCTTATCAGTCTGAGCTTTTTCTTTTTAAGCTTTTACTCAGTGACTTTTGAGACCTGTCAACACCAGGTTGATTTTAGCCCTAACAATAAAGTCACACTCTATCTCCCACATAGAAGCTTTAAGATTAAATTCTGATGTCATATACGTCATATTTACATAGTTAAAACTCATAACAAGCAACCCACAGGCAATAGGATGTAATAACCGTGCAACAGAGCCATTTCCTGTCCCTCTTTTTTCTCTCACACTATGTTTTGTGCAGTTTATTGGATGTGAATGTTATGAAAATGAAAATCGTCTGGGAGAAACCTGCTGGCCAGGTCTGAGGTTTAGAAGAATTCCACTGGAGGAGTATATAGAGTTGTAAATGCTTGGCCACCTCTTACATTATAAAACAGAAACACTTTCAACATTCTTTCATTCCCAGAAAAAGGAGAGATGGGAGGCCACCATTACAGGCTTGAACAGCAGATTTTTAATAGCTTTAATTCTTCTACTATTAAAGGAAAACAACCAACTTAGAATCCAAAAGATGTGAAACGCCAGAAGTTTTACAGTTTTCATTTTGAAACACAAAGCACCTCCTTCAAATGTCCTGTGAGGTGAACTTTAACCACAGATGAGATGTCAGAGTCAAATATGCCCTGGCACTTGAAACAGCCGATTTAGAGGAGTTAAGCATTTTGCTGGCAATCACTTGAGAGCAAAAAATGTGAGTGCCATGTTAAAGCAGGAAAATGAAAGCCACTGTCCCTGATTGAATGTGAAATCTCTGTCCTATCAAAAGATTAGGCTCCGAGTAAAAATACTGACAAGAAAATAAGGCTCAAATGGAAGCGTATTATAAACCGTGATGTGGACACTTTCTGTAGTCTCATTATTTAAAGAGAAGCAGAATGAAATCATTCTCTTAGAAGAGTTACTTTGGAAAACCTTCTGTCTAAATAAAGCCTAAAATACCATTTTGAAAAAAGGTCTTATTCCTTCTGGGGCTGATCTTCCTTACTAGTCATGTGAAAAAGAGATACACTGAATTTAACAATCAGATTTTACCAATATGTTACAACACATTTGCCTTGACAAATGTATAATGCATGAAAAGCACAGTCATATTTCTCATAGGAAATACTATTCAGAAAGATTCAACAGAATTAACATTCTCTCATGCTCATGGTTATAACTCTATCTGAAAACAAAAAGAAAAAGGACTACAAAAAAGCAGCATTTTTCATAGAGGCACAAATTTCATAGAGGCATAGACTTCATACAAAAACTAAGTTCTTTCAATACTGTTTTTACTCAAATTATTTAGGAAGTTAATTTTTAGGCTTATGGATATCGCATCAGCAAATATAATAGAGTCCTAGAAATACATATGTCTTTTTAAATTCCCAAAAATAGGAAAAAAAAATTTGTCAGCAAGATGCACTTACCTAGTTCCCCACCCGCTGTGTCATGCATGTCCATGTACACATCTACAACACATACTCATGGAATGACAGAAAATTCAAGAAAGGATTCCTGCATCCAGACCTAAATGCTTTCTCCTCCCTGGCCCACCCCAAGGCCCGAGGCTCTACTGACAGAATCCATCCCTCCTCAGTAGCATTTTATCTTTATAATTCTCAGTTCAAAAGAAAATACTCCTTAAGTCCAGTTTATGGAGTCCCTGAACTGCCCCCCCACCCACACGCACGCTAAAGACTAACACACTGAACAATGTTGGTTGTTGGCAGCACACTGAGAAAGACTGTATTTCACTGGAGAAGTAATAATTGCACACCCATAGTGCACTGTTCTAGGCACTGAGGGGACAGCCGGGATGACTAATTCTCTTACCTTCCAGGAAACAAAAGACACAAGTAGATTTTGTCAATGACGAGAAGTGAGAAAAGGGATGTTTGCAAAACAAGGGGCAGAGGAAGAAAAGCCAAGAAGGGAATTAAAACAGGAAACCAGGAAATGCCAAAAGCAAATTTCTCCTTTTACAATTTTGTGTCGTGTAACCGAAGAACCAAAACGTTGCAATGATTTGTCACGTCTGCATGGTAGGCCCCCTTTTGCAGACCAGAGAGACTTTCAGAATAAGAAGACTCAGTCACATGTGCGAATATTTTTAATTGCAATATATCTAACATTTTAACCTATTTATCTACATAAATACAGGAATTCTATTAAGAATTCTGTAAAACTGTAAACTTTTGAATAAGGTTTTATGAAATTTTAGTTATTAATATAATTGCTGTGGAGACACTAAAACAAGACACACCTCTGAAAAAAAATAACCTCTTTGTCTCTGACTCTTCCACTTGCGTGTGTAAATAAATGGACGGCAGAGGAAGGTTAAAACAGCTTCTCAGAACTGCAAATCCTGTTGAGTGTAAGCCACTTAGAAAAGGGTGATTGGTCAAAGACTACTCGTCTCTTTCAGCTGGTATCAAATGTAAGGGCTAGATTCAACTCCTGGAGCCTCTGATAGCAATTACAGATGGAGTGAACTTCAAACAATTTGGAGTTTGTGTTTAATTCGGAACAGCACGTGACATCTTGGACAGATCCCAATATGCTCATGAAATTACAAATGGAGTTGGAAATCTCATGAAATAAGTCAAAGATATCAACCTTTACAAGGTATGACTATAAAGTAATAGCAGTGCTTTTGAAACCAGCATTGCAGAACCGATTAGTACACGTGCATGTGAAGTGTTGCCCCTTTAAAAACAATCATGTTGGAGTCTGCATTCATTCAGTTGCTGCTGCCAGAACCTGAGTTCTGGCTTTCTCCTTCCTCTTCTTTGGAGAGTAAATTTGAAATTTGACAGTGGATGAAGCTGTACAGCCTCAGTTCTCATGTTAGAGTGAAAGACTGAACTGAGGCTAGAATTCAATGGGGCCTTAAATAAATGAACCTTATTAGTAAGTGTTCCATTGCAATATGTAATACAAATAGTAACACTTGCTTTCTCATTGTGTGCAGACGCTATTCTAAGCACTTGACACCTGTGATTTTCTTTTAATTTTTATTAAAAATTTTTTTTATTGATGACACCTATGATTTTAAGGGCTTCCCTTGTGGCCCAGCTGGTAAAGAATCTGCAGAATGCCCACACTAACCCCGTGATACAGGTTACACCATCACCATTTTAAAGTGATAGAAACTGAAGCACAGAGAGGAGGGGAGAGAGCCCAAGGCCACATAGTAGTAAGTGGCAGAGTGAAGGATTCGAGACTGGGAACTCAATCTCCAAAGCCCTAACCACCACGCTCCACAGTCTTCTCTCTGATTCCTCAGGGTTTGGTCCCGGGGTCCCCACAGATACCAAAATGTACAAATGCTCAAATCCCTTATATTAAATTGTGCAGGACAGTTTACCCTTTCTATCTTTGGATGTGAAATCCACAGATATGAAGGCAACTGTATTAACACCAAGAGTCGTACTAAAGAGGAAGCCCTGAGAGTGTTCTGGTACGGTGCAGGACCTCCCTGGCAGTCCAGTGGTTGAGACCTCACCTTCCAATGCAGCGGGTATGGGTTTGATCCCTGGTCAGGAAGCTAGGATCCCACAGGCCTCTCAGCCAAAAAAACAAAACATAAAACAGAAACAATTTTGTAACAAATTCAATAAGGACTTTAAAGAAATGGTCCACATTAAAAAAAAAAATCTTAAAAAAAAAGTTCTGATACAGTGCAACAGGCTGTTGGATTTAACATCTTCTCATTATCAGTTCTAATCAACCATGATGTAATAATGTGCAATGATTGTCCGGCTTGGGCTTGAATCTCTGGTTTACTTGTAGAATCCTATCACATAACCAGTGACCAAGCCTCACAGAACTCTGGCAAAAGCCCATTTCAGTACAGCTTTATGGCAGTTGTAGAGAAAAGTTTACACCACAATGCCCTCTGAATCTGGGGATTTGAAAATCTCAGGATACAATGTTAGCAAATGCAAAACGCTCTTACGGGTATAAGCTTCCATAATGGCTACTTTCAATGAGGGTACTTACTCAGATATTGTAATTCAGGGTGCTTGGAAATATTCAAGAGAATGAGGGATTCTGGCACTGGCAAGCATGCTTGTTAAGTGCCTCAAGTCTTAGGCCAGATGTAGAGAAGAAATGCATGGAAACCATGGGGGGAAGTGGAGGTAGGATGGATGGGGAGATTGGGACTGACATGCATACACTCTATGCATAAGACAGATAACTAGTGAAAAGCGACTGCATAGGACAGAGAACTCTACTTGGTGCTCTGTGGTGACCTAAACAGAAGGAAGATCCAAAACAGAGGGGATATTGTATATGTATAGCTGACTCTGCTGTACAGCAGAAACTAATACAACCTTGTAAAACAACTATACTACAATAAAAAATAATTTTTAAAAAAATGTCTTAGGCCAGGCAAGGAGCAGAACTGTATAATAAGCCAGGAGGATGTAAACTTCATAATCAACCAGACCTAGGCACAGATCTAGAATCTTCCATTTATCAGATATGTAACTTTGGGTAACGAGGTTAACATCTCTGAGCCTCAGTTTTTTCACCTATAGAACAGGGGCTCTAATGCTCACAGGTGTGAGGATTAAATAAAATACAATTAATCTAAATTTTCATGGCACAATTGGTGAGCAATGTACCTTCCATCAATAATGTTGTCTGACTTTTTCAGGAATATCCTTGGACTCTTCAGTTGAAAACAAATTACTCTCCAACTCACTGACTCAGCTTTCTGAGTGTTTAGGACTGTCATTGCCATACTATAATTTAGAGGCATCAAGGAAGGTTATTTTTACTGGTCTTGTTCATATTCACCCCTGCTATTTTATTTGCCTCAAGTTTTAGTGCCTGCGGCAGGCACCAATTGGATTCCAACTGATAGAAACAGCACGTGGGAGGAGGGAGTGTGGAGCTGACAAAGGACTTGCAGCTGCTGAGAGAGCAAATGGATTAGGCAGCCAAGACCAGAAGCACCTGGTAAAACCGACACCTTTTTTCCCACAAAATTGATATTTCTATGGTAAATGATAATTCCCAGCTTTCTTTTAACTACATTTGGAAACAGTTTTTGTTTTTAGTGGTGCAGGTGGAGGCGATGAGAAGATGGGGTGGTTCTCTGATTATCCCTGTTTTTCAGAGGAAGAGACTTTCTCTGAGCACAGCAGAGGTCAAGAAGTCATGTGTGTCTGTCTATATCTGTGTCTGTAACACAAAGAGGGCATGAGGGGAGACGGGGGCCTAGGAGGCTGGGAAAGTTCACGAGGGTGAATTTTGGGGAAAACAACAGAAATCTTACCAGTGAGAGCTGTGCATCAAGATTATCAATCACATCACATTGCTCAGCAAACATCATCAAACAGATGTCCTAGGATGCCCCTGAATTTGTACTGTTAAACATTTCCTGGTTCTCCTTTCCTCATACAGACCAAGTACCATCTTGGTCTTAAGGGGTGATTCCAGGTAGAGAGACATGGAAGGAAGTGGTGCCTTGAACAGCTCTGAATCATCCTATTTCTGAATATGATTTAGAAGGCTGGGGACTTTGCACGGACAATGTGGTGATTTTGTCCACTTCAAAGAATACCCGAAGGTTCAAACCCAGGACAGTCTGAAAGCAGAGCTAGACTTAGGCCTGACCCAGGATTTATCTGGTCTAGTGATGCTACCCACTCCAGAAACAGCACAATGATGGTTTACTATTGCTCACAATAATTCATTCAATAAACATTTACTGAACGCCTACTGTCTGCCAGACATCATTAGTGTGCTTAGAAATTGAGAAATAGTCACAAAACAAATACCTCTTCCCTCCTAGAGGTACTACGGGTTGTGTAGATATCATGCCTTTAGATGTTGCTTTGAAAAACCTAAATTTAAAAAAGAGTGAGACAGGAAATAAGCCTCACGTTTGATGGCATCGCAATTTGCAATGTCCTCTGTCCTGTTTCTGTCAGTCAGAGTGGACAGCACCTATCGTGGGTTTATTTGGTGGCTGTAATTTCAGGTCTGTCCATTGTTTCATTGTGTACATTCAAAAAGATGAGAGAAAACATACACTATAATCATTTCCACTTAATTTTTACTTCCAGGAGGTAAATGGTGAGAACCATGCAAGGGTGATCTCTGCTTCCTGTATGTTGACATGCAAAAGGCTCCCCCCACCACCCCAGCCCCCATTACTCTGTATTCAAACTGACGAGGAAAATGGAATCACTAATGAAGCTTAATACACAAAAACTGCTTGGATGGTTTACCTTAAAACAAAGCAAGCAAACAAACAAGGCTTGTGGTAGAGAAATGATATACCATTTAAATAAATAAAATACGTAGCATAATAAATGGTGATAAGTGCGTAATAGGGAAACAGTGAAAGGAGCAGTTTCAACAAATGTGGTGGAGGAAGCCTCAGGCGTTGCAGGAGGAGGCATGTCAATGTGCAGGGCTGGACCTAGGTCAGCAGAGAGGCCATTGTGGAGCGAATGAGGGGAAAATAATAAATGAGACAGGAAAATGGAATCAGGGACACAAGCTAAGAAGGGCCTTTTCTGGCTTTTGCTCTACGTTAGAAGGAAACAGAGCATCTGTGATTATTCCAGGCACTGAACCGGTGTTTTCTTAAGAATATTCTCTCTAGTGCTGTCGAGTAGACTGAATTCGCTTCTTCATCAGTCAAGGCAAGTGGAGCTGAGAATTAAATATCAGCCCAAGATCATACGGCCACCAAATATAAGGGTCAAGGATGCAAACCTGAGTTCTAGCAGGCACAGCTTGAAGTGACCTCTCCTACAGGGCAGGTATGGATTGGAACGTCTCGAGAGGGCGTCACCTGCCGTATTGTGGGGCTGCCGACAAGCAGTTCTGTTGTGAAACAGCTGTCAGAAAGTTTTGTAGTAAAGCAGTCACATCTCTCTTAGACCCAGGTGCTGCTTGCTCTGGAGTTCTCTAAAATTATTCATGGTTTCCAAGATGGTATGTATGTGAAACACTTGAAGCATTTTTTAAAATACTTGATTTCAGACCCCCACTCCCCAACCAACTGAATTAGAAAATTACGGTTCCCAAATCTTTCTGATGCTGGAACTGTTTTGTTTCTTTTTGTTTGTTTGTTTTTATTTCTTTTTGTTTTTCATTTTTCCTGGAACACCTCATATATGTAAGTATGAGGCATTTGGAAATGAAACCACAAGCACAAATCTTGGGGTGTGCTGACCTACATGCCAACAAATTTAAGGACAAAAATAAAAGCCTGAAGTGTGGCTTGGTTGGTGGTTCATATAATTGACTTATTTCTTTATTTTTATGTTTAGGGGTCATAGCTATTGAGTACTTGATAAATATGCTTGGTTGACAGTTTTTGAAATAAACTTTTTTTTGTGGTCCATGTGCTATTTTAATAAATACAGCACCCTACCTGTTAAAAACAAAAATCTGAAGCCAAAGGAAACAATTGGTATGAACCACTAGAAAATTTTCAGTTTCTTCCATGCCTGTAATTTCAGCATATTTATAACAGAGGAGTAAATTCTGCTTTCTCAAGAATTAATAGAATCATCTCCAGCAGTTTTATTAAAAATACTGACCAACATACAGCTCTGCATTTCTTGACAAGAAATGTCTTCTCTTTTACAGTGACCGTGAGTTGGTTCGCTTTTTGGTTACTGAAGTGTTTGTTTGCTTCAGGTGGAATTATTTGATTATGCTACCACATGAGCCATAAGTACATTGCTATTCTTGCTCAAACTGGGGGAAGGGATACAAGCAGAGCTTTGATTTTAATGTTGTGGAAGAGCTTGAGGACCTATTGCCCTGGAGCTGTCATAAACCTCACATCCCTCCTACTACCTGTCCAGCTGCTCAGAGGCCCAAGGATAAACGAATAATCTTTCAAACAGACCCAGTTGCACCAACCCACTATAGCCGAATAGAGAGCAGTTCCTTGGGTTTTTGGGGGTTTTATTTTTAAACTTTCTTCTTGTTTTTTTTTTTTTTTTTTTGGAGTATAGTTGATCTACAATGCTGTTAGTCTCAGGTGTACAGCAAAGTGATTCACTTATACATATACATATACTCATTATTTTTCAGATTCTTTTCTCATATAGATTATCACAGAATATTGAGTAGAGTTCCCTGTGCTATACCATAGGTCCTTGTTGTTTATTTATCTTATATATAGTAGTGTGTGCATGTTCATCCCAAGCTTCTTTTTGCTTTGTTTTCTTTTGTTTGTTGTATAGGTTTGTTGTTGACTTCTTGAAGCAGAACAAACTTTACAAAATCCCTGCTGATTTAAGATCAATGAATGGTCACTTTTCAAAAATCACTTCCAGAGAACACACTCAAAATTATTTTAAGCACTGTAATATGTCTTCATCAGAAATGGTTGAAATTAAAGTGATACTTTTTTGCTAACTGAAGGAGTATTTGTTTATAGAAACAATTTTAGTAAAATAGTCATAAAATTCACAGTCTGAAACACCAACAGTCTTAAGTATGTACGGTACAGATCTGTGGGACTCGCAATGCACAGTCCTTCTTCCCTTGCAGTTAGTACATGTGCCAAGTTCTGGCAGATGAATTGGGAGTGGAAGAGTTGAATTGTCCAGGAAAGTGCCCCAGCATTTTCTCCTGCTGCTGCAGCAATCATACCACAGGTGAAAATGATGGAGTCCTGAGACTGAGATAACTGGATTCTTGGGTGATCACATGGAAGACAATTGCCCTGAAAATGCAATCAGACTTTCAGTAGACTTTGTACAAATGAAAAATAAAACTTCTGTTGTATTACGCAAGTGAGATTCAGGTGTTATTTGTTATTGCATCATAACATAACCTACCCTGACTAATACAGTGTGGACTAGATTAATATGCTTAACAATGCTAACATTGCCAAAATAACAGTACTTGATTAGAGAGGATACACTAAGAGACATTCTGTGTATTAGGTCCCTACCCACTTCCCCTTCTTTGATAACTTTTGTTTGTATCTATGTATTATGGTCAAACATTTATAGTATGTTATTTTTTAAAAATTGTCATCCCCAAACAGGGTTTAAGATACAGGCGGTAGAGCTACAGAAATGTTAAATCCTTCCATTTGTTAATTCCTGATCCCCTACATCATTACTATTCTATTTCTTCTCCACGTCCACAGAGCAATCTCATTCCACAGCATTTTCAGTGATTAAGAGTTCAGCCTTCAGAATCAAGTAGACCAGATTAAAGCCACTTACTACCTGTTTCAATGCTTCCATTTCCTCTTTGCAGACCAACAATAATTGGAGAGACTTCCTCATGGGTTTTCAGTTTTGTTTTTAAGATAAATAAGACAAATGCAAACAAAACATTAGCACAGTGCCTGAATAAATGGTTCTTCTTATGATTTAAACAGAAAGGAAACTAATATCTGCTTGACAAATTTTACTGTTTTTACATCAGTTATCTTACCTAAAACTCACAACAGCCCTGGAAGGTTGGTATCATCCCCACTTTATAATAAAGAAATGAAGACTCCAAGAAGTTATGGAATTTGTCCAAGCTCACAAAACCAGTCACCGAATGAGCTGTGAATAGGGTCATATCTGTCAAGGGTCAAGCTAATTGCTCCTTTCACTGCCAGGCTGTCTTTCCTCACAGTGATGTAGAATTGGAAAGGAACATTTTCTGGGCACGTTTTTTAAAATTTATGTTTATAGGAGTATAATTGCTTGATAATGTTGTGTTAGTTTCTGCTGTACAATTAAGTGAATCAGGGGATATATATATATCCCCTCCGTCTTGGACCTCCCTGCCACTCTTCCCTCATCCCACCCTTCCAGGTTATCACGGAACCTGGAGTTGAGCTCCCTATGTTATACACAGCTTCCCACTAGCTATCCATTTTACAAATGGTAGTGTAAAATGTATATGTCCATGCTTCTGTCTCAAGTTGTCACACCCTTCCCTTCCCACCCTGTGGCCACAAGTCTGTTCTCTGTGTCTGCAGCTCTATTCCTATCTGGAGCACATGTTTTTAAAAAAGCATTAAGAGGCAACAAACTAAAAATTGTTTTAAAAAATCTAACCATAATGACTTGACTATATGTCAAGGAGATACATGTATACATATAGTCATTTAAAACAAATATTTATATCATACACTAAAAATCTTTTATTATTTTCAAAAATAAACTGTTTACATAATTAGGTCAAGTTTGCTGGTGTTTCTTCTTCCTTTAATTCCTTAGCTCCTCAATCAAGATCCTGTCGGCAAAGACTGTCCCCTTTGTCATATAAGTGGTTAAAGCCATTAGGGAAATTAGTTAAATCAGTGGAACTAAAATTTTTCTCTTTTGGCATATCACTTATTAAATACAATCTTCAAAAGAAATTTCTAGTCGAAGTCTTTTATTGGAAATAGTTGTTACAAAGAAGTACCTCCTTTATTTGTATGCTTTACTTCCATGGGTGTTATAGTTTGCTTTTCTAGTTTCTTTGGGGGCCTTTCTTATCATCTAGAGAATCCATTTGATAATGAATTATCACCGTCAAAGCTTTTCCCAAGTAGATTGCCAGAAAACAATATATAAGAAAAATCAACTAGCTAAGGGAAAGATGTTACTTTGAATTCTGAATGTGTTTGGTTTTGAATTACCTCCACCTCTGCTTATGCTTCATTTTAAAATGTAGCTGATCAGAGTGAATTACTCCTGAAATGGCAACACAAACGGCACCTCCACTTATGTATTCCAACTCAACTAGAGAGCTGCTAATTGTAATTTGAGGTAATTTTTTAAATGGCCCATCCTGGCAATTTTTTATGAGTCCCAAATGAATTTCAGTATGTAAGGATTTGGAAATCAAAGTGATAAACAATATGTCTAATTGCTACATTCATATTTTACACACCCTTAAATTTTGGATTTCATATAATTAAAATTTTATTTTTAAATAAATAAATAATTGGCCCCAAGGCCGCAGCCAGCACCAATGACATACTTCTTGGAAGAAAAGCATGGTAACCGGGCTGCTGAAGTGGCGCCTGTGGACCTTTCTCCACCACTTGCAGAGACTTGCTCCCTTCCTTGAAGCAGGGAAATACAGAATGTACCTGGGCAACAAAGCTTTACTTTGTTTCTTTCCATAAGTGGTACAATATATTTTAGCTTTCAAAATAATCTCTTTTTTGGAACAAAAACAATCTTCCTTTGAAATTTATGACCTCCTTTAAAAGGCTTGATTGTCAAACTAAAGGTTAGTTAATGTCTTGGCTTCAATAAAACTTGATTAAATCTGAAAGATATAATAGTTACAAAATCATATGAAATAGAAAAACAACATTGGATTTTTTATCCTAAATCTTAGCAAATATCTGGAAAGTCTGATTTTCTAGAAAGAGCCAAATAGTAGTTATTCTTTATGCAATATATTTAAACTGTTTTGTAATTTCCCTGCCCCAGAAGAAAAATTACTTTTAAGTTTAAAAAAAAGAGAGGAGGCCAAAGGATATATGTAGTATATGTGTGTTGTTGATATTAAAAAACTTAAGGGATCATGTTTTGTTAAAAAAAAAAATACCTGTTAAATAAACCATTTTGAACTTATCCCTCAAAAGGTATTATAAATGCCTACACTATACAAGTAAGTGCTATATTATCTTGGAAGTTTAAAACCCAAAATTTAATTGGGAACGCAATGAAGAGCTGAATTTTTTTTTTTTTTTTTGGTTTAATGAACCTACTTAAAGTTTAGAAAAATGCATCAAATTAAAAACAACCCTCAATTTAGGCTGCAACACAAAACACCCACAGACCTCAGGAAATCACCAGGCTCATTCACCTTGACCTTTGGCCTCTCACACATTCTAACATTTAGCTTTCTTCCTTCTGTCCATCTGCTTGAACCATTAGTAAACTTCTTTTGCAACAGCTTGCACAAGTAAGCCAGCTGTCATCGAGCATATTTAAACTCTGCCTCTTAGTTTCCACTGAATCATGTGTTTGCCCACAGGTCTCATTAAATACAAGGAAGGGCAGCAGTGCAGTTTCCAAATGCTCTGGGGGAACAGACCGTCTACATAAAAGGGTGGTCCAAAGGCCCTGAGACTAATTTGCTTGCTTACTTTTTTTTGTTTGTTTTCGATCTATAGAGGAGTGTCTAGAGAAAAACAAGATAAATGGAAAATGTATGCAAGGTGATCTATAGCCAAAAAGTTAAACAGGTACTTTAACAAAAGAAAAAAAAAAGAAAACAAAAGCTTATCTTTAAGAGTTGGCTCTTATTAAAAGAAAGAACAAAAACCTCTTGCACAAACTCCCATTGTTCTATTTGATTTAGGAAATAGATGACTCATTCATGATCATTTCCTGATCTCACCACCAAGAGCACAACAGAGGAGGAAATTCAAGAAAACGTTTAGATGTAAAGTCAGAATCATCACAACTACTGCTCAAAGGTTAATTGAACTGTCTGTAGTAAAGCCCCAAATTCATCCACATTCATACTGTGGGAAGGGTTAAAATACCGGACTTTCAAATGAACAGGATATGAAATAGAAAGGTCTATTCTAAAGGGTAAGGCCAGGAAGCTATTAACACCAGGTAAACCAGGCAGATTAGAATGGATATCAGGGCATTTGAGGTTCCATTTTTCATAGGTGCAGCATAGATATTTGGCTGGTCTCCTAAATATGTTCCATTTTCACTGCCATCAGTCTGCTGAGACCAAGGTCAGACTGCACAATCAATCATGATGAATATTAACCAGGGCACACTCTGCTAAAGCCAGCCCATCAACAGAATGATCAGAAGCACAAATCAAACAGCAAGGCTAAGAGGTCTCACTTGAGCATCACTGAAATGGCTGATACTTGAATCTGAACCAATACCGTCTATTCCAAAGGTAAAATTAATGACATTATCCAGGTCTGGAATCATAGGCAGCTCTAATGGTTCAAGTCATGTATCTTGGGCTCTCTCTGCCTCTGCTCTCTGTCCACCTCTCCACATACCCTCTTATCCACCTGATCACCAGGTACTACAAAATAATGTGTCATTCGTCTTTTCATAGGGAAAGTTTTTTGACATAGAAACCTTGTTCTCTCACTTTTTCTATATCCACTTCCCTGTCTACAGCTGGGGAGTAAAGCTGAAGAGGCTTGTACCAAACTTTCTCTGGTCTTTGGAAGCCTCATTTAGGCCTCCTGGGTCCCACCAAAGCTTTGTATCAGAGTATTAGGCAGTTGTCCAAATTCATATATTTGATCATTTTGCCCATTGTGTTAATGATCTTGATTTCTGAGTTCCATTGGAAATAGATCTCAAAATGACCCATGTGCCAAATGCTGGGGGCGGGCGGGGGGGGGGCTCCTTATTTTCTATACTGACGGCATTAAATGATAATTTCTCAGAAAAAAAGATAAAAATATTAGAAGTGAAAGGTATCCTCAAAATCATATATTCCAAATTCCTTATTTTATGAAGTGAGTCCAGAGAGATAACATGCTTTCCCAAGGCACAGATTTGGTTAAACGGCAGGTATTGAAATTGGTGGTCATTTTATGAAGGGATTTTACTGTTGGACAGACCTGAGTTTGAAAGCTACCTTTATCCTTTAGTAGCTATGGAATCTTGGGCAAGTTTTAACATCTCTGACACTAGTTTTCCTTTTTTTTTTTTTTAATTATTATGGGTTGGGAAGATCCCCTGGAGGAGGGCATGGCAACCCACTCGAGTATTCTTGCCTGGAGAATCCCCACGGGCAGAGGAGCCAGGGGACTACAGTCCATGGGGTCACAAAGAGTCGGACATGACTGAGCAACTTAGCACACAGGTGAAGAATAAATAATTTAACATTCAAAGCTTTTGAGCAATGCATGGCATGTAGTGATTTATCTCCTCCTCATCATCATCATCTCTGCCATCTCCTGATTCTTATCACAAGTCCCAGTCTGATCCACCACACTGATTCCCAAGAGATTCACACCATCTCTACAATTTTTAGAAGAGGGGTCAGCTAGCACGAAGATGGGTAAAAGAAAGTAAAGTGATTTTATCTACAGTTAATTTATTTGAATTTTGACTCTTATGCCCACATGTAGAAAACAAGAGGGAACTCAGGTCTAACACTGTGTGTCTTTCCATAGCATACATAAGAAATATTAATTTGAGTGATTTGTTCAGTCATTAAGGCTGATTAACTGTAAAGTGAAACACCATGCTCCCAAGCTAATTTTTTTTTAGAATAAATATTTTATTTCAGAATACTTTTAGATTGTGGAAAAATTGTAAAGATAGTACAGAAAGTTTCCATACATCACATACCTAGGTTCCCTTAGTGTTAACATCTTACATTGGTATGCTGTCATAATCCAGGAGCCAATATTGATACATATTATTAATCAGAGTTCACCTATCATTAATTCGAATTTTATTTATCTTTTCCTAATATCCTTTTTAGGTTCCAAGATCCTATCTAGGATACTGCATTGCTTGTGGTGGGCATGTCTCCTGGGTCTCCTCTCAGCCAGATTCTCTGGCTTTCCTTGTTTTGATGGCCTTGGTAGTTTTGAGGAATACTAGCCAGGCATTTTGTAGATAATCCCCCAGCTGGGATTCATTTGATGTTTTCCTCATTCATTCCTTCCTTTCCTCATTGGGAAGGAAGGACACAAAATCAAAACACTATTTTCATCACATCATTTCTAGAGCACGTACTGTGTATATACCCTTATCACTGTACATGCTAATCTTGACCACCTGGCTGAGGTGGTGCTTGTCAGGTGTCTTTTCTGTAAGATTACTCTTTCCCCAGCTTTTTCATACTGTACTCCTTTGAAAGAAGTCACCATGTGCAGCCCACACTAAGGATTGGGGAGCTATGATCCACCTCATTAAAGGGGCAATATCTACATAGATAATTTAGAATTTTTCCCTCTGCTCTTCCAATTTTTTAAATAATTTCTTTAAATCAGTGTGGACACATGGATATTTATTTTGTACTTTCAGTTATAATTCAAAGCTGGTTGATGTCTATATATTTTCCTTAAATTGTTCTAATGTTGGCCATTGGGAGCTTTTTCACACGGTTCCTATATCTCTTTGACATACTCCCATATTGTGGATTCTCTGAGCACTTCCACATTTTGTGGAAGTTCCACAGGATGCTTCAGGCTCATCTTGTATATTCCCAAGCGAATTTTCCTCCCACATTTCCGCAACACTAATAACGTATTTTGATAAATGTTATGTCCCAGTGGACATCAAACAAGTTACCAAAATAAGGCATATATTCAAATTCCCAAGAAAATTATAACCTCACTTCTGGTATATAATAAAACAAATTTAAAAAACAAAACAAAACAAAACAAAACAATGACAAAAAATCATGAACATATTCCAAAGCTATGTCAAGAACTGTGCAACTGTTCAAAAATCCAGAAAATATGAGATGCAGAGAGCATCCTTTCTAAAAAATGGATCCTAGAATTTCTATTGCCATATGACTGACTAGCAATCCTGAGAGACCTTTCTGCTAATAATAATTTTAAAATTCTGGGTAATTTTTAAAGTATCTTTTGGGATGCCACTATAATTTGACAAATAAGAAATTTTCAGACTCCAAGAACTAAGGAAAAGAAGAAACCCCAAACTGTCAGCCAAGAACTAAGAACACTGTGAGTGTTGATGCCTGGTTCACTCGAGCTTCAGTTTTCAAGCCATTTCAAGCTTTGAAAAACTAGATTTAAAGGCAAGGGCCTACCCTCCATACATATAGTGTATTCCCTAAAGGCACCATCCATGTTAAAGTGAGCTATAAATAGACACATCTTTCTTCTGTTCCCAAGAAACAACAAGAAAGTTATCTTAGACATTGGTGCTGGGGAAGGAGCAAAAATAAACCGCCTTGAGAATTTGTAACCACAGCTTGCCCTATATATGTTATAGCCCCAAATCACTCAAACTTGAAGACATGAAGAGCCTCAAACCTAGAATTCAGTTTAAAATGATTCCAAGTTGGTAGCGTCCCCAGTTGACTAGCAGAACAAATATAAATCATTCCTTGAGAAATCCACCTTCAAACTAGTTCTCAAAGAATTTACTCAGATGAAATTCCAAGGACACAAAATTAGTGATTAAATAAAACTCTTAACAAGTACAAGGAAATAAGGTATTATTGTTAAAGAGAAAATTCGGAAACCCCAGATGGCATCACTTGTACTAAAGCCATGATACCAAGCCTAGGTTTAATAGTTAACCTACCTGCAGTTTCCACCTTCCCCAGAAATGTGATCTTAACCAGCAGTTGGGAATTTTCTGGCCAGCACCAATGACGTTATCTGTCCTAACAGAAGAAAAAGAGGCAATCTGCTTGGTAAAATGTTTGCTCTTCCCTTCCCTTCCACCACCAAAAGAAGAGGTCTTAGACCAAAATAACACTTTTTTTTTTTTTTTTGCTAATAATTTCCTTGCCCCATCTTCCTCTGTATAAAAGTCTGTATAAATTTCTCCTCTGAGAACCCTTCTAGTCGTGACACGGAATGCTACCCGATTCATGATTTACTGAATAAAACAGATTAGATCACCAAACTTACTCGGTTGAATTTTGTCTTTGACACCACAAACAACCCCAAAATCCATCAGCTATTGGTATCATCAGGCAAATTATAGATTGGAGATGCTCTATATGTTTAAACAAATAAAATGAGAGGTATGAAAAATATGAATAAGGAGAAAGAGACTTAAAATGGTCAAACAGGTGCTTAAAAGCTTTAAGAACTTCAAGAAGATAAAAATATAAGAATTAAAACTCTATTTTTTAGAATTAAAACTATTTTTAGAATTAAACTCTAATTTTTAGAATTAAAACTCTATTTTTTAATTGAGTGGAAAAATTCAATAGAACTTAAATAGAGCTGAAGAAAGAATAGACAGACAAGCCTAAAAACTGTCTATAATGCAGCATGCAGTGACAGACTCAAAGAGAGTTGAGAGTCAGGAAAGACAGAAGTTAAGGCAGTTTCCAAAGGGGAGCGTGTGAGAACAGGAAACAACTACATCTGAATAGATAATGGTTGAAAATTTTCCACAATTGATCTTCTTATTCAGACAACCTAGAAATCTGAAACAGGATGAGTACAAAGAAATCTATTCATGATGAAAGTACACAATACCAAAGGCAAAAAAAAAAAGAGGTGGGGGGAGAGTGAAAAGCAGCCAGACAGAAAAGCCATTTCACCTAAAATGAAATGACAACCTATTAAATGCCTTCCCAAAAATAACAGAAGGAAAAAGATAATGAAATTGTATCACCAACATGTAGAGGAAAAAAAGGTATACACCAAGAGTTGCATACTCAACGAAGTATATATTTCAAGCATAATGTATAAAGATAGTTTTCAGACAAATATAGATTGAAAGCATTTGCCACCAATGGACTCTCACCAGGTAATTTCTAATGACGCACCTTAGGCAGGGCTGTAATTCCTTAATTACAAATGGAAGATCTGAGATGCGAAAAAAGGAAAGATGTGCAAAGAAAATGGTAACTGTAAGGCTGGACCCCAGGGGCCATGTTGGGCCACCCCTCCTCTCCCTCCTGCCGGCGGGGGAAGTCCCTAACGGAAGGACCCTCCCAGATCCCGGGGACCAATGACAGCATACTTCACCAGCTAAAGCCACCCCATCCCAGCCACCTAGAAGGACCTGTCAGCCCCTGACGCCTCGGCCTGGCGACCTATCCAAACCCCCATCCATCTAGCCTGATCATTCCTCTCAAGGAACGTATAAAAACCACCCCCAACACAGTCGGGGCACGGACTTCCTCGACCCGCCTCCTTCGGGTCCAGGAACCCTGTCCAGGAGCGCTTCGCCTTTAAAAAGCCTGTTAGACACTCTTTTTGTGTCCTGGTCTTTTACTTAACAGTAACTAGACAGATAAATCATTGATTGTTGAGTAATAATCTCTTTCAAGGGTGAGGTGAAAAAACAACTAAAATACATGCCACCAACAGCATGTAAGTCTACAATGAGGTGACTGCAGTTCCAGTGTGCTAAGGGGCCTGTAAAGATTCAGATGTAGATATAGGTATTGATTAGATATGTTGCAAAAAGGAGGACCCCTTCCAGGGCTGGAGAGTGGGCTCTTGTGCAACACTTGGAAATGAATTTTCTGAGAAGATACATGAGCTGACAAAGCAAGACACTTTATTGGGAAGGGGTGCCTAGGTGGAGAGAAGTAGGGTAAGGGAGCCCAGGGGGAATGGTTCTGCCACGTGGCTCATAGTCTTGAGTTTTATGGTGATAGGATGAGTTTCCCAGTTTTCTCTGGCCAGTCATTCTGACTCAGAGTCCTTTCTGGTGGCACATGCATTGCTCAGCCAAGATGGATGTCAGCAAGAAGGATTCTAGGAGCTGGTAAGACATGTGGCATCTCTTTTTAACCTTTCCTGAATTCTTCCAGTTGGTGGTGGCTTGTTAGTTCCATGTTCCTTCTGAGACCTCCTTTTGTCATAAAATAATTCATGCAAATGATTACTATGGTTCCTGGCCACCGTGGGCAGTTTCAGCCAGTGTGCGTCCCCTAGCAGATGCAGATTTTGATAATTAGGTATGCAAGCACAAATGATTAGGGTAACCAATCAGAATACCAATATCATGTTTAATTTCCCAACAAATGGAAGACATGAGATAAGAGCAGATATTTAAGAGAAAGCAAGAAAAAATGACAAAAGAGACATAGAAAAGGTGGGAGAAAAGAGTACAAAATAAGATGATAGTACTAATCCAAATACATACTTAGTATAGCAGTAAGTACAAAAAGATGAAATATTCCAGCTAATTCACTGTTTTAGATTCAATATATAATAGCATCAGACATAAAATTTCCTAGGAATAAATGTAGCAAAATATGTATAAAAGTTTTATAGAGAGATTTATGAAATTTTTCAAAATACATTAAATAAGGCTTTGTAAATGGAGAGATATACCTTGTTCATAGAATAAAATGAATATATGTGTATATATGTGTAAAAATTATATATATATAATTACATATGTATATATAAAATGGGAGAATAAGTATGGAATACAGCAGCTAAAAGCAACAATTTTTAATTTAATGTGACACCATAGATGACTCTCAACGCATAGGTTGAAAGACATAATTTATAGACATCTGGTGATATATTGTTTAGGGATACAAAAACATGTTAAAATATGTAAAGAAAGGTAGGAGGGAAAAACCAAAACTTTTCAGGTGGTGATTAACCTCTGAGAGGAAGGATGGAGATTGATGAGAAGGGTCCAAGAGACACCTCGAAGGAAATGGCAACATTCTGTACCTTAATCTGAATGGGAGCATACCAGAGCTCAATGTGTTATCTCCCTTCACTCCCTACATATATTTCATTAGCATTCTTTTTGCTTCTCAGTTGTCTTATTAAATAATAAAACAATGTCTTATGCACACGCACACATACACACCAGTCCTGCTAAGGATCAGTCACCTTATTTCATATATGCCTCCTCTGACTCATGTGAGATGCAGCATGACCAGAGTTCATCACCAGAGTCGTTTCAGTCATGTCCAACTCTTTGCAACCCTATGGACTGTGGCCTGCGGGGCTCCATGAAATTCTCCAGGCAGGAATACTGGAGAGGGTTTCCATGACTTCCTCCAGGGGATCTTCCCAACCCAGGGATCAAATCCTCGTCTCTTATGTCTCTTGCATTGACAGGTGGGTTCTTAACCACTAGTGCCATCTAGGAAGCCCAGATTGGTATGAGGATTTGGGAAAACTGATAAAAGTCGTTACAGATCACCATCTTTTATCATCTACTGTTTCGTTTTCTGTTGTTTACAATAACATCTTATCAAAAGCATATTTTCTGACTTACTCTGGAAATGGTACTCTTTTTTAAATTCATACCAAGGCCTATTTCATCAATGTGCATTGGACTCTTTGTTTTCCCATTACTGTAATTTTCAAGTACATTTTTATATTTAGTAGAGAAGAAATATCATCATCAGCCTTAGATTCTATCATCTATACTATGAATACTTCCATATGATATTCAAAAATTTAAGAAGCACAATTATCACTATTATCACTAAGATACTATTAAATTTAAAAATAATATATAAACAGCATATTTCTAGTGTTTTCAACAAGAATTAAGAAATATCTCCCCATGTATTAAGATTTTCTGTTACATCTTTCCGTAAAGCTTCCTAACTTTCTCTCCCTATAGTTCTTTTTCTTAACAATTTAGTTAATTTATTTGGCTGCATCAGGTCTGAATCCGACATGTGGGATCTTTCCTTGTGGTACACTGGCTCTTCACTGTGGTGTGTGGGCTCCAGAGCACCCAAGGATTGAGCTGGACTCCCCTGCATTGGAAGGCATATTGTTAGTCATTGGACCATCAGGGAAGTACCCCATAATTCTTTTAGAAGTTATTTAAATATGTTTTCTGTTTTTATGTTGTTGCTGGTGGCATTTATGTTTTTTGTTGTTGGTTTTTCATTTGTTTTTCTTTTTTTCTTTTTTTTGTTTTTTGGCACTTCATGGCTTGCGGGATCTTAGTTCCCTGGCCGGAGACTGAACTTGTGCTCTCAGCAGCAAAAGCAGTGGAGTCCTAACCCCTGGACCACCAGGGAATTCCTATGGAATGTAATATTCTTAAATCATCTATGCATTTCTGCAATAGAAGAAATGTTTGTACTTACTTTATGTCTGATCATTTTATTAATATTCTTATTATTTTTCAGAGTTTTTAATTCATTTTCTGTCTTTGCCAAGTGTGGTCTGAAGCAAAAATCATAAGTTCTGAACCACCTTTCTGGTTATATTTCATCTAATTTTCATATCTAATATCATAGATCTATATTTAGAGAAAAATTGAATATAACAATGACCATAAACACCAAATTCCTCATGCAAACAGGAATGTGTTTACTATCTCACCATTAACTATGGTGGTGTTCCTTGCTGGATTATGGTAGATAATCTACACCAAGGAAATATACTAGTTTTCCAACTTTCCTTTAAATATTTAAATCAGGAATGGATATTAAATGATATCAAATGCTTTCTCAAATATCTATTGAAATTATCTCATGGACAATCTTATTCTATCCATTAATAGAATATACTAATAATTTTTTTTACTGCTAAGACATTTGGGCATTTCTAAGGAAAAATTTGATGGGTGGGAGTGACTGATTCTTTCATTATAAATTCTAACATTTGCCACTCTTCTTAGGTAATGATAGTTTAGTATATAAATAGCTTTATGTTTGAAGCTATATTTATCAAATAATGTTATTAGGATTTTGCTAGCATTACAACATATAAACAATAGCTCTATCCTTTTATATTCATTGTAAGATATTAAAGAATATGAAAATTATTATTTCCTTCAGTAGTTTAGAATAATACACACTATCAGTTGAAAATAATTCTGGGCTGCTATATTTTTTTCTTAGATAATTCCCTACCAGCTAGAATTTTCTTCATAGTTGGTGGTCTATTCAAATATTCTACTTCTACAATTAGTTAGAGTTCTAGAATAAGAACATTTACTTTATCAAGATTTTCAAATTGCTAAGTAGATCAAAGAGGTGGGTATATTATACTCCTATTTTATAAATATTCATTTGTCTCCTATTCCTGGAATATGTTTGTCATATATTTTTCTATGTTGTTTCTGGCTTGTTGTCCATCTCTTTGTTAAAAAAATCAGTTCTTGAAGTTTTTCAACATTTAGCCTGTGTAGAAATCAGTTCCTCCAAATTTTTCCACCCTGAAATATTTTTTAGTACCTGGATAGTTATTAGTTCAGTTCAGTTCAGTCGCTCAGTTGTGTCCGACTCTGCGACCACATAGACTGCAGCATGCCAGGCCTCCCTGTCCATCAACTCCCAGAATTTACTCAAACTCCTGTCCACTCAGTCAGTGATGCCATCCAACCATCTCATCCTCTGTTGTTCTTTTCTCTTCCTGCTCTCAATCTTTCCCAGCATCAGGGTCTTTTCAAATGAGTCAGCTCTTAGAATCAGGTGGCCAAAGTATTGGAGTTTCAGCTTCAGCATCAATCCTTCCAATGAACATCCAGGACTGATCTCCTTTTGGATGGACTGGTTGGATCTCCTTGCAGTCCAAGGGACTCTCAAGAGTCTTCTCCAACACTACAGTTCAAAAGCATCAATTCTTCAGTGCTCAGCTTTCTTTATAGTCCAATTGTCACATCCATACATGACCACTGGAAAAACCATAGCCTTGAATAGACAGACCTTTGTTGGCAAAGTAATCTCTCTGCTTCTTAATATGATGTCTAGGCTGGTCATAAATTTGCTGCCAAAAGTAAGCTTTTTTTAATTTCATGGTCACAGTCACCATCTGCAGTGATTTTGGAGCCCCCCAAAATAAAGTCAGCCACTGTTTCCACTGTTTCCCCATCTATTTGCCATGAAGTGATGGGATTGGATGCCATGATCTTTGTTTTCTGAATGTTGAGCTTTAAGCCAACTTTTCACTCTCCTCTTTCACTTTCATCAAGAGGCTCTTTAGTTCTTCTCTTTCTGCCATAAGGGTGGTGTCATCTGCATATCTGAGGTTATTGATATTTCTCCCAGCAATCTTGATTCCAGCTTGTGCTTCATTCAGCCCAGCGATTCTTGTGATGTCCTCTGCATACAGGATTAAATAAGCAGGTTGACGATATACAGCCTTGACTTACTCCTTTTCCAGTATGTCAGATTTGGAACCAATCTGTTGTTCCATGTCCAGTTCTAACTGTTGCTTCCTGACCTGCATACAGATTTCTCAAGAGGCAGGTCAGGTGGTCTGGTATTCCCATCTCTTTCAGAATTTTCCAGCTTATTGTGAGCCACACAGTCAAAGGCTTTGGCATAGTCAATAAAGCAGAAGTAGATGTTTTTCTGGAACTCCCTTGCTTTTTTGATGATCCAGCAGATGTTGGCAATTTGATCTCTGGTTCCTCTGCCTTTTCTAAAACCAGCTTGAACATCTGGAAGTTCACAGTTCATGTGTTGTTGAAGCCTGGCTTGGAGAATTTTGAGCGTTACTTTACTAGAGTGTGAGATGAGTGCAATTGTGTGGTAGTTTGAGTATTCTTTGGCATTGCCTTTCTTAGGGATTGTGCTTCCCTGGTGGCTCAGACAGTAAAGCGTCTGTCTATAATGCCGGAGACCCGGGTTCGATCCCTGGGTTGGGAAGATCCTCTGGAGAAGGAAATGGCAATCCACTCCAGTACTATTGCCTGGAAAATCCCATGGACAGAGGAGCCTGGTAAGCTACAGTCCATGGGGTCGCAAAGATTCGGACACAACTGTGCAATTTCACTTTCACTTTCTCAAGGATTGGAATGAAAACTGACCTTTTCTAGTCCTGTGGCCACTGCTGAGTTTTCCAAATTTGCTGGCATATTGACTGCAGCACTTTCACAGCATCATCTTTTAGGATTTGAAATAGCTCAACTGGAATTCCATCCCCTCCACTAGCTTTGTTTGTAGTGATGCTCAGGATGGTAAAATTGATGAGATGTTTTAATTGCTCAATTTGTATAACCTGTAATTAACCTAAGTTTACAAATAGTTATTAGCTAACCAATCTGGAGTAACTGTACTCTCTGGGACAATTAATCCACTGCTGTTTATAAACAACATATTCATTAACTTTATAACAACCCATAGACCAGCTAACCTGTCAGATGTCATAGATCAATATTTTGGATTGTCGAAAATAAAAGCAATAGCTGGAAACACTGTTATTAAAACAGACACTAATAATTTAGGTATAATGTGAAAACAATCAAAATTATTCACCATGTAAACCACATATATAATACATCAGGTCTGAAATGGTTGGCCTGTCATAAATTTCTGTGCAGGAGGCCACAAGGGGCCCAGAGCTAGCAACCAGAATCAGCTAACATTTTACAAATGCTTAGGTACCAGACTTTTTATGAAGTATTATTGAACTGCAACAAAAATTCTATGATAAAGGTAACATTGTCATAGATGAAGAGATCCAGGCTCTTATTAATTAACTCAAGGTCAGAAAGTTCTAAGTGACAGAATTTAGGTTTCAATTCAAATTTACCTTTCAATAACATTCATTAGTACCTACTGTGTACCAAGATGTATACTAGGTACAGGGGATCCAGAGGAGCATAAGACACACAAAGCTTCTGTGAGATCATTTTTGTTTTAGTAGAGGGAAATGGATACTAAGTAACAGGCAACAGTTAGAACCAGACATGAAACAAGGACTGGTTCCAAACTGAGAAAGGAGTACATCAAGGCTGTATATTGTTACCCTGTTAATTTAACTTATATGCAAAGTACATCATGCAAAATGCCAGGCTGGATGAAGTACAAGCTGGAATCAAGGTTGCCCAGAGAAATATCAACAACCTCAGATATGCAGATGACACCACTCTAGTGGTAGAAAGTGCAGAGGAACTAGAGTGGAAAAGTTGGCTTAAAACTCAACATTCAAAAAACGAAGATCATGGCATCGTTTCCCATCACTTCATGGCAAATAGATGGGGAAACAAAGGAAACTGTGACAGACTTTATTTTCTTCTGCTCCAAAATCACTGTGGATGGTGACTGCAGCCATGAAATTAAAAGATGCTTGCTCCTTGGAAGAAAAGCTATGATAAACTTAGCATATTAAAAAGCAGAGACATCATTTTGCTGACAAAGGTCTGTGGAGTCAAAGCTATGGTTTTTCCAGTAGTAATATATGGATGTGAAAATGAAAGTTACTCAGTAGTGTTCAACTGTTTGCAGTCCTGTGAAGGCCCACCAGCCTCCTCTGTCCATGGAATTCTCCAGGCTAGAATACTGGAGTGGGTAGCCATTCCATTCTCCAGGGAATCTTCTCCATCCAGGGTTTGAACCCAGGTCTCCTGAATTGCAGGATTCTTTACTGTCTGAGCCATCAGGGAAGCCCAAGAATACTAGAGTGGGTAGTCTATCCCATATCCAGTGGATCTTCCCAACCCAGGAATCAAACTGGGGTCTCCTGCATTGCAGGCTGGACCATAAAGAAGGCTGAGCTCCAAAGAATTGATGCTTTTGAACTGTGGTGCTGGAGAAGATTGTTGAGAGTCCCTTGGACTGCAAGGAGATCAAACCAGTCAATCTTCAAGGAAATCAACCCTGAATATTCAATGAAAGGACTGATGCTGAAACTGAAGCTCCAATACTTTGGCCTCCTTATGCGAAGAGCTGACTCATTGGAAAAGACCGTGATGCTGGAAAGATTGAGGGCAGGAGGAGAAGGGGATGACAGAAGATAAGATGGTTGGAGGGCATCACCGATTCAATGGATATGAGTTTGAGCAAAGTCTGAGAGACAATGGAGGACAGAGAAGTCCGGTGTGCTACCAGTCCATGGGGTCACAAAGAGTCAGACATGACCTAGTAACTGAACAATGAACAGCAGGTAAATATTTTTATATATTTATATACAATTATTATATATATTTACCTATTAATAATTATGTAAATAATTTTATATATTTATATAATTCTTTCAGAAACTAAGAGAGTTATGAATAACTATCTCAGACATATTCCTTTAAAATGTGGGGAGAGAACCGAAATACAAATCCTTGACTAAACTAATACTTCTGGAGAGTTCAAAGGAACAGAGCTACTGAGCACAGAGGTTCTACTGCTTAAAAAACAAAAAAGAGCCCCCCGGGGTCCCGGCCCGTGCCCCCAGGGGGGGGAAAAAAGAGACTGAAAGTATTTTGAGGTAGCAATATTAATTTAAATCATCTCCCAGAAACTGCTAACGTTGTTTCCAAATGGAAAGATACCAGCATGTCCTCTCAAAACTTCCAACCCAAAGCCTGAGGGACTTAGGAAAGCCTATATAGTCTGTTCTGTTCATCTGGGGCTGCTTCCCTTCCCTGACCCTACTCCTGTCTCTGCACCCCATTCATCACTTCACTATTGTTCAGCCAAAAGATACTGAGAGCAAAGATGGTTCTGGCAGGCTTTCCTGGCAAGGTGAGGGTAGGAAAATAATTTAACCATTGATGCTAACAGAAGTCAGGAGCTGGGAATGACTGGTAAAAATGTAAGGAACTTAAGTTTTCCATCTCAGCCTCATAATTTGGGGGTAAACTTCCTCAGTCCACAATGACGTCCTGTTTCTTGCCAGCTAAAGTTCTTTCCCTTGTCAATCAGTATCACTTTGGTAGACAGTAAGGCGTGTGTATTTCATCAGGACCTTTATTTAAATAGAATCTCAGGGAAAGAGTTCTCTTTGGGTTTAGAACATATACACAGCATGCTTCTTTATAGAGTAACCTTACGATAGAGGTATGTATAAGAGAAATTTATGATACTCTAATTCTTCCGTTGTTAAAACTGAAATAGTACAATTGCATCAATAAGCTTTACAGTGAAAACAATTTCTGATTGTGATGCTCCTTTTACACCATTAAGACAGAAGCCACCACTGGCAGGGTCTAGCAAGAAGAGTGTGGTTTCCCCTCAAAGTAACTTTGCTTCTAGTAAGAGGTTGAAATTTACCATATTTGGTTTTGAGAGTCTTTTCTTGTTTTAAATTTTATTGAAGTATAGTTGATTTACAATGTTGTGTTAATTTCTTCTGTACAGCAAAGTGACTCAGTTATACATATATTTTTTTTCATATTCTTTTCCTTTACAGTTTGTCACAGGATACTGAAAATAGTGGTTTGTATAGTCAAAGGTCTATGTAGTCAAAACTATGGCTTCTCCAGTCGTCATGTACAGATGTGAGAATTGGATCATAAAGAAGGCTGAGTGTCAAGGAACTCATGCTTTCAAATTGTGATGCTGGAGAAGACTATTGAGAGTCCCTGGCACTGCAAGGATATCAAACAAATCAATCATAAAGGAATTTAATCCTGAATATTCATTGGAAGGACTGTTGTTGGAGCTGAAGCTCCAATACTTTGGCTCCCTGATGTGAAGAACTGACTCACTGGAAAAGACACTGATGCTGGAAAAAACACTGATGCTGGAAAAAACTGAAGGCCAAAGGAGAAGGGAGCAACAGAAAACGAGATGGTTGGATGGCATTACTGACTCAACGGACATGAATTCGAGCAAACCCCAGGAGATAGTGGAAGACAGAGGAGCTTGGCGTGCTGTGTTCCTTGAGGGTCACAAAGAGTCAGACACAACTTAGCAATTAAACAACATTAACAAAGACAACAACACTGAATATAGTTACCTGTGCTCTACAATAGGACCTTGTTGTTTATCCATCCTATTGATTCTTTTCTTGATGTATGGAATGACAGAATGCCTCCCACCTCTCTCTCACCAGATCACCCATGAACATCTCCTAAGAGAGGGCACAATTAGGCCTTCTATGAGTCTCTGCATAATTCTGAAGTGACACCCACTTCCCAACTTTAAGAAATTGTTGGTTTATCTATAAATCAAGACTGATCAATACAAATTAGCATAAACATACACAGTTCTTTGTTTGTTCTCTGTTTCCAAAATTGATTTAAGGCAGCTTGAAATAAAAAGAACAGAAAACTTTGTGACGCTGACTTTGGTATCCTTCCTCTGTCCATGGAATTCTCCAGGCAAGAATACTGGAGTGGGTTGCCATTTCCTTTTCCAGGGGATATTCCTGACATAGGGATTGAACCTGAGTCTCCCACACTGCAGGCAGATTTTACCAACTGAGTCCAGCTGAGTTTCTCACACTGCAGGCAGACTCTTTACCAACTGAGTCAGAAGGGAAGCCCCTGGTATCCTTCCAGAGCACTTTTATTCAATCCATGGCACTTGATTTCATCGAATGAACAGTTTCCTTTTTTCTGGATGATGTCATTATTTTTCCTCTTAAATTCAATTCATTTACTTAATTCATTAAATGTGTATTACTTTAACATCTTTCAGAAATAAAATAAACACTAAAAGGTCATACAGTGAAAAGTCTGTCTCTTACCTCTGTCCCATATGCACCTCCTTCCACTTTCCTACTCTCAAACACCCTAGCAGGAGCCACTCCTGTGAATTTCTTTGGCATCCTTTGTGAGTTTCCTTAAGCATATTCAATGTACAGACAAACCTCAGAGATATTGTGAGTTCAGTTTCAGACCACTGCAATAAAGCCTCAATATTGAATAATGCAGTCAAATGAGTCACAGGAATTGTTTGTTTTCCCAGTGCATATAAAAGTCAGGTATACCCTGTAACTCCTCTGTTAAATGTGCATAGCAGTTATCTTAAAAAATATGTACATATCTTGATTAAAAATACTTTATTGTTTAAAAATTGTAGCCATCATCTGTGTCTTCAGTAAGTCATATAATCTTTTGGCGATAGTAACATCAAAGATTACTGATCACTGATCACAATAACAAGTATAATGGTAATGGAAAAGTTTAAAATACTGTGAGAATTACCAAAAAATGACACAGAGACACAAAGTGAGCCACTGCTACTGGAAAAATGGTGCCAATAGTCTTGCTCCATGAAAGGTTGCCATAAGCCTTCTATTTGTAAAATATGCAGTATTTACAAAGAGCAGTAAAGTGAAGTGCAGTAAAAGAGGTATGCCATACAACACAGGGAGCCCAGCCTGGCTCTTTGTGACGATCTAGATGGGTGGGATGGGAGAGAGGAGAGAGGTTCGAGATGAAGGGGATATGTATACAACTGTGACTGATTCTCACTGTTGTACGGCAGAAACCAACACAAAGTTGTAAACGCTTATCTTCCGATAGAAAGAAAAGAGGTATGCCTGTACATGTAAATTATATACATGTATGTGTACATATATGTGTATACACTCGAGTACACATACATACATACATACATACATACATACAATCTTTTTCACACTGTGCACTCAGTTTCATGCCTTACCTTTTTTTTTAACAACAAATCAGAGCACACACCTTGCCTGTTTTTTACATAAGTATCTTAGAGATCTTCCTTCAGTACATAAGAAAGTGACATCATCCTTTTCTAAGCTGAGCAGTATTCCCACTATATGAATGTATTCTATTTATTGAACTAGTTTCTTTTATTTATTTATTTTTTGAACTAGTTTCTTTTAAATGAACATTAGGTC
Source organism: Ovis aries (assembly GCF_016772045.2). Lineage (NCBI taxonomy): Eukaryota > Metazoa > Chordata > Mammalia > Artiodactyla > Bovidae > Ovis > Ovis aries. The sequence goes on from NC_056061.1 coordinate 52,490,980, forward strand.
AGAAAGTCAGTGTCCACAACTTTATATTTTCATATACTTAATATAATTTATGTCCTGAGTAATTTTAGATAGCTATTGCTGAGATGCTTTCCATAGGTGCTTATCAATTTACACCTCCACCAACAGGTGTGAGCATGCCTGTTCCCCACCCCCTCACCCCCAGCCTCCGCAATAATGTAGTGTCGATCGCCTATTAGATTGTTGATCTTTTATTGATGATTTCTAGGAATTCTTGATATTTGGGGGAGATCAAGTGATAAGAAGTGTGTATATTTTTCCTGTTTTGGTTTTCTTTTCATTTTTTGCTTAAGGGGTTACTTTTGTTGTTGTTGTTAATTCTTTTACCTTGCAGAATTCTGTTTGTTTTTTTTTTCTTTTCTCGGTGCTCAGTCACTCAGTTGTGTCTGATTCTTTGGAGCCATGGACTGTAGCCTGCCAGGCTCCTCTGTCTGTAAAATTTTCCTTTCAAGAATACTGGAGTGAGCTGCTATTCCCTACTTCAGGGTATCTTCCCGACCCAGAGATGGAACCAGCATCTCCTGTATTGGCAGGTAGATTCTTTATCACTAGTGCACCCGGGAAGCCCTTTCTTTCTATATGATCTAATTAGTTTATCAACCTTTCTTTTATGGCTTCTCGATCTTATCATAGTTACAAAGATCTTCCTTACTCTAAGGTCACAAATAACCTTCTATGCTTTCTTCTATTACTTACAATTTCAGTTTTACATTTAAACTTTCTATCCATTTTGGAGTTTATACTGATATATGACATGAAATATGGATTCCACTTAATTTTTTTCCAGATGGTTACTCATATATCCCAATATCATTTAATGAAAAATTCTTCTTTTGTCTTTATTTGAGAGGCAACTTAGAATTTTTAATCTATTCCATTGACCCATCTGTCTGTTCATGTGCCAGTACCATGTTTTAATGATTAAAGTTTTGATAATATATTATCTGGGAGGTATAATCCCCCTTATTTCTGCTTTCTTTTAAAATTTTCTAGGTTCTTCTTTTTTGTTTGTTTTATTTTCATTTAAACATTAGGATCACTTTTCAAATTAAAAAAATCTACTAGCATAATTTTGGAAACATATTAAATATATGCATTAATTCAGTATGTGTTGATCTGTTTGTGTTTATTGAAGTTTTTCTGTCTAAGAACATGGCCTGCCTTTGCATTTATTTATGTCTTCTTTTGCACTTTTCAGAAGTATTTCAGTTTTCTTCATAGGTTTTTCATATTGATTTTTGAATTTATTCTTAAGGATTTTGTTCCTGTCTGTTGCTATAGAAAATGGGGTCTTTTATAGTAACTTCTAAATAGTTTTCATCAACTATTTTATGCCAGATACAGTGATAGGCACTAGAGTACAACACAGAACAAAAAAATCAAGATTCCTGCCCTCATGAATCCTAGAGGAGTGATCAAGCCATATAGTAAATAATCACACCAACAACCATAGCATTTCATAGTGATAAAGCCCATGAGGGAAAGGTACTATGATTGATTATAAATAGGAACATAATCTACACTGATCCAGAGAAGAAAATGACAACCCACTCAGTATTCTTGCCTGGGAAATTCCTTGGCCAGAGGAGCCTGGTGGCTACAGTCCATGGGGTCACAGAGGATGGACACGACTAAGCGTGCATGCACACAATCTAGACTGAAGGTCAGATAAGATTTCCCTAAAGACACATTAAGGGGAAAGGTTCAACCTGTACAATTAGTCAATCTTGAATAACATTGGGATCCACTGATGCTCAACATAGACCCAATTTGCTGTATGCTTTATATATTTAAGTCTGGGTGCTTAATACTGAGATAATCAGAGAAGAAAAACCCTGCATTGTCAGTATTCTTCAATTTGCCAGTTTCCATAAATAATAGTCTCAAAGGAAAGTGCCTCAATCCCTACTAGAGTTGCCAGATAAAATACATATTTATACAAAAATAAGTAGTACCTGTTAATTATCACCCTATGCTGGTGGAGATAATCATAAAGAAAATTTCAATAATAGCTCATAAGTTAAAAAGGAGATCCCTAAGATTTTGTTTTCTTTTGTGAAAGTATCAAGACTGGGGAGAAATATTCCATGATGAAAATGAGAATAAATTTCAAAATAAGCAAATAAAAACACACTAAATTGATAAAAATTTGCTTCAGGTAGGTTCTTCTGTATTGAAACCTCACTAATTGTATCCAGGCTCATTAACAATACTTGCTGGAGATCAACACTGAGGGAAAGGCATGAGAATTAGATGTTTCGGGCTACTCCTGCTAAGGGCATGGTTACTTTCTGATTCATTTAGCGAAATGCCAATGTAGGCATCTTGAGAAATGGAGTGGAGGCTCCCCTGCTTGAAAGAAATTAATGTTTCATTCGTAAAAGAGAAGATATGGAAGAGGAGAGGCAGAGACATTGATAAGGACAGAAGGTGAAGAAGGGAACAGAAGGGGACTAGATACAAGCTGGCTTAGAAAGGGGATTAGGGATCAGGCCCGTCAAACACAGAGAGCCTCAAGGATTATCTACAGCAAATGGGAAGTATTTTCTGCTAAGCCTGGAATGAGCCCTTTAAAATTCTTCCAGGAAAAACAAATTCAGATCACCTGGGCAAAGGCTGGCATTAGTTATGGAAAAATCTGAATTAAAGCACATTTTTAATAAAATGCAATTTTTATGTTCTCAAGGATATGCAGTAACATGGGTTTCGATGTGTAAAACAATATGTTCTCTTATGCACAATAATCTTATTTGCCCTCCTAATTTACCTATAGTTTTTCATAGATAGGAGAGCAATGAGCTATAGTCCCTGCCTGGTCTAAATGATGAAAGGCATTTCATGAGTGAAATGCCATGAATGAACTTTCCCTGCTGTGTGGCTCCTGCTTCCATTCCAAAAAGCAGCTCTAGTCTGTTTTGCTACCTTTCAGCAAATGATCCCCTTCTATAAACTCAGGTCATTATGGCAAGGGCATCCCAGGGCAGAGTTATATGTAGAGTCCTTCCAAGAGAGGAGAGAAGCGACACTTAGTTAAACAAGAGTCTGTGCTAGTGTTACTGAATGGTGCATGAGGGGTCCAGTTGCTCACCACTCTGAAGCCAATAAATAGACCAGGTTGGTGGAAAGAAAAATTTGCTTTATTTCATATGCAGGCAACTGCAGAGGGTAGGGTGGCAGACAACTGTCCAAAGTCCATCTCTCCACCACTGGCAACCAATGGGGCAAGAGCTTTTATAGACAGAAGGAGGGGGCTACAAGCAGAAACAGCACAGTCAGCAGCCATCTTCAAATTAGTCATTGGTGGTCTGATTAGCACCATCTTGGTTGTTTTAGATACAGTTAACCTTCAGTTCTAGGGTCCGTTTGTTCCCATTCCTTTGAGGCCAATTCTCAGAATTGTGGCAGCTTACATCATGGGTCTGGTCATCACGTAGTTAAATTCTCCCACCTGGGGTTATAGTATCTATAAGACAGCTCACAGGATATGACCCAGAATATTATCTATAGGCCTTGAAAAGGAACTAAGGTCCTTGACTATGCTTAAAGGCTACATTATTATTATTTGGTCTCCTTTTATTGTTTTCCTTTGTTTTTGCATGTTCTCATTTCTCTGGTTAAACTTATCCTTTGACTAAAGTTTTCCACAGGCAAAAGGCAGACAGAGAACATGGGGCAGGGTGGGGGCAGGGGCAAGGACCAAAGGGTCCTGCACTGTTTCAATAGCAACATCTACTGGGTTCTCATGCTGGTTATTTCCTCTTGGTTACTTAGAGTTGAAATTCCCTCTGGCTGGAAATGACTTCCCAGATGTTATTCTTACAAAATCCCTAAAGCCAGGTGCTGGTTTGATTCAGGAGGATCAGGAAATAAATATTTTTGAAGTACCTTCCAGCCGGGGTTCACCTTGTTCCATCCATCAGAACTAGAGTAAAGCAAGTCTGCTGGGGCTGACAAGAATCACTGGAGCCAAAAACTGGCAAAGAAGAGTCCTTTCATGTACCAGCTCTGATTGATAGCGACTGTCTTGGCATGTCACTAAGAAAGATTCCGAAGGGCATGCAAAATCTGTGGGAAGGTGTACTACAATGGATTAGTCATGTCTGCCGTGGACAGTGAGGGAAAGTGGCAGAATACGACTGGTTCTGAGCAATTACAAGTCACAGCTGCCTCACAGATTACCTTCTGGAGAATACTTAACAAGCATCTAAGACTCTTCTGGTTGTAAAAATAATCAGGAGAATCTACAGTTCACACAGAAAACAGTAAGGAGCTACATCCTATTGAGATGGTATCTGCCCACCCTGAAAATGGCCCTGCTTCTAAGGGAAGAAACACTGTGACTTGAGAGGAATATTCAATTAAAAGAGGAGAAAAAAAAAAAAAAAACAACCTTGTTTACAGATTCCTGGTGAAAAGAGGAAGAAAAGAAAACTAAGGAAGGGTGATTTTTTTTTTAGTTGCTAAAATTAAGGAAGCTTGCAGCAAGCCAAAGCATTTAAATCCTGCAGCAGTTTATGCTAATTATGCGTAGAAATCCACAATGGAAACCAGAATTCCCTAGTGGCCTATGTGTCGCCCTCCCTTGCCACCGCTGGAAGAAGAGTACAAATGTTTAGTTGTTGGTTTTTCACCTCTGTGGTATTTCCGTTCCTCTTGGTGCTGCTCCTTTTCTTATAACTCATACGACTTAATAAAAGAATCAATAAAATATTGAGAAAAATTTAAGACTGGCAAACCTTAACAAAGGCAGATATTTCATCTCTGAAGGCAGTGCATTTTTTAATGAGGAATGGGGCCTCGGGTTTAGGAAGGATTTTGTTTAAGTTCTGAGCTGCAATTTCAACACAAACTGGCTGCACAGGTCCAGCTGGTGTGATTTGCATTCCAACAATAATGCCAAGTACCAGACACTTCCCAGGAGCTCAGTGGTAAAGAATCCGCCTGCCAATGCAGGAGACTGGGATTTTGTCCCTGGGTCAGGAAGATCCCCTGGAGAAGGAAATGTCAACCCACTGCAGTATTCTTTCCTGGAGAATCCCACGGACAAAGGAGGTTGGTGGACTACTGTCCATGGGGTTGCAAAGAGTCGGACCTCCGTACGCACCAGACACTTGGCCTGAATATTCTCACCACAAAGCATTGTGGCGTGAGGCATTTCTCTTGGCCAGTCAGGATGACTGACAAATCACTGCATCTTTTTTCCACCACAAGGTGCCAAATGGTACACTCAATGACTCAGAATTCATGTCCGTTTCCACACACTCTCTTACAAAAGGAAAATAAAGGCTATTAAGTGCCTTTTTTCATTTTAAGTCCTCATTTGTTCTTTTGCATCCTTTTAGCATTTCAACATGTTTTGGGCTATGTGGCAGGAGACGGAACCAAGAAGAAGGGGCAGAAACTTTCCCTAGACACTGGAATCCGTTATTGCTGAGTCAGCTACATGATGCCAAAAGTGGGTTACACCAATCACAGTATGTTCCCTAGAGCCAAGACTGAGCTTGAAGCCTTGGACAGTGATCACTGCAAGACCCACTGCACAGCAAGAAGGCTCTTCTGGGATCCACGCAGTAGGCTTAAGAGAGATGAGTGGAAACACGACGAGGTGCAACAAAGGATAAACAGGAAATACAGTCACCAATCCCGAACCAAGTGTTTGTTTCACTGGATTGCTCCAAGTGCGTTGAGTGATTCTGGATGTTTGGGTTTTACTGGTTACTTCTAAGGTTTCTTTTACTGGTTACTTCTAAGCCATAATTTTCCAAGCTTAAAAAACCATAATTTTCCAAGCCTATTATTAAAGCATAATTTTCCAAGCCTACAGAAAAAAAAAATGCTTAAATACCTCAGATCTTTATGAACTCTAGGGGTTCAGGTTTCTTTAGGCTCGTAAATTAAATGTCGAATAGTGTCAAATGCCGCTTCTCCATCAAAAATCATGGGGGAGTGATCCTAACATCCACCACTCTTTCCACAGAGTAACTGATTCACTGGGGTGTCTGATTCACCAACTACTCTCCAGATCATCAAACCAGAAATGGAATCCTTTACTTGACCTTATTGAAAGTAACACTTTTTGGCAACTTCAAAGATTTACCCAAGGCTTTATTCAACCATTACTTCCAGATTTCACTTACAAATTTAGCAAGTGTGTTGCATAGCTCCATTCCCAATCAAATCAGAGAAAGTAAAAGGTATTTACCTGCCCTAAAGAAATGCTGAATATGGTTGTGCTAGTATAAGACTGATTATTGTGAAAATGCTAGTGTAGCTTGACAAGTCACCAGTACGCCAGTTTCTTCATTGAGATGGGCAGTTTTTGTTTTTATTTTTGTTTGTAAGTCTGTTGTTCTTATAGTCTTGGCTCAAAAATAAATATTAGCCTACATGGCGGGGTGACCTATTCAGTGCTATTCAACCTCAGCAGTTGAAATTCATGTTACATTGTATGAAGTTGACTGATTCTACTGAACCAGAATCAGTGTTTGAAATGACAAGGCAGTGATAAATGACCATACCAGCCCCTGGAGGCCCTCTCCCTAACCAAATGTGTCAGAATTGCTCAAGAATTCCACTTGGCTATGGTTTCCCTGGTGGCTCAGCAGTAAAGAACCCACCTGCCAATGCAGGAGACACAGGTTCGATCCCTGGGTCAGGAAGATCCCTTGGAGTAGGAAATGGCAACCTACTTCAGTATTCTTGACTGGAAAACCCCATGGACAGAGGAGGCTCATGGAGTACAGTCCATGGGGTCGCACGGAGTCAGATATTGAGCATCCATAGCTTTAAGATATCTAAATGAAAACATAGATGGAGCCTTTCTTCTCTTTACATTTTCCCAGAGCAGTCAGCAGGAATTCTCAGCCTGTCAAAGGGGCTCTGCTCGCAGAGACAATACCACTCTGGCCAGCAGATTTCAGGCTTAGCTCACATTGAGAGCAGCAGAACCACCTCTGAGCAGCGGCTGATAATGTGGCAACAGAGAGGAACAACTCAGACCAGTTCTAGGCACTGAAGACCCTATCTGGGTCTCCGAGAAACACCGTGGAAAGTTTAGAGAAGGCAAAAGTTGTCATGCAATAGGATCTTTTAGATAGCAAGCGATAGAACTTGTGACTCAAGTTCCAGTTCAAACTTGTTGAAGCAGGAGATTTATCAGCTCACAGTGATAAAGCCAGCCGTGATCCAAGCAGGTGGTGCTGACTTCCAGCGTGTTCCAGTGTCTTCAGTCTGTCTCTGCATGTCTGTCTCTATGCAGGCTGGCTCTGGCTCTGTCTCCCTCTGTGTCCCTTCCCTTCTGGTTCTATCTCGCAGCTTCACTTTTAATAAAAAAATTAGTCTTTCCACATCAGGAAAATATCTACCTGACTCATATCATTTTGGTAGCCAGTGTTTCTAAAAAAAAGAGTGTAATCTCCCAGCATCCACATCAGTTCTCAGAAGAACCCACATCTGTTTGGACTGTGTAACTTGCCCATCCCAGAACCGATTACTGTGGCCAAGGGTCTGAAATACACTGATTCTCCTAACTGACTCATAGCCCCTACTCCAGGGTTGAAGGTAGTTGAGGCCTGTTGACTGAAGGTACCCATGACAGGAAGTGCCCGTCCTCAGAAGGAAGAGAAAGAAAGTGACAGGGCCCAAAAGTAACAAATGACCTCTATACTGTATCACCAGACAGGGGCCTGGACTAAACAACTATAAGATTAACCACTAAGATGATATCAATAAGAAATCTGAGTATATTTGGGATATATCTTATCATGATAACTGAGCCATTTTTACCATTTCATTGCTAATAGTCATCCTAGCTCAGCCTCTTCACCCCACCCTAAGTAACATCCATTTGGATTTCTTGCTGTTGTTTCTACATCCAATACTCCTTTTTTTTTTTTTTTTCTAAAATGTATGGACTTACCGAAGCACACCTGGATTAAACATATATAAGTCAATTTTCCTTTTCTTATTATCAGTAATGAAACAGCAAGCTGACTTTCCTGTCCTTAACATGAAGAGCAGTTTTTGCTGCAGGACCTTTGCACTGGCCACTCCCTCTGCCAGGCTCAGTCTTTCCCAGCTATCCATGTGGTAAGCCCCTCTCTTCTGCAAGTCTTTGTTTATCCTGATAATCATATTTAAAATTGTAAACTATCCCCTTCAGCCCCTGCCTACCCACACTTCTGCTCGACTTTTTCTTTTTTTCCTCTATAGCACTTATTACCTTATAGAAGACTATAAAAATGACCTATGTATTATTTTGCTTTTATACTGTTTGATCCTTATCCAAATTCAAGTTCCAAAGGACTGAGATCTCTGTTGTATCCCAAGCACCCAGCATGCCAGAATGGTACCTGGCACAGAGTAGATGCCCAGGGAACATCTGGTAAAGGACTGAATTCCCCTAAAGAAAAACATAAGCAGACTGTTGTTAAATTTTTGGAAGTTTTAGCACAAAACAAATAACAATGACTAATTAAATATTAAACATATGTTTTAAAAATTCATTAAGCAACTCCTGGCCACAGGCAATTTCTCTCCTTAGGCCCAAGTTTATTGCCCTCATCATGGACTTCTTTTTTTTTTTTTTTTTAAAGCCTTCTGTTTTTCCCTTTTTACCCTTTTCTCTACTTTAGGACCACCCCTGGAAAACTACAAAATTTCCTGTTTATTAGGAAAAACAATTAATTCCCCTCTTTTCTCATCTACTTGACTACGTTATGACCAGAAAACCTCATCTCTATTAGCCAGAAGATCCCACTAAGAAACATGATGTGTTTTCCAGTAAGCTAATCCCCTACCTCTGAGATGACACTGCCCCTCCTCCAAACAGTGAAGTGAGTAGAGGCCTTTTATTGTTGTAAATAGGACTATTGTCTGTTACACATGTCAGTATATAAAGAATTTTCAATATTAGAATAGCAACCTTGCTTTATTCTTTCTGTTTATCTTACTTTCTACTTTTCCCAAAATAAACATATAGTACTTGTATAATATATGTCAAGGCTGTATATTGTCACCCTCCTTATTTAACTTATATGCAGAGTACACCATGAGAAATGCTGGACTGAAGAAGCACAAGCTGGAATCAAGATTGCTGGGAGAAGTCTCAATAACCTCAGATATGTAGATGACACCACCCTTATGGCAGAAAATGAAGAGGAACTAAAAGCCTCTTGATGAAAGTGAAAGTGGAGAGTGAAAAAGTTGGCTTAAAGCTCAACAATCAGAAAACAAAGATCATGGCATCTGGTCCCATCACTTCATGGGAAATAGATGGGGAAACAGTGGAAATAGTGTCAGACTTTATTTTGGGGGGCTACAAAATCACTGCAGATGGTGATTGCAGCCATGAAATTAAAAGACGCTTACTCCTTGGAAGGAAAGTTATGACCAACCTAGATAGCATATTGAAAAGCAGAGACATTACTTTGCCAATAAAGGTCTGTCTAGTCAAGGCTATGGTTTTTCCAGTGGTCATGTAGGATGTGAGAGTTGGACTATGAAGAAAGCTGAGCACCGAAGAATTGATGCTTTTCAACTGTGGTGTTGGAAAAGACTCTGAGAGTCCCTTGGACTGCAGGGAGATCCATTCTGAAGGAGATCAGCCCTGGGATTTCTTTGGAAGGAATGATGCTAAAGCTGAAACTCCAGTACTTTGGCCATCTCATGCGAAGAGTTGACTCATTAGCAAAGACTCTGATGCTGGGAGGGATTGGGGGCAGGAGGAGAAGGGGACAACAGAGGATGAGATGGCTGGATGGCATCACTGACTCAATGGACGTGAGTCTGAGTGAACTCCTGGAGTTGGTGATGGACAGGGAGGCCTGGTATGCTGCGATTCATGGGGTCGCAAAGAGTCGGACACGACTGAGCGACTGAACTGAACTGCACTGAACTTGTATAAGAAAAACTTTTCAAAGTTTTCTGCTGTGGAATATGAGTTTCTACATCTAGTAAGTAAGCAGGTAGTTCTTAAGACATCTTAGTCACAGATTAAGTAAGCAGACGGAAGGAGCAAGTGACCACCAAGATTAATGGACCAATTACCACTTCTGGTCAAGATGAAGGAACTAGACTTTCCTCTTTAAGCAATTAGAAGGCTGAACGAAACATAAATTAATGGTTTTCAGACACTGGACAACAGGCAGCACAGAGGAGTGATCCTTGGGTAAAAGAAATAAAATGTTGGACTTCCCTGGTGGTCCAGCGTTTAAGAATCTGTCTGCCTATGCAGGGGACACGGGTTCTACTCCTGTTTCGGGAAGATTCCATGTGCTCTGGGGCAGCTAAGTCCATGGGCCACAACTACTGATGCCTTTACAGCCGAGAGCCCAAGATCTGCAACAGCCCCTGCAGTGAGAAGTGCAAACACTGCAACTAGAGAATAGCTAGAGAGCAGCCCCAACTCTCCGCAACTAGGGGAAGCCCGCATGTAGCAATGAAGACCTAGCATAACAATTCATTAACTAATAAATTTTTTAAAAAGAAAGAAAGAAAATGTGGTAGGCCCTATACTGGATGGAATAACAGGAGACTGGAAGAGAGTTTATGGAGGGTTTTAGGCCACAGCGCCAGGAACTGAGGGAGATTCCTTAAGCTGAAGATACAGACTTGAAAACTGGGGGAAACCAAAGAAGCTCAGATTTTGAGGGCAGAGTACTAGCAACGACAGAGCTTCAGGGAGAGGACTGAGTTTCATGAAGAAGAGAGAGTTAGGGAGAGGAAGAGGGAGAAAGAGAGAGAGAGAATGGGAGAGAGAATGACAGAGTTCCTCTGCGCTTTCAGCTGAACACTGGGCAGCATGCATGTGAGAAAGTTGCCTGATAATAGGGAAAGAACTTTAATAAAGAAACAGGCAAATAAATACTTAGAGCTCATCCAAGGTTAAGAAAAGTTTGTGTTCCAATCATTCATAGGGAAAAAGCTTCATAATATACAAGGAATTAGGTAGAGTACTCAGAAAGCAATTGCTTCATTAGTGAGTAAAAATTAGTTCTAGACTAAATGCTATTCTTTTCCCAACTAACAAAGCCTAAAAGCATGCTTTGAAAGGATCAGTTTCCAAGCAACTTAACTGCATCCTAGAACATAGCTCAAGAATATTCAGAGAGACAGAAAAATATCTAGGACCCAACAAAGTCACATTCACAATACCTGACATGGAACAAAAATTTACCAGACATGCAAAGAAGCAAAAGAATGTAACTCATAACTCAAAAAAAAAAAACCCAAAAAACTATCAATAGAAAAAGACTCAGAAATTATACAAATGGCACAATTAGTAGGCAAAGACATTTAAAATATATTCCATTTGTTAAAGAAAATTGAGGAAAACATAGGCATGATAAGGACGGACACAGAAGATTTTTAAATTACCAAAATTGAAATTCTGAATCTAAATGCCTGGATAGGATTAAAAAGCAGATTAGACAGCGTAAAAGAAAAAGCTAGTAAACTTGAACACAAAGCAATAGAAACTATTCTAATTGAATTTTTTTAAAAAGAGAGAAACACGGACTATGGGACAGCAACCCAAAGTAGCCTAATATACACGTCATTGCAGCCCCCCAAAAAGAGGAGAAACAGGAAAAGACAAAGATATTTGGAATAATAATGAATGAAATATTTCCAAAGTTGACAAAATCTGCAAATCCACACATCCAAAAGCTCAATGAACCACAAGCATAAGAATGTTGATTAAAAGCTATACCAATGAAAATAATAATAATCTAATTGCTTAAATAGTAATAAAGAGAACATCTTAAAAGCATTCAGAGGAAAAGGCATGTTATATAAAAAGTTGCAGCCACCATGGAAAATAGTGTGCCATGCGTGGGTGTGTGCTAAGTCACTTCAGTTGTGTCCAACTCTTTGCGATGCTATGGACTATAGCCTGCCAGCTCCTCTGTCCATGGGCTTCTCCAGGCAAGAATACTGGAGTGGTTGCCATGCCCTCCTCCAGGGGAACTTCGCAACCCAGGGATTTAACTGGTGTCTCTTATATCTCCTGCATCAGCAGGAGCCCCACTAGTGCCAGCTGGGAAGCCCTAGCAGATAATAACTAAACATGGAATGTTCACTCTTTCTTCTTCCCCTTCCCCCTGACTTTGCAACATTTCTGCTGAGTGGCTTTCCCTCTCTTTCATTTTAGCACTCCCAGCCTGCATTCCATCTGCATCATCTTCTGTCTCCAGTTAGCTGCCTCCTCCCCTCTGAGATGCTTTCATGGGTCACCCCACCCTTCACAGCCTCCAGCCAGGCAGGATGCTGCTTTTGTGGTCCAGACACTTATTTTCTAAGAGCACTAAGAAAGTGCACAGGCCCATCCTATCTGCTGGCTTCATTCCCACCCTCCTCTCCATCTGTTGCTGAAGCAATTACAACTTGTGTTAAGGCAGGAATCATAGGTCTGTTACAGGCTCAGCCCAGAGGAACAACTGTAGGAAAATAAATGATAGTTAAGGACCCTGATGCCAGTTCTTTCTGTATCACTCTGAGATGGTTTTCTCACAGATTCTCTAAAACTTCAGGTATCCTGGCTGTACCCATCCAATTTCCATGCCTAAAAACTTCCTGCCCTGTTTCTACTGAAGTGAAAGATTTGTAGATGTTGTAATCCTATCCAGAGAGGAGAAATGGCTAAGAGAGGTAAGAGCCACATAGTGAGTCAATGAACCAAAATTCAAGAAGGCTTTCCCAGTTTCCCTAATTGGACTTGTCACCCTTTGTATGTCCTTTTCCTTCTCATTATCTTGTTTTACTCTTGCTTCTCTATATAATCACTCCTTGTTTTAAAAACTGTTTTCCTCCTTTGGTGAGGGGAAAGAGCTCATTTGAACTGATTTTTACATTGAAGTCCTGCATTTTTGTCATTATACTCTTTTACATTTGTTGTTTATATTTCACAGGATAGTCAAAAGTGACCAGACTTAGGATGTGTGACTCTCATTAAGTGAGAGAGAAATAAACTGAAGGAGAAATAGTAGGACAAAGTGGAGGAGGAGGAGGGGATAAGGGAAATAAAAAATATATGTGGAGGGAAACAATTGCCTTGGAAATCAGAGAAACATATTTTCAAGTTCTTTGGGCATTCTTTTAAATTTTCAGGCTACCTTTGGACACTTAAGCCCTCAAAGACAGTAATTGTCCACATACTAGAAAGCTATTTCTATACTGTTATTTTCATTCATTGGGTGAACCATTTACCTGAGCCTCTAGACTCAAAGTAAAAGGTTCCAAGTATTCTAGACATGATCAATCCAGTTCAGGTTGTGTATCAGAAAACTTTTTGAATACACACACACAGAGACACACACACATTTTTCTATGTGGAAAATGACAGGTTTCCCAAGCTCTGTAGTTTCTGATAAAAACTTGAGCAAAACCTGAGATACAAAAATTAGCATAATCATCTCTTTAAACACCTCCCTGCTTATATAAATTTAAATCAAAGTCAGAAAAATAAAATAATACATTATAAAGCAAACCTGTGAAACCTGTGCATCATATTCTTTAACTTGTGGGGAATAAAACGATTTTACTTAATTTAAGTTGGCTTTGTCCTTCCAGATGAACTGTGAAATATGTTTGGCAATCAGTTCTCAGATTAGGAAACTTGAAGTTTTTTTCACTTTTCCCACTTTTCACTTTTTTCTTTTTCTTTCTCTTCAAGTAAGACTGTTTGCTGAGCCACATTTCAGGACAGACTAAGTTGCCTCCGGCATGGGAATTAGATGAGCTAGGAATTCACTCTGATCTAGAGAAGTCTGCAGCGGATCTTCAGTTTCATATATCAGTGATGTAGAGTACAATGGTGATAGGGGCCAATGCTCCTGGGCTTAAATAGAAAGAAGTTACAGGAATAATGCTCTGTCTTTCAGTTGTCTACATCCACCCAGCTCTGTTCTTCCTTCCCTGAGCAGAGAGGAAGCAGGATCACAGAATGAAAACAAAGAGGACAACAGGGACCTGTGATAATAGTCTTTCCCCAGCCGACTGCAGACTTAGCATCCCAGAGTTTGGAAGCCAGACTGCATCAGTGAGCCATAAAATCAGATTATTGTTTTGGTAAACTGAATCCTTGAATTCCCACTACTGATTTCAGAGAGCCAGCAAGTCATGACAATCCTGATGTTATCAAGTTTAGCCCATTAGAGCTGGTATCTCTGTGGGGTTTTGTTGTTGTTATTGTTTGTTTTGCTTGTTTGTTTTAGATAGGCAGAGACTGAAATCTTTTTAAAGCTTTCTTTTTAAAATTTATTTTTGGTCGCATTGGGTCTTTGTTACTGCTGCTGGGTTTTCTCTAGTTTTTCTAGGTGGGACTACTCTTCCATTGCAGCATACGTGCTTCTCATTAGGGTGGCTTCCCTTGTGGCATAGGCTCTAGGCACTGGGGCTGCAGCAGTGGCTGAGAGTGGGCTCAGTAGTTCTAGCTCGTGGGCTCTAGAGCTCAGGCTCTGTAGTTGTGGAGCATGGGCTTTGTTGTTCTGCAGCAGGTGAAATCTTCCTGGACCAGGGATTGAAAACCGTGTCTCCTGCATTGGCAGGTGATTCTTATCCACTGTACCACCAGAGAAGTCCTGAAAATTTTTAAACTGTTAAAAAAATTAATACTCACGACTTTATCAAGGTGAGGGTACAACACTGTCAGAAAGATTGGATTAAAGGTGAGAAATCCACTGTGTAAGTGCATCGTTTATGTTTGATCGCCATTCTAGATGCCAACTGCTTTCAGTTACTTTTTGCTTTTTCCCCTAGGGAAAGTCCAGGGAAAGAATAGAGATCAGTGAAGGTACGCCCTGGGAATCACAAAAATTCATTGTTCTAGTTTGTTGTTCGAAGGAAAAATGCCAACAGTGAGAAACACTGTATAATTGTAAAAACAAATAGAGTGATGTCTAAAATAATCTCAGCGTAGACTGCATTTTCCTATTTATGCACCCAGAGCAACTTTTTCTTAGCTTCCAACAGTTGGAGGACAAGTTGAGAGAGACAAGTACAGCTGGCAAATATGATAAAGGACAATGCAGTATTTTAAAACTGTGATAAGACAAATGAAAAACTGCAATAAACCTGTGAAAGAGTAGTTATTTGAAAAACATAATTCAAAGGTTGAAACATGCATAGCACAGGGATTTACTTTTTCTCTTCTAAGTAATTTTAGTTTTTCTTAATTTCCTTGACAGTTAAATAAAATTCTTAAAGCTGAGTTGGGCTTAGAGGGGAAAAACCTGGAAAATGATGTGAAACACTCTTTCTGGTTGCTTGGAGGGATTTCATGAAAAAATTAAAAACATAAGCCTTTTTTCAACATACTGATTTTTATTTAGTATGTTTCTATATTACTTTTCGACACAAATAAAGGTACTTTCTCTTTTCTTGGAGTTAATTGACAGTCTTTTTAACACTTTCAGTGTATGTTTAGGCACATTTTATATTCAAGCTCAATTTATATAAAATTTTAGAGGTTTTTAAAGGATTATTGTTTTAAAGGTGTCCATTCTTACAAATAATATTGATGACAAAAATAATTTTCACCATATATCATTAATCTCAGACTGCTTTTGAGCACTTGAGAAAAAAGCATAACTTTGTAATAGGCTTAACAAATTTTTATTTTTTCTAGCCACTTTTCAGGTCTTATTCACCTGGTGGCATTCATTCTTTCTAAACGCTTCCATTTCATTTTTAAAGAATGTTGATTTGAATCCAAAGCACATTTCCTAAAGAAAGGATGTCATTTCAAATGACTTCACCTCACTGCATCACACATCCTATCCTGTTTCAGCCTGCATTTCCCTGGGTGACTTCCTTCTATTGGGATCCATGCCTTGGTTGTTCTGATTACCAAGCAGCATCTTAAGTGGGCTTCTCTTTAAGAAAATGTAAATTTCTTCAATTTTAAAGGAAAGACAAATTCAAGATTCCAAATTCTATTATGAGATTTCATTTCAAAAAATAAAACATGGTATTTCTTTGCTTTTATATGAGAAAAAATAAAGCTATTGAAAAAGTAAGCATATGACTAAAAGCAAGACAATTTTAGCCACTTAAAAATAACAAACTGCGCAATTATAATCAATAGAATGTCAGCTGTACTTGTGTTTGTGGGTAGATTTTCATTTTTAATTTGATGCTGCTTTCCAAATTGTTTTTAATATGTTAGCCCTACTCTTATGATGAAAAACACCCATAAGGATTCAAATAAACATTAACCTAACAAGTTAACTGTTAAACTTCCTTAAGTTTTTGCTATAACCTTTATTCATAATTCAGATGCAGTAAAACATATCAATTTATACTAATAAATGTGAAAACGCCCTTCTCTGAAAGGTTTTGTGGGTTTTCTTCAATTTAACTAAGATTTTTTAAAATAAAAACTTTATATAATCAGGAATACTAGCTTCTCAACATCATCGAGGAAAGTATGAGCTGTCTTGGAAGAAAATATCCTAGTGGAATCTGTAGAGTAGAGCTGGACACCGGAAATGCTCCCAGTTTCCACAGGAAATGCGTTCTCCCAAGAACACAGGCTGGATGGGGCGGGGGTGGGGCGGTGGGGCTGGAGCTGCAAGTCATCCTGGCATTCTCCTAGCCTTCTATCACTGTTGGAAGTATCAGAAGCAGCACAGGCATTTTTCCCATTTCCCCCAGTGGTCTGTTCTAACGGGAGGCAAGAGATACAGTATCCATTATCCATGAGGATACACGGAGAAGGCAATGGCACCCCACTCCAGTACTCTTGCCTGGAAAATCCCATGGATGGAGGAGCTTAGTGGGCTGCAGTCCACGGGGTAGCTAAGAGTCGGACACCACTGAGCGACTTCACTTTCACTTTTCACTTTCATGCCTTGGAGAAGGAAATGGCAACCCACTCCAGTGTTCTTGCCTGGAGAAAACCAGGGACGGGGGAGCCTGGCGGGCTGCCGTCTATGGGGTCGCACAGAGTCGGACACGACTGAAGCGACTTAGCAGCAGCGGCAGCATGAGGATACAAGTTCCAGGACTGCTCTCACTGATGACCATAAAGTACTGACATCAGTACTTTACAAATGTGTGTTGAATGAATACATGACATGGAAGAAAAATGCAGTATTTCATTCAGGGTTTTTGGTTTCTGTTTTGTTTGTTTGTTTGTTTGTTTGTTTTTTGTCTATCTGTGTCCCTTGCAAAGTAAACCTTCTTAGGGGCAAGAACACGATCTTCTCAGTATCTAGTATAGCATCCATACATAACTAATTTTTTTGTTTTGTTTTCGTTTTAAATTATTCTTTGTAGTTTAAACTGAAAGTTAAACATCAGACAGACAAACCACAGAAGTTTTAGATATAGTACCAGTTTTAAAACAAGAACAGTGAATAATCATTTACACAGAACCTATTTATGAACCTATTTGTAGTGTCCAAAGTTCTTAAATTACAGGATAACACTATGGAAACGGGAAGTACCATATAGTGGTTAAATGTTTAGCCACAGCAACCTAGTCTGCCTGGTTTCAAATCTAGCTTCACCCTTATGTTCTGTATAATTTGGAGGCAGGTGACATGACTTTTAAAGTAGAGATAGTAATGGTACCTTATATAGTAGTTGCAGGAATTAAATAAATGGAAACACCCAAAATTCTTAGAACAAACCAAGTGCACAGTGAGTATGATATGTGTCTTCTGTTTTATTATTAATTTTAACATTTAGCCTAGGTTTGAAGTCTTCTAACGACCTCTAGCTTGTAGGTTTTTTAGTTCATTTACTCAGAAAAACACAACTTCCTGTTTCTAAGGAGGGAGAAAAGCTTTTAGAAGTTATAAAAAGACTCAAAGCCTCTTGGACATCAAATAGTTCTTACAAAACAACATTTTGATGAGTTAAGTGTAAAGGAATCAAAAACATACGGATTAAATTTCCTTTATAATACACATGGGCTTAAAATGAAGAGAAAAGTGCTTAGCAAAACACACTTTGGGTTTGCCAAACCCAAAACATTGAAAAACACTTCAAGACATTCTGCAGACCCACAACAGAATGAGATCCCCCACCAACCACAGCTAAAAATCCCCTCATCTGGACCCCTGAGCTCTAAACTGGTCCACAGCTTGTCACCTCTTGATCCATATCCTCAAAGGATAACCTTGCCCCAGTTTAAGAGGAAGTATGCTACACCTCAGAAGCAGTATAAGCAATTTATATATTAGAAGGTGCAAATAGGTTATCAGTGGCATATGATTCTCATTTTCATATTTTATTGAAGAGCTCTACTGCATGTGAATGCAATAATATGTGTTGCATATACTAAAACTAAGATGTAGCCAAACATAATTTTTCTATTCCTTTTTCTATAATTTTTGCATCATAACCACGAGTAAGATATAACTTGGACATTTTGAAGTATTATTCAGGATCAAATAATATTCTAAAACTTGTCTTTTGCATAAAAGTAAGTTTTTTCTAGTCGATTTTCACTTTGAGAGTCTTTTAAAATTTGTATTTATTTATTTATTTATTTGGCTGTACCAGGTCATAACTGTGGCATGTGGGATCTAGTTCCCTGACCAGAAATCAAATCCAGACCCCTTGCATTGGGAGCACAGAGTCTTAACCACTGGACCACCTGAGAAGTCCCATTTGGAGAGTCTTGATTCCACTCTGCATGTTATCAGGACTGGAAAACGTTTAATTATCTAATCCAGACAGTCTTTTCCTCATGTATTAAGTCCAGGAGATGTGCTGCAGCTCTAGTTTAAGAAAATTAAAAAGTTTCAGGTTTTAGATTTCTTCTGAAATACTTTCCTACGCTGAACCCATTTACATGTTTTCATAGAGGAGTAAAGAAAAACAGCCTGCAAAACTAACTGATACCCTAGAAAAGTTGACAAGAATACAAAACAAAACAAAATGAAACAATGTTGTAATATTCATGAATTAATGACCTGGTCATATATAAAGAAGCAATTTTTTAATAACAGGCAGATATGATTATCTGTCATTTTTTCCTGCTAAGCCCTGCTACACAAAGTCTGTTGTGTAGTAAACTGGATCCAAAGACTTAATGCTTCAGTTAATATGTCTCTTGGAAAATAAAATATTAGGATAAAATAGAAGCTAATATTTCTGAATATATATCTTAAGAGATTGAGATTGGAGGGTGGCAAAACTAATGTAAAACACATTCATTTATTCTGAAATGTATTACTTTAATTTTTTCTATTTTTTTCTTAATGGCTTAACTAAAAAGGTCTCAAAAGTATGTTTTTCTGTTTAAAAGCAATGTGGGTGGCCCCTTCCTTAGGGACATCAGATTCTCTTTGAGTAGGAAGTTTGCCACTAAAAGAAGCCACTATCTTCAGCACAAAATGTTGATCTGATATGCACATGTAGTGCCTTCTTTTTAGAACTAATTTAAAAATTTATGACTAGCTTGCATTTCATTTGGTTTAAAGAAATATCATAGAAGATCTCTGTACAGAACCTATTTAATCTCCACCAATTCTCTACCCACTGGTCCAGTTTGCCTAAAAATCTTCCTTTTGATGACTTTATAATCAGATTTTCTGCAGACAGTTTATTGAGACTCACTAGAAACAGAGATGGGGAAGCCCTTGATCAGTCATGGAAAGTGTTTCTGCTATAAAATATGAATAATCACTCTGAAAATAAAATATTATGATGACCATTGTACTTTATTTGCATTTGATATCTTTTGACCAAAAAGGATAACCTAACTCAGATATCTACAATTTTTGCTATTAGTAAAATGTCAAAATGTTTAAAAATTTCATCTTTAGACAGGAGGACCAGTCAAAATTAGTGAAAAGACTATATTATGGATTATTTTCAAGAATATGCATTTAAATTAATTTAAAGTGACTCAAATAGAGTCAAAGTCTGATAGAGTTACCAATATTTCAGTGATTGGTTTTTCTGTATTTATTATTATTGATATATAAATGAGAATTTCTGGAATAACTAATAATATATAATACAAAATGAATAATTAATAATGCAGGCTAATCATTAATAGTATAAACATTTCCCAGAAATCTTGATTATGACATCACTTAAGAAAGAAGTGGAAAAAAAAATTCAGCCCAACCATAAACATCAAGCCATCAAAAATATCAAATAAATGAAAAATCAAATTAATGAAGCTTTAGGACAACTAACATACATTATACAAAATGAAATGACCCCAGGAGCTTACTACTTGACATATTTCATACCTCATGAACTGGACAGACTTTTAAAATCAATAGCTGTAAGAACAACTGTGACCTCTAACTACTTATAGTCATTGAAATATGCAATTATAATGGTTATTTGATCACATAGAGATATTTAAAAAGCATGATAGCCCTCATTAAAATAAAATCTGTAGGAGTGGTGTGTCTGTTGAAAATACTCTAATTAACCTCATTTCTCTCATGGAAGCTAATGAAAAGGACTCTAGGTTCATTTATTCATCAAATATGTATCAGTAGATACTAGGCACTGAGGAATCTAAGAGAAATAAGATGTCAAAGTTTAACCATAGGTTAAAATTTAGTTAAAATTAAGACTTAAAGCCTGAAAAATTCAGATTTGAAGGACACCTTAGAGATCATCTCATTCTAACCTCCTAGTTTAATCTTCAGAGCAGTCAAGAGCTTTGTCCCCTTGGTGTGTTTAAAAGTTAGAAAAGAATGATGCTTAATTTATGCTCTTTTGACATGTATCTAAAGTCTGGTGCATTAATTTATGTAGCAACCATTTTATCACTTTATTGCCTCATAATGGTCTATGCCATTCTTTGACTCAAACCAGGTTTGTTTGCTCTTTCCTTGAAGTAATCTCTCTGACTGAACATACACTTGGAAAGAGTGCTAATTAAATCAAGACTATATGCTGATTCTTCTTTGGGCCAATTAATTTGGTTATGCATTGTGGTCTTAAATCTGATTAGGCATCTCATAAATACACTTGAGGTAATGTAGGCAAGACATCACAATTAATCAAACAAAATCCATTAGTCTTGCTAGAAACATACTCAGCCTAAATATCCTATTGAAAATGAATCTGTTGGTGGAACATGGACCTTGTTGACAGCTAGGCAAAACTGTTCCATCATCATTCAAGGATTTCATTTTTCTGTCTCTCTCTAATCATCTCCATATCAGCTTGCCCTGAAGCAGCAGCTAAAGTCCATTCTCTGCTCACTGAGTGTAACTATTTTGAAAAAGACATTAGCCATGGTGACTAGAAAATCTTGTTAATCTTCTTCCAGAGAACCTCAGTTTCATTCAGATAGTCATTACTCAGTCAGGGTAATTCTATAAGCAGCTGAAGGAGAAATCTGAATTAGTTTAAGCCAATCATAGTTTTCCCATTCTCCTTTCCGATGATTAGTGTGGCCATAGCTGTGTAAGCTGAATTTTACAGGCATCTCTTTGGGAAGACTTTCTGTAGCTAGATGGCTAGCTGACCTCCAATGTTTAATTTTTCCCTTTCATGGCAGGTTTCTAGGGAACAGCTGCCCATCCAGGTACCCTATTTCCAATCTTCCTTTCATACATAGAATCACATGATTAGTTCTAGCCAATGGGATGTGATCAGAAGATACTCGCATATGCAGCCTGCCTTCCCCACCATCTCTTCATTCTGCTGCAACCTTGGATGTCACATCTGAAGATGGTGGCATTATCTAACTCTCCAGTTTGAGGTTTGGCCAGAAATGGTTGCACTGGACTTTGCACAAGTGAGAAATACTATGTGAAGATACTTCTCTAAATCTAACTTATTCAAGGACCAGAGAAAAGCTGTGGCACAGAAGAAAGAGTAAAGTTATCTAGTCTACATCTATATATACAAGCACTGTAGATATTTTAGTATAGGTATTTTTTTCACTTTGGGCTTTGGTTTCTTCATCAGACAGGGTAAAGGACAAGCCTTATAGTCCTGTAATTCAATTGAATTCTTCATCGGTAAAACGACCATTGATTCAGGTCAATGGTCTTTAAACATCCTGTAGGCATCACACATAATCATCTAGGATGCCACTATATCGGTTATCCATTGCCACAATATTCATTGGTATTGACTATAATCTACCTCTATCCTTGTGAACTCTCAAAGGTGACCAGGCAGATCTCTTTTAGGACAAGGCTTCATGGTGAGCAGAAACTGCTGGGAGTGGTACAAAATTCAAGCAGGATGGGACAATGGAGACAAAGGAAAGAAGACACAGATAAAGTGCAGAAGAGGAAGAGAACCAAGAAATCTCAAAAACCAAGGCACCACATTTTTAATACCGCATGAAAACAATAGAAGAGGGCACTCTGTAAAGTTAGAAAATCCATCTGAGCCAAGCCTCCTTCTGAAATTCGGGAAAACTAAATTCACATAATAAGCAAGAGAAAACTATGAAGGTTAAATCCCATGGTAAGTTACTATAAGGAAAAAAAGAAATAGAATCACAGTCCCTTAAATAATTATCGATTATTACAGATTTAAAAAGATCAAAATTATAACATAGCATTTCAAAATGAGTTAACATTAAGAAAAGGATGGCCCAAGACATGAATAACTGACCTAAATCAGAATTCGAAAAATTCAGAAATGAGTGATATAAGAAAAATTGAAAATAAAAGAAAAAATCACTTTAGAAATGAAGACTCACAAAATAGAAGTGTCACCAAAGTAAATAAACACAATGAAAAAAACGCCTCAAGGAATAGATGAAAAGAATGAAATGTTTGAAAATCAAAACTAAATGAAGAGGGAGGAGGCAATGGAGAGTTATGGTTGAATGGGCAGAGAATTTCAGTTTAGGAAGATGAAAAAGTTCTGGAGATAGCAGTGATGGTTGCGCAACATTGTGAATGTGTTTAATATAACCAGGTTCACTTAAAATGATGAAATGATATATCTTATTTTATGTATATTTTACCTCCATTTATAAAAACAAATGAAGAAAGGGATTGAAAAGTAAAAGAGAAAAGGAACAAATATTACTGATAGTCAAAAAGCTCCTGAAAAAGATTAAAAAAAGAACATGTTAGAAGAACACATGTACCTGAGAATACTGACTCAGAACAACCAATATCAACAGAGACATTACTTTGCCAACAAAGGTCCGTCTAGTCAAGGCTATGGTTTTTCCAGTGGTCATGTATGGATGTGAGTTGGACTATAAAGAAAGCT